>NC_139823.1:5810070-6410070 GCF_963457635.1 Microchirus variegatus
AGCATGCCCTGAACAAGAATCCGTTGAATATATTTGCATATCTCTTGAAGAATATTTTTAATGAACTTTTGAAAATCCGGAAAGCGATCCATGCACTTGGACATTCCAAGTATGTTGGAATGTTTTGAAATTGTACTCAGTCATAGTCAACGACGCCCTGAACAAGAATCCGTTGAAAATATTTGCATATCGCTTAAGGAATATTTTTAATGAATTTTTGAAAATCAGGAAAGCGATCCATGCACTAAGGCAGTGACTTAACTTTTTATTCAAAAAAGACCCCAAAAGTATCTTGGAATGTCTTGAAATTGTACACAGTCATAGTCAAGCATGCCCTGAACAAGAATCCGTTGAATATATTTGCATATCTCTTGAAGAATATTTTTCATGAATTTTTGACAATCCGAAAAGCGATCCATGCACTTGGACATTCCAAGTATGTTGGAATGTCTTGAAATTGTACTCAGTCATAGTCAACGACGCCCTGAAAAAGAATCAATTGAAAATATTTGCATATCTCTTAAGGAATATTTTTAATGAATTTTTGAAAATTAGGAAAGCGATCCATGCACTTAGGCAGTGACTTAACTTTTGATGTTTTTGGTTTGTTTTTAAAGCATTAAAGCTGCAGGAGTTCATCCATGTCGCCCAGTCGCTGGAAACAAACGTTTGGACACCATGGATCACACAGCAGGAAATAAGGTGAGACGGAGGAAATGATCCATTTGCCCTGATGCACTTAGTGACTTGACTTTTTTTTCAAAAAAGACCCCAAAAGTATCTTGGAATGTCTTGAAATTGTACACAGTCATAGTCAAGCATGCCCTGAACAAGAATCCGTTGAATATATTTGCATATCTCTTGAGGAATATTTTTAATGAATTTTTGAAAATCAGGAAAGCGATCCATGCACTTAGGCAGTGACTTAACTTTTGATGTTTTTGGGTTGTTTTTAAAGAATTAAAGCTGCAGGAGTTCATCCATGTCGTCCAGTCGCTGGAAACAAACGTTTGGACACTGTGGATCACACAGCAGGATATCAGGTGAGACGAAGGAAACGATCCATTTGCCCTGATGCACTTAGTGACTTGACTTTTTTTTCAAAAAAAACGCCAAAAGTAAATTGGAATGTCTTGAAATTGTACACAGTCATAGTCAAGCATGCCCTGAACAAGAATCCGTTGAAAATATTTGCATATCGTTTAAGGAATATTTTTAAAGAATTTCTGAAAATCAGGAAAGCGATCCATGCACTTAGGCAGTGACTAAACTTTTTTGTCAAAAAAGACCCCAAAAGTATCTTGGAATGTCTTGAAATTGTACACAGTCATAGTCAAGCATGCCCTGAACAAGAATCCGTTGAATATATTTGCATATCTCTTGAAGAATATTTTTAATGAATTTTTGAAAATCCGGAAAGCGATCCATGCACTTGGACATTTCAAGTATGTTGGAATGTCTTGAAATTGTACTCAGTCATAGTCAACGATGCCCTGAACGAGAATCCGTTGAAAATATTTGCATATCGCTTAAGGAATATTTTTAATGAATTTTTGAAAATCAGGAAAGCGATCCATGCACTTAGGCAGTGACTTAACTTTTTCGTCAAAAAAGACCCCAAAAGTATCTTGGAATGTCTTGAAATTGTACACAGTCATAGTCAAGCATGCCCTGAACAAGAATCCGTTGAATATATTTGCATATCTCTTGAAGAATATTTTTAATGAATTTTTGAAAATCCGGAAAGCGATCCATGCACTTGGACATTCCAAGTATGTTGGAATGTCTTGAAATTGTACTCAGTCATAGTCAACAACGCCCTGAACAAGAATCCGTTGAAAATATTTGCATATCGCTTAAGGAATATTTTAAATGAATTTTTGAAAATCAGGAAAGCAATCCATGCACTTAGGCAGTGACTTAACTTTTTTGTCAAAAAAGACCCCAAAAGTATCTTGGAATGTCTTGAAATTGTACACAGTCATAGTCAAGCATGCCCTGAACAAGAAACCGTTGAATATATTTGCATATCTCTTGAAGAATATTTTTAATGAATTTTTGAAAATCCGAAAAGCGATCCATGCACTTGGACATTCCAAGTATGTTGGAATGTCTTGAAATTGTACTCAGTCATAGTCAACGACGCCCTGAACAAGAATCAATTGAAAATATTTGCATATCTCTTAAGGAATATTTTTAATGAATTTTTGAAAATGAGGAAAGTCTGTGCACTTAGGCAGTGACTTAACTTTTTATTCAAAAAAGACCCCAAAAGTATCTTGGAATGTCTTGAAATTGTACACAGTCATAGTCAAGCATGCCCTGAACAAGAATCCGTTGAATATATTTGCATATCTCTTGAAGAATATTTTTAATGAACTTTTGAAAATCAGGAAAGCGATCCATGCACTTGGACATTCCAAGTATGTTGGAATGTCTTGAAATTGTACTCAGTCATAGTCAACGACGCCCTGAACAAGAATCCGTTGAAAATATTTGCATATCGTTTAAGGAATATTTTTAAAGAATTTCTGAAAATCAGGAAAGCGATCCATGCACTTAGGCAGTGACTTAACTTTTTTGTCAAAAAAGACCCCAAAAGTATCTTGGAATGTCTTGAAATTGTACACAGTCATAGTCAAGCATGCCCTGAACAAGAATCCGTTGAATATATTTGCATATCTCTTGAAGAATATTTTTAATGAACTTTTGAAAATCAGGAAAGCGATCCATGTACTTGGACATTCAAAGTATGTTGGAATGTCTTGAAATTGTACTCGGTCATAGTCAACGACGCCCTGAACAAGAATCCGTTGAAAATATTTGCATATCGCTTAAGGAATATTTTTAATGAATTTTTGAAAATCAGGAAAGCGATCCATGCACTTAGGCAGTGACTTAACTTTTTCGTCAAAAAAGACCCCAAAAGTATCTTGGAATGTCTTGAAATTGTACACAGTCATAGTCAAGCATGCCCTGAACAAGAATCCGTTGAATATATTTGCATATCTCTTGAAGAATATTTTTAATGAATTTTTGAAAATCCGGAAAGCGATCCATGCACTTGGACAGTCCAAGTATGTTGGAATGTCTTGAAATTGTACTCAGTCATAGTCAACGACGCCCTGAACAAGAATCCATTGAAAATATTTGCATATCTCTTAAGGAATATTTTTAATGAATTTTTGAAAATGATGAAAGTCTGTGCACTTAGGCAGTGACTTAACTTTTTATTCAAAAAAGACCCCAAAGGTATCTTGGAATGTCTTGAAATTGTACACAGTCATAGTCAAGCATGCCCTGAACAAGAATCCGTTGAATATATTTGCATATCTCTTGAAGAATATTTTTAATGAACTTTTGAAAATCAGGAAAGCGATCCATGCACTTGGACATTCCAAGTATGTTGGAATGTCTTGAAATTGTACTCAGTCATAGTCAACGACGCCCTGAACAAGAATCCGTTGAAAATATTTGCATATCGTTTAAGGAATATTTTTAAAGAATTTCTGAAAATCAGGAAAGCGATCCATGCACTTAGGCAGTGACTAAACTTTTTTGTCAAAAAAGACCCCAAAAGTATCTTGGAATGTCTTGAAATTGTACACAGTCATAGTCAAGCATGCCCTGAACAAGAATATGTTGAATATATTTGCATATCTCTTGAAGAATATTTTTAATGAATTTTTGAAAATCCGAAAAGCGATCCATGCACTTGGACATTCCAAGTATGTTGGAATGTCTTCAAATTGTACTCAGTCATAGTCAACGACGCCCTGAACAAGAATCAATTGAAAATATTTGCATATCTCTTAAGGAATATTTTTAATGAATTTTTGAAAATGAGGAAAGTCTGTGCACTTAGGCAGTGACTTAACTTTTTATTCAAAAAAGACCCCAAAAGTATCTTGGAATGTCTTGAAATTGTACACAGTCATAGTCAAGCATGCCCTGAACAAGAATCCGTTGAATATATTTGCATATCTCTTGAAGAATATTTTTAATGAACTTTTGAAAATCAGGAAAGCAATCCATGCACTTGGACATTCCAAGTATGTTGGAATGTCTTGAAATTGTACTCAGTCATAGTCAACGACGCCCTGAACAAGAATCCGTTGAAAATATTTGCATATCGTTTAAGGAATATTTTTAAAGAATTTCTGAAAATCAGGAAAGCGATCCATGCACTTAGGCAGTGACTTAACTTTTTCGTCAAAAAAGACCCCAAAAGTATCTTGGAATGTCTTGAAATTGTACACAGTCATAGTCAAGAATGCCCTGAACAAGAATCCGTTGAATATATTTGCATATCTCTTGAAGAATATTTTAAATGAATTTTTGAAAATCCGGAAAGCGATCCATGCACTTGGACATTCCAAGTATGTTGGAATGTCTTGAAATTGTTCTCGGTCATAGTCAACGACGCCCTGAACAAGAATCCATTGAAAATATTTGCATATCTCTTAAGGAATATTTTTAATGAATTTTTGAAAATGATGAAAGTCTGTGCACTTAGGCAGTGACTTAACTTTTTATTCAAAAAAGACCCCAAAAGTATCTTGGAATGTCTTGAAATTGTACACAGTCATAGTCAAGCATGCCCTGAACAAGAATCCGTTGAATATATTTGCATATCTCTTGAAGAATATTTTTAATGAACTTTTGAAAATCAGGAAAGCGATCCATGCACTTGGACATTCCAAGTATGTTGGAATGTCTTGAAATTGTACTCGGTCATAGTCAACGACGCCCTGAACAAGAATCCATTGAAAATATTTGCATATCTCTTAAGGAATATTTTTAATGAATTTTTGAAAATGATGAAAGTCTGTGCACTTAGGCAGTGACTTAACTTTTTATTCAAAAAAGACCCCAAAGGTATCTTGGAATGACTTGAAATTGTACACAGTCATAGTCAAGCATGCCCTGAACAAGAATCCGTTGAATGTATTTGCATATCTCTTGAAGAATATTTTTAATGAACTTTTGAAAATCAGGAAAGCGATCCATGCACTTGGACATTCCAAGTATGTTGGAATGTCTTGAAATTGTACTCAGTCATAGTCAACGACGCCCTGAACAAGAATCCGTTGAAAATATTTGCATATCGTTTAAGGAATATTTTTAATGAATTTTTGAAAATCAGGAAAGCGATCCATGCACTTAGGCAGTGACTTAACTTTTTTGTCAAAAAAGACCCCAAAAGTATCTTGGAATGTCTTGAAATTGTACACAGTCATAGTCAAGCATGCCCTGAACAAGAATCCGTTGAATATATTTGCATATCTCTTGAAGAATATTTTTAATGAATTTTTGAAAATCCGAAAAGCGATCCATGCACTTGGACATTCCAAGTATGTTGGAATGTCTTGAAATTGTACTCAGTCATAGTCAACGACGCCCTGAACAAGAATCAATTGAAAATATTTGCATATCTCTTAAGGAATATTTTTAATGAATTTTTGAAAATGAGGAAAGTCTGTGCACTTAGGCAGTGACTTAACTTTTTATTCAAAAAAGACCCCAAAAGTATCTTGGAATGTCTTGAAATTGTACACAGTCATAGTCAAGCATGCCCTGAACAAGAATCCGTTGAATATATTTGCATATCTCTTGAAGAATATTTTTAATGAACTTTTGAAAATCAGGAAAGCGATCCATGCACTTGGACATTCCAAGTATGTTGGAATGTCTTGAAATTGTACTCAGTCATAGTCAACGACGCCCTGAACAAGAATCCGTTGAAAATATTTGCATATCGTTTAAGGAATATTTTTAAAGAATTTCTGAAAATCAGGAAAGCGATCCATGCACTTAGGCAGTGACTTAACTTTTTATTCAAAAAAGACCCCAAAAGTATCTTGGAATGTCTTGAAATTGTACACAGTCATAGTCAAGCATGCCCTGAACAAGAATCCGTTGAATATATTTGCATATCTCTTGAAGAATATTTTTAATGAACTTTTGAAAATCAGGAAAGCGATCCATGCACTTGGACATTCCAAGTATATTGGAATGTCTTGAAATTGTACTCAGTCATAGTCAACGACGCCCTGAACAAGAATCCGTTGAAAATATTTGCATATCGTTTAAGGAATATTTTTAAAGAATTTCTGAAAATCAGGAAAGCGATCCATGCACTTAGGCAGTGACTTAACTTTTTCGTCAAAAAAGACCCCAAAAGTATCTTGGAATGTCTTGAAATTGTACACAGTCATAGTCAAGCATGCCCTGAACAAGAATCCGTTGAATATATTTGCATATCTCTTGAATAATATTTTTAATGAATTTTTGAAAATCTGGAAAGCGATCCATGCACTTGGACATTCCAAGTATGTTGGAATGTCTTGAAATTGTACTCGGTCATAGTCAACGACGCCCTGAACAAGAATCAATTGAAAATATTTGCATATCTCTTAAGGAATATTTTTAATGAATTTTTGAAAATGATGAAAGTCTGTGCACTTAGGCAGTGACTTAACTTTTTATTCAAAAAAGACCCCAAAGGTATCTTGGAATGTCTTGAAATTGTACACAGTCATAGTCAAGCATGCCCTGAACAAGAATCCGTTGAATATATTTGCATATCTCTTGAAGAATATTTTTAATGAACTTTTGAAAATCAGGAAAGCGATCCATGCACTTGGACATTCCAAGTATGTTGGAATGTCTTGAAATTGTACTCAGTCATAGTCAACGACGCCCTGAACAAGAATCCGTTGAAAATATTTGCATATCCTTTAAGGAATATTTTTAAAGAATTTCTGAAAATCAGGAAAGCGATCCATGCACTTAGGCAGTGACTAAACTTTTTTGTCAAAAAAGACCCCAAAAGTATCTTGGAATGTCTTGAAATTGTACACAGTCATAGTCAAGCATGCCCTGAACAAGAATATGTTGAATATATTTGCATATCTCTTGAAGAATATTTTTAATGAACTTTTGAAAATCAGGAAAGCGATCCATGCACTTGGACATTCCAAGTATGTTGGAATGTCTTGAAATTGTACTCAGTCATAGTCAACGACGCCCTGAACAAGAATCCGTTGAAAATATTTGCATATCGTTTAAGGAATATTTTTAAAGAATTTCTGAAAATCAGGAAAGCGATCCATGCACTTAGGCAGTGACTTAACTTTTTCGTCAAAAAAGACCCCAAAAGTATCTTGGAATGTCTTGAAATTGTACACAGTCATAGTCAAGAATGCCCTGAACAAGAATCCGTTGAATATATTTGCATATCTCTTGAAGAATATTTTTAATGAATTTTTGAAAATCCGGAAAGCGATCCATGCACTTGGACATTCCAAGTATGTTGGAATGTCTTGAAATTGTTCTCGGTCATAGTCAACGACGCCCTGAACAAGAATCCATTGAAAATATTTGCATATCTCTTAAGGAATATTTTTAATGAATTTTTGAAAATGATGAAAGTCTGTGCACTTAGGCAGTGACTTAACTTTTTATTCAAAAAAGACCCCAAAGGTATCTTGGAATGTCTTGAAATTGTACACAGTCATAGTCAAGCATGCCCTGAACAAGAATCCGTTGAATATATTTGCATATCTCTTGAAGAATATTTTTAATGAACTTTTGAAAATCAGGAAAGCGATCCATGCACTTGGACATTCCAAGTATGTTGGAATGTCTTGAAATTGTACTCAGTCATAGTCAACGACGCCCTGAACAAGAATCCGTTGAAAATATTTGCATATCGCTTAAGGAATATTTCTAATGAATTTTTGAAAATCAGGAAAGCGATCCATGCACTTAGGCAGTGACTTAACTTTTTTGTCAAAAAAGACCCCAAAAGTATCTTGGAATGTCTTGAAATTGTACACAGTCATAGTCAAGCATGCCCTGAACAAGAATCCATTGAATATATTTGCATATCTCATGAAGAATATTTTTAATTAATTTTTGAAAATCCGAAAAGCGATCCATGCACTTGGACATTCCAAGTATGTTGGAATGTCTTGAAATTGTACTCAGTCATAGTCAACGACGCCCTGAACAAGAATCCGTTGAAAATATTTGCATATCGTTTAAGGAATATTTTTAAAGAATTTCTGAAAATCAGGAAAGCGATCCATGCACTTAGGCAGTGACTTAACTTTTTATTCAAAAAAGACCCCAAAAGTATCTTGGAATGTCTTGAAATCGTACACAGTCATAGTCAAGAATGCCCTGAACAAGAATCCGTTGAATATATTTGCATATCTCTTGAAGAATATTTTTAATGAATTTTTGAAAATCCGGAAAGCGATCCATGCACTTGGACATTCCAAGTATGTTGGAATGTCTTGAAATTGTACTCGGTCATAGTCAACGACGCCCTGAACAAGAATCCATTGAAAATATTTGCATATCTCTTAAGGAATATTTTTAATGAATTTTTGAAAATGATGAAAGTCTGTGCACTTAGGCAGTGACTTAACTTTTTATTCAAAAAAGACCCCAAAGGTATCTTGGAATGTCTTGAAATTGTACACAGTCATAGTCAAGCATGCCCTGAACAAGAATCCGTTGAATATATTTGCATATCTCTTGAAGAATATTTTTAATGAACTTTTGAAAATCAGGAAAGCGATCCATGCACTTGGACATTCCAAGTATGTTGGAATGTCTTGAAATTGTACTCAGTCATAGTCAACGACGCCCTGAACAAGAATCCGTTGAAAATATTTGCATATCGCTTAAGGAATATTTTTAATGAATTTTTGAAAATCAGGAAAGCGATCCATGCACTTAGGCAGTGACTTAACTTTTTTGTCAAAAAAGACCCCAAAAGTATCTTGGAATGTCTTGAAATTGTACACAGTCATAGTCAAGCATGCCCTGAACAAGAATCCGTTGAATATATTTGCATATCTCTTGAAGAATATTTTTAATGAATTTTTGAAAATCCGGAAAGCGATCCATGCACTTGGACATTCCAAGTATGTTGGAATGTCTTGAAATTGTACTCAGTCATAGTCAACGACGCCCTGAACAAGAATCAATTGAAAATATTTGCATATCTCTTAAGGAATATTTTTAATGAATTTTTGAAAATGAGGAAAGTCTGTGCACTTAGGCAGTGACTTAACTTTTTATTCAAAAAAGACCCCAAAAGTATCTTGGAATGTCTTGAAATTGTACACAGTCATAGTCAAGCATGCCCTGAACAAGAATCCGTTGAATATATTTGCATATCTCTTGAAGAATATTTTTAATGAACTTTTGAAAATCAGGAAAGCGATCCATGCACTTGGACATTCCAAGTATGTTGGAATGTCTTGAAATTGTACTCAGTCATAGTCAACGACGCCCTGAACAAGAATCCGTTGAAAATATTTGCATATCGCTTAAGGAATATTTTTAATGAATTTTTGAAAATCAGGAAAGCGATCCATGCACTTGGACATTCCAAGTATGTTGGAATGTTTTGAAATTGTACTCAGTCATAGTCAACGACGCCCTGAACAAGAATCCGTTGAAAATATTTGCATATCGCTTAAGGAATATTTTTAATGAATTTTTGAAAATCAGGAAAGCGATCCATGCACTTAGGGAGTGACTTAACTTTTTATTCAAAAAAGACCCCAAAAGTATCTTGGAATGTCTTGAAATTGTACACAGTCATAGTCAAGCATGCCCTGAACAAGAATCCGTTGAATATATTTGCATATCTCTTGAAGAATATTTTTAATGAATTTTTGAAAATCCGAAAAGCGATCCATGCACTTGGACATTCCAAGTATGTTGGAATGTCTTGAAATTGTACTCAGTCATAGTCAACGACGCCCTGAACAAGAATCAATTGAAAATATTTGCATATCTCTTAAGGAATATTTTTAATGAATTTTTGAAAATGAGGAAAGTCTGTGCACTTTGGCAGTGACTTAACTTTTTATTCAAAAAAGACCCCAAAAGTATCTTGGAATGTCTTGAAATTGTACACAGTCATAGTCAAGCAGGCCCTGAACAAGAATCCGTTGAATATATTTGCATATCTCTTGAAGAATATTTTTAATGAACTTTTGAAAATCAGGAAAGCGATCCATGCACTTGGACATTCCAAGTATGTTGGAATGTCTTGAAATTGTACTCAGTCATAGTCAACGACGCCCTGAACAAGAATCCGTTGAAAATATTTGCATATCGCTTAAGGAATATTTTTAATGAATTTTTGAAAATCAGGAAAGCGATCCATGCACTTAGGCAGTGACTTAACTTTTTCGTCAAAAAAGACCCCAAAAGTATCTTGGAATGTCTTGAAATTGTACACAGTCATAGTCAAGCATGCCCTGAACAAGAATCCGTTGAATATATTTGCATATCTCTTGAAGAATATTTTTAATGAATTTTTGAAAATCCGGAAAGCGATCCATGCACTTGGACATTCCAAGTATGTTGGAATGTCTTGAAATTGTACTCAGTCATAGTCAACGACGCCCTGAACAAGAATCCGTTGAAAATATTTGCATATCGCTTAAGGAATATTTTTAATGAATTTTTGAAAATCAGGAAAGCGATCCATGCACTTGGACATTCCAAGTATGTTGGAATGTCTTGAAATTGTACTCAGTCATAGTCAACGACGCCCTGATCAAGAATCCGTTGAAAATATTTGCATATCGCTTAAGGAATATTTTTAATGAATTTTTGAAAATCAGGAAAGCGATCCATGCACTTAGGCAGTGACTTAACTTTTTTGTCAAAAAAGACCCCAAAAGTATCTTGGAATGTCTTGAAATTGTACACAGTCATAGTCAAGCATGCCCTGAACAATAATCCGTTGAATATATTTGCATATCTCTTGAAGAATATTTTTAATGAATTTTTGAAAATCCGAAAAGCGATCCATGCACTTGGACATTCCAAGTATGTTGGAATGTCTTGAAATTGTACTCAGTCATAGTCAACGACGCCCTGAACAAGAATCAATTGAAAATATTTGCATATCTCTTAAGGAATATTTTTAATGAATTTTTGAAAATGAGGAAAGTCTGTGCACTTTGGCAGTGACTTAACTTTTTATTCAAAAAAGACCCCAAAAGTATCTTGGAATGTCTTGAAATTGTACACAGTCATAGTCAAGCATGCCCTGAACAAGAATCCGTTGAATATATTTGCATATCTCTTGAAGAATATTTTTAATGAACTTTTGAAAATCAGGAAAGCGATCCATGCACTTGGACATTCCAAGTATGTTGGAATGTCTTGAAATTGTACTCAGTCATAGTCAACGACGCCCTGAACAAGAATCCGTTGAAAATATTTGCATATCGCTTAAGGAATATTTTTAATGAATTTTTGAAAATCAGGAAAGCGATCCATGCACTTAGGCAGTGACTTAACTTTTTCGTCAAAAAAGACCCCAAAAGTATCTTGGAATGTCTTGAAATTGTACACAGTCATAGTCAAGCATGCCCTGAACAAGAATCCGTTGAATATATTTGCATATCTCTTGAAGAATATTTTTAATGAATTTTTGAAAATCCGGAAAGCGATCCATGCACTTGGACATTCCAAGTATGTTGGAATGTCTTGAAATTGTACTCAGTCATAGTCAACGACGCCCTGAACAAGAATCCGTTGAAAATATTTGCATATCGCTTAAGGAATATTTTTAATGAATTTTTGAAAATCAGGAAAGCGATCCATGCACTTGGACATTCCAAGTATGTTGGAATGTCTTGAAATTGTACTCAGTCATAGTCAACGACGCCCTGATCAAGAATCCGTTGAAAATATTTGCATATCGCTTAAGGAATATTTTTAATGAATTTTTGAAAATCAGGAAAGCGATCCATGCACTTAGGCAGTGACTTAACTTTTTTGTCAAAAAAGACCCCAAAAGTATCTTGGAATGTCTTGAAATTGTACACAGTCATAGTCAAGCATGCCCTGAACAATAATCCGTTGAATATATTTGCATATCTCTTGAAGAATATTTTTAATGAATTTTTGAAAATCCGAAAAGCGATCCATGCACTTGGACATTCCAAGTATGTTGGAATGTCTTGAAATTGTACTCAGTCATAGTCAACGACGCCCTGAACAAGAATCAATTGAAAATATTTGCATATCTCTTAAGGAATATTTTTAATGAATTTTTGAAAATGAGGAAAGTCTGTGCACTTAGGCAGTGACTTAACTTTTTATTCAAAAAAGACCCCAAAAGTATCTTGGAATGTCTTGAAATTGTACACAGTCATAGTCAAGCATGCCCTGAACAAGAATCCGTTGAATATATTTGCATATCTCTTGAAGAATATTTTTAATGAACTTTTGAAAATCAGGAAAGCGATCCATGCACTTGGACATTCCAAGTATGTTGGAATGTCTTGAAATTGTACTCAGTCATAGTCAACGACGCCCTGAACAAGAATCCGTTGAAAATATTTGCATATCGTTTAAGGAATATTTTTAAAGAATTTCTGAAAATCAGGAAAGCGATCCATGCACTTAGGCAGTGACTTAACTTTTTCGTCAAAAAAGACCCCAAAAGTATCTTGGAATGTCTTGAAATTGTACACAGTCATAGTCAAGAGTGCCCTGAACAAGAATCCGTTGAATATATTTGCATATCTCTTGAAGAATATTTTTAATGAATTTTTGAAAATCCGGAAAGCGATCCATGCACTTGGACATTCCAAGTATGTTGGAATGTCTTGAAATTGTACTCAGTCATAGTCAACGACGCCCTGAACAAGAATCCATTGAAAATATTTGCATATCTCTTAAGGAATATTTTTAATGAATTTTTGAAAATGAGGAAAGTCTGTGCACTTAGGCAGTGACTTAACTTTTTATTCAAAAAAGACCCCAAAAGTATCTTGGAATGTCTTGAAATTGTACACAGTCATAGTCAAGCATGCCCTGAACAAGAATCCGTTGAATATATTTGCATATCTCTTGAAGAATATTTTTAATGAACTTTTGAAAATCAGGAAAGCGATCCATGCACTTGGACATTCCAAGTATGTTGGAATGTTTTGAAATTGTACTCAGTCATAGTCAACGACGCCCTGAACAAGAATCCGTTGAAAATATTTGCATATCGCTTAAGAAATATTTTTAATGAATTTTTGAAAATCAGGAAAGCGATCCATGCACTTAGGCAGTGACTTAACTTTTTCGTCAAAAAAGACCCCAAAAGTATCTTGGAATGTCTTGAAATTGTACACAGTCATAGTCAAGCATGCCCTGAACAAGAACCTGTTGAATATATTTGCATATCTCTTGAAGAATATTTTTAATGAATTTTTGAAAATCCGGAAAGCTATCCATGCACTTGGACATTCCAAGTAAGTTGGAATGTCTTGAAATTGTACTCAGTCATAGTCAACGACGCCCTGAACAAGAATCTATTGAAAATATTTGCATATCTCTTAAGGAATATTTTTAATGAATTTTTGAAAATGAGGAATTTCTGTGCACTTAGGCAGTGACTTAACTTTTTATTCAAAAAAGACCCCAAAAGTATCTTGGAATGTCTTGAAATTGTACACAGTCATAGTCAAGCATGCCCTGAACAAGAATCCGTTGAATATATTTGCATATCGCTTAAGGAATATTTTTAATGAATTTTTGAAAATCAGGAAAGCGATCCATGCACTTGGACATTCCAAGTATGTTGGAATGTCTTGAAATTGTACTCAGTCATAGTCAACGACGCCCTGAACAAGAATCCGTTGAAAATATTTGCATATCGCTTCAGGAATATTTTAAATGAATTTTTGAAAATCAGGAATGCGATCCATGCACTTAGGCAGTGACTTAACTTTTTTGTCAAAAAAGACCCCAAAAGTATCTTGGAATGTCTTGAAATTGTACACAGTCATAGTCAAGCATGCCCTGAACAAGAATCCGTTGAATATATTTGCATATCTCTTGAAGAATATTTTTAATGAACTTTTGAAAATCAGGAAAGCGATCCATGCACTTGGACATTCCAAGTATGTTGGAATGTCTTGAAATTGTACTCAGTCATAGTCAACGACGCCCTGAACAAGAATCCGTTGAAAATATTTGCATATCGCTTAAGGAATATTTTTAATGAATTTTTGAAAATCAGGAAAGCGATCCATGCACTTAGGCAGTGACTTAACTTTTTCGTCAAAAAAGACCCCAAAAGTATCTTGGAATGTCTTGAAATTGTACACAGTCATAGTCAAGCATGCCCTGAACAAGAATCCGTTGAATATATTTGCATATCTCTTGAAGAATATTTTTAATGAACTTTTGAAAATCAGGAAAGCGATCCATGCACTTGGACATTCCAAGTATGTTGGAATGTCTTGAAATTGTACTCAGTCATAGTCAACGACGCCCTGAACAAGAATCCGTTGAAAATATTTGCATATCGCTTAAGGAATATTTTTAATGAATTTTTGAAAATCAGGAAAGCGATCCATGCACTTAGGCAGTGACTTAACTTTTTCGTCAAAAAAGACCCCAAAAGTATCTTGGAATGTCTTGAAATTGTACACAGTCATAGTCAAGCATGCCCTGAACAAGAATCCGTTGAATATATTTGCATATCTCTTGAAGAATATTTTTAATGAACTTTTGAAAATCAGGAAAGCGATCAATGCACTTGGACATTCCAAGTATGTTGGAATGTCTTGAAATTGTACTCAGTCATAGTCAACGACGCCCTGAACAAGAATCCGTTGAAAATATTTGCATATCGTTTAAGGAATATTTTTAATGAATTTCTGAAAATCAGGAAAGCGATCCATGCACTTAGGCAGTGACTTAACTTTTTATTCAAAAAAGACCCCAAAAGTATCTTGGAATGTCTTGAAATTGTACACAGTCATAGTCAAGCATGCCCTGAACAAGAATCCGTTGAATATATTTGCATATCTCTTGAAGAATATTTTTAATGAACTTTTGAAAATCAGGAAATTGATCCATGCACTTGGACATTCCAAGTATGTTGGAATGTCTTGAAATTGTACTCAGTCATAGTCAACGACGCCCTGAACAAGAATCCGTTGAAAATATTTGCATATCGCTTAAGAAATATTTTTAATGAATTTTTGAAAATCAGGAAAGCGATCCATGCACTTAGGCAGTGACTTAACTTTTTCGTCAAAAAAGACCCCAAAAGTATCTTGGAATGTCTTGAAATTGTACACAGTCATAGTCAAGCATGCCCTGAACAAGAACCTGTTGAATATATTTGCATATCTCTTGAAGAATATTTTTAATGAATTTTTGAAAATCCGGAAAGCTATCCATGCACTTGGACATTCCAAGTAAGTTGGAATGTCTTGAAATTGTACTCAGTAATAGTCAACGACGCCCTGAACAAGAATCTATTGAAAATATTTGCATATCTCTTAAGGAATATTTTTAATGAATTTTTGAAAATGAGGAATTTCTGTGCACTTAGGCAGTGACTTAACTTTTTATTCAAAAAAGACCCCAAAAGTATCTTGGAATGTCTTGAAATTGTACACAGTCATAGTCAAGCATGCCCTGAACAAGAATCCCTTGAATATATTTGCATATCGCTTAAGGAATATTTTTAATGAATTTTTGAAAATCAGGAAAGCGATCCATGCACTTGGACATTCCAAGTATGTTGGAATGTCTTGAAATTGGACTCAGTCATAGTCAACGACGCCCTGAACAAGAATCCGTTGAAAATATTTGCATATCGCTTCAGGAATATTTTAAATGAATTTTTGAAAATCAGGAAAGCGATCCATGCACTTAGGCAGTGACTTAACTTTTTTGTCAAAAAAGACCCCAAAAGTATCTTGGAATGTCTTGAAATTGTACACAGTCATAGTCAAGCATGCCCTGAACAAGAATCCGTTGAATATATTTGCATATCTCTTGAAGAATATTTTTAATGAATTTTTGAAAATCCGAAAAGTGATCCATGCACTTGGACATTCCAAGTATGTTGGAATGTCTTGAAATTGTACTCAGTCATAGTCAACGACGATCTGAACAAGAATCAATTGAAAATATTTGCATATCTCTTAAGGAATATTTTTAATGAATTTTTGAAAATGAGGAAAGTCTGTGCACTTAGGCAGTGACTTAACTTTTTATTCAAAAAAGACCCCAAAAGTATCTTGGAATGTCTTGAAATTGTACTCAGTCATAGTCAACGACGCCCTGAACAAGAATCCGTTGAAAATATTTGCATATCGCTTAAGGAACATTTTTAATGAATTTTTGAAAATCAGGAAAGCGATCCATGCACTTAGGCAGTGACTTAACTTTTTTGTCAAAAAAGACCCCAAAAGTATCTTGGAATGTCTTGAAATTGTACACAGTCATAGTCAAGCATGCCCTGAACAAGAATCCGTTGAATATATTTGCATATCTCTTGAAGAATATTTTTAATGAATTTTTGAAAATCCGAAAAGCGATCCATGCACTTGGACATTCCAAGTATGTTGGAATGTCTTGAAATTGTACTCGGTCATAGTCAACGACGCCCTGAACAAGAATCCGTTGAAAATATTTGCATATCTCTTGAAGAATATTTTAAATGATTTTTTGAAAATCCGAAAAGCGATCCATGCACTTGGACATTCCAAGTATGTTGGAATGTCTTGAAATTGTACTCAGTCATAGTCAACGACGCCCTGAACAAGAATCAATTGAAAATATTTGCATATCTCTTAAGGAATATTTTTAATGAATTTTTGAAAATCAGGAAAGCGATCCATGCACTTAGGCAGTGACTTAACTTTTTCGTCAAAAAAGACCCCAAAAGTATCTTGGAATGTCTTGAAATTGTACACAGTCATAGTCAAGCATGCCCTGAACAAGAATCCGTTGAATATATTTGCATATCTCTTAAAGAATATTTTTAATGAACTTTTGAAAATCAGGAAAGCGATCCATGCACTTGGACATTCCAAGTATGTTGGAATGTCTTGAAATTGTACTCAGTCATAGTCAACGACGCCCTGAACAAGAATCCGTTGAAAATATTTGCATATCGTTTAAGGAATATTTTTAATGAATTTCTGAAAATCAGGAAAGCGATCCATGCACTTAGGCAGTGACTTAACTTTTTATTCAAAAAAGACCCCAAAAGTATCTTGGAATGTCTTGAAATTGTACACAGTCATAGTCAAGCATGCCCTGAACAAGAATCCGTTGAATATATTTGCATATCTCTTGAAGAATATTTTTAATGAACTTTTGAAAATCAGGAAATTGATCCATGCACTTGGACATTCCAAGTATGTTGGAATGTCTTGAAATTGTACTCAGTCATAGTCAACGACGCCCTGAACAAGAATCCGTTGAAAATATTTGCATATCGCCTAAGAAATATTTTTAATGAATTTTTGAAAATCAGGAAAGCGATCCATGCACTTAGGCAGTGACTTAACTTTTTCGTCAAAAAAGACCCCAAAAGTATCTTGGAATGTCTTGAAATTGTACACAGTCATAGTCAAGCATGCCCTGAACAAGAACCTGTTGAATATATTTGCATATCTCTTGAAGAATATTTTTAATGAATTTTTGAAAATCCGGAAAGCTATCCATGCACTTGGACATTCCAAGTAAGTTGGAATGTCTTGAAATTGTACTCAGTAATAGTCAACGACGCCCTGAACAAGAATCTATTGAAAATATTTGCATATCTCTTAAGGAATATTTTTAATGAATTTTTGAAAATGAGGAATTTCTGTGCACTTAGGCAGTGACTTAACTTTTTATTCAAAAAAGACCCCAAAAGTATCTTGGAATGTCTTGAAATTGTACACAGTCATAGTCAAGCATGCCCTGAACAAGAATCCCTTGAATATATTTGCATATCGCTTAAGGAATATTTTTAATGAATTTTTGAAAATCAGGAAAGCGATCCATGCACTTGGACATTCCAAGTATGTTGGAATGTCTTGAAATTGGACTCAGTCATAGTCAACGACGCCCTGAACAAGAATCCGTTGAAAATATTTGCATATCGCTTCAGGAATATTTTAAATGAATTTTTGAAAATCAGGAAAGCGATCCATGCACTTAGGCAGTGACTTAACTTTTTTGTCAAAAAAGACCCCAAAAGTATCTTGGAATGTCTTGAAATTGTACACAGTCATAGTCAAGCATGCCCTGAACAAGAATCCGTTGAATATATTTGCATATCTCTTGAAGAATATTTTTAATGAATTTTTGAAAATCCGGAAAGCGATCCATGCACTTGGACATTCCAAGTATGTTGGAATGTCTTGAAATTGTACTCGGTCATAGTCAACGACGCCCTGAACAAGAATCCGTTGAAAATATTTGCATATCTCTTGAAGAATATTTTAAATGATTTTTTGAAAATCCGAAAAGCGATCCATGCACTTGGACATTCCAAGTATGTTGGAATGTCTTGAAATTGTACTCAGTCATAGTCAACGACGCCCTGAACAAGAATCAATTGAAAATATTTGCATATCTCTTAAGGAATATTTTTAATGAATTTTTGAAAATGAGGAAAGTCTGTGCACTTCGGCAGTGACTTAACTTTTTATTCAAAAAAGACCCCAAAAGTATCTTGGAATGTCTTGAAATTGTACACAGTCATAGTCAAGCATGCCCTGAACAAGAATCCGTTGAATATATTTGCATATCTCTTGAAGAATATTTTTAATGAACTTTTGAAAATCAGGAAAGCGATCCATGCACTTGGACATTCCAAGTATGTTGGAATGTCTTGAAATTGTACTCAGTCATAGTCAACGACGCCCTGAACAAGAATCCGTTGAAAATATTTGCATATCGTTTAAGGAATATTTTTAAAGAATTTCTGAAAATCAGGAAAGCGATCCATGCACTTAGGCAGTGACTTAACTTTTTATTCAAAAAAGACCCCAAAAGTATCTTGGAATGTCTTGAAATTGTACACAGTCATAGTCAAGCATGCCCTGAACAAGAATCCGTTGAATATATTTGCATATCTCTTGAAGAATATTTTTAATGAACTTTTGAAAATCAGGAAATTGATCCATGCACTTGGACATTCCAAGTATGTTGGAATGTCTTGAAATTGTACTCAGTCATAGTCAACGACGCCCTGAACAAGAATCCGTTGAAAATATTTGCATATCGTTTAAGGAATATTTTTAAAGAATTTCTGAAAATCAGGAAAGCGATCCATGCACTTAGGCAGTGACTTAACTTTTTATTCAAAAAAGACCCCAAAAGTATCTTGGAATGTCTTGAAATTGTACACAGTCATAGTCAAGCATGCCCTGAACAAGAATCCGTTGAATATATTTGCATATCGCTTAAGGAATATTTTTAATGAATTTTTGAAAATCAGGAAAGCGATCCATGCACTTGGACATTCCAAGTATGTTGGAATGTCTTGAAATTGTACTCAGTCATAGTCAACGACGCCCTGAACAAGAATCCGTTGAAAATATTTGCATATCGCTTCAGGAATATTTTAAATGAATTTTTGAAAATCAGGAAAGCGATCCATGCACTTAGGCAGTGACTTAACTTTTTTGTCAAAAAAGACCCCAAAAGTATCTTGGAATGTCTTGAAATTGTACACAGTCATAGTCAAGCATGCCCTGAACAAGAATCCGTTGAATATATTTGCATATCTCTTGAAGAATATTTTTAATGAACTTTTGAAAATCAGGAAAGCGATCCATGCACTTGGACATTCCAAGTATGTTGGAATGTCTTGAAATTGTACTCAGTCATAGTCAACGACGCCCTGAACAAGAATACGTTGAAAATTTTGCATATCGCTTAAGGAATATTTTTAATGAATTTTTGAAAATCAGGAAAGCGATCCATGCACTTAGGCAGTGACTTAACTTTTTCGTCAAAAAAAACCCCAAAAGTATCTTGGAATGTCTTGAAATTGTACACAGTCATAGCCAAGCATGCCCTGAACAAGAATCCGTTGAATATATTTGCATATCTCTTGAAGAATATTTTTAATGAATTTTTGAAAATCCGAAAAGTGATCCATGCACTTGGACATTCCAAGTATGTTGGAATGTCTTGAAATTGTACTCAGTCATAGTCAACGACGATCTGAACAAGAATCTATTGAAAATATTTGCATATCTCTTAAGGAATATTTTTAATGAATTTTTGAAAATGAGGAAAGTCTGTGCACTTAGGCAGTGACTTAACTTTTTATTCAAAAAAGACCCCAAAAGTATCTTGGAATGTCTTGAAATTGTACACAGTCATAGTCAAGCATGCCCTGAACAAGAATCCGTTGAATATATTTGCATATCTCTTGAAGAATATTTTTAATGAATTTTTGAAAATCCGGAAAGCGATCCATGCACTTGGACATTCCAAGTATGTTGGAATGTCTTGAAATTGTACTCGGTCATAGTCAACGACGCCCTGAACAAGAATCCGTTGAAAATATTTGCATATCTCTTGAAGAATATTTTAAATGATTTTTTGAAAATCCGAAAAGCGATCCATGCACTTGGACATTCCAAGTATGTTGGAATGTCTTGAAATTGTACTCAGTCATAGTCAACGACGCCCTGAACAAGAATCAATTGAAAATATTTGCATATCTCTTAAGGAATATTTTTAATGAATTTTTGAAAATGAGGAAAGTCTGTGCACTTCGGCAGTGACTTAACTTTTTATTCAAAAAAGACCCCAAAAGTATCTTGGAAGGTCTTGAAATTGTACACAGTCATAGTCAAGCATGCCCTGAACAAGAATCTGTTGAATATATTTGCATATCTCTTGAAGAATATTTTTAATGAACTTTTGAAAATCAGGAAAGCGATCCATGCACTTGGACATTCCAAGTATGTTGGAATGTCTTGAAATTGTACTCAGTCATAGTCAACGACGCCCTGAACAAGAATCCGTTGAAAATATTTGCATATCGTTTAAGGAATATTTTTAAAGAATTTCTGAAAATCAGGAAAGCGATCCATGCACTTAGGCAGTGACTTAACTTTTTATTCAAAAAAGACCCCAAAAGTATCTTGGAATGTCTTGAAATTGTACACAGTCATAGTCAAGCATGCCCTGAACAAGAATCCGTTGAATATATTTGCATATCTCTTGAAGAATATTTTTAATGAACTTTTGAAAATCAGGAAATTGATCCATGCACTTGGACATTCCAAGTATGTTGGAATGTCTTGAAATTGTACTCAGTCATAGTCAACGACGCCCTGAACAAGAATCCGTTGAAAATATTTGCATATCGTTTAAGGAATATTTTTAAAGAATTTCTGAAAATCAGGAAAGCGATCCATGCACTTAGGCAGTGACTTAACTTTTTCGTCAAAAAAGACCCCAAAAGTATCTTGGAATGTCTTGAAATTGTACACAGTCATAGTCAAGCATGCCCTGAACAAGAACCTGTTGAATATATTTGCATATCTCTTGAAGAATATTTTTAATGAATTTTTGAAAATCCGGAAAGCTATCCATGCACTTGGACATTCCAAGTAAGTTGGAATGTCTTGAAATTGTACTCAGTCATAGTCAACGACGCCCTGAACAAGAATCTATTGAAAATATTTGCATATCTCTTAAGGAATATTTTTAATGAATTTTTGAAAATGAGGAATTTCTGTGCACTTAGGCAGTGACTTAACTTTTTATTCAAAAAAGACCCCAAAAGTATCTTGGAATGTCTTGAAATTGTACACAGTCATAGTCAAGCATGCCCTGAACAAGAATCCGTTGAATATATTTGCATATCGCTAAAGGAATATTTTTAATGAATTTTTGAAAATCAGGAAAGCGATCCATGCACTTGGACATTCCAAGTATGTTGGAATGTCTTGAAATTGTACTCAGTCATAGTCAACGACGCCCTGAACAAGAATCCGTTGAAAATATTTGCATATCGCTTCAGGAATATTTTAAATGAATTTTTGAAAATCAGGAAAGCGATCCATGCACTGAGGCAGTGACTTAACTTTTTTGTCAAAAAAGACCCCAAAAGTATCTTGGAATGTCTTGAAATTGTACACAGTCATAGTCAAGCATGCCCTGAACAAGAATCCGTTGAATATATTTGCATATCTCTTGAAGAATATTTTTAATGAACTTTTGAAAATCAGGAAAGCGATCCATGCACTTGGACATTCCAAGTATGTTGGAATGTCTTGAAATTGTACTCAGTCATAGTCAACGACGCCCTGAACAAGAATACGTTGAAAATTTTGCATATCGCTTAAGGAATATTTTTAATGAATTTTTGAAAATCAGGAAAGCGATCCATGCACTTAGGCAGTGACTTAACTTTTTCGTCAAAAAAAACCCCAAAAGTATCTTGGAATGTCTTGAAATTGTACACAGTCATAGCCAAGCATGCCCTGAACAAGAATCCGTTGAATATATTTGCATATCTCTTGAAGAATATTTTTAATGAATTTTTGAAAATCCGAAAAGTGATCCATGCACTTGGACATTCCAAGTATGTTGGAATGTCTTGAAATTGTACTCAGTCATAGTCAACGACGATCTGAACAAGAATCTATTGAAAATATTTGCATATCTCTTAAGGAATATTTTTAATGAATTTTTGAAAATGAGGAAAGTCTGTGCACTTAGGCAGTGACTTAACTTTTTATTCAAAAAAGACCCCAAAAGTATCTTGGAATGTCTTGAAATTGTACACAGTCATAGTCAAGCATGCCCTGAACAAGAATCCGTTGAATATATTTGCATATCTCTTGAAGAATATTTTTAATGAACTTTTGAAAATCAGGAAAGCGATCCATGTACTTGGACATTCAAAGTATGTTGGAATGTCTTGAAATTGTACTCGGTCATAGTCAACGACGCCCTGAACAAGAATCCGTTGAAAATATTTGCATATCGCTTAAGGAATATTTTTAATGAATTTTTGAAAATCAGGAAAGCGATCCATGCACTTAGGCAGTGACTTAACTTTTTCGTCAAAAAAGACCCCAAAAGTATCTTGGAATGTCTTGAAATTGTACACAGTCATAGTCAAGCATGCCCTGAACAAGAATCCGTTGAATATATTTGCATATCTCTTGAAGAATATTTTTAATGAATTTTTGAAAATCCGGAAAGCGATCCATGCACTTGGACATTCCAAGTATGTTGGAATGTCTTGAAATTGTACTCGGTCATAGTCAACAACGCCCTGAACAAGAATCCATTGAAAATATTTGCATATCTCTAAAGGAATATTTTTAATGAATTTTTGAAAATGATGAAAGTCTGTGCACTTAGGCAGTGACTTAACTTTTTATTCAAAAAAGACCCCAAAGGTATCTTGGAATGTCTTGAAATTGTACACAGTCATAGTCAAGCATGCCCTGAACAAGAATCCGTTGAATATATTTGCATATCTCTTGAAGAATATTTTTAATGAACTTTTGAAAATCAGGAAAGCGATCCATGCACTTGGACATTCCAAGTATGTTGGAATGTCTTGAAATTGTACTCAGTCATAGTCAACGACGCCCTGAACAAGAATCAATTGAAAATATTTGCATATCTCTTAAGGAATATTTTTAATGAATTTTTGAAAATTAGGAAAGCGATCCATGCACTTAGGCAGTGACTTAACTTTTGATGTTTTTGGTTTGTTTTTAAAGCATTAAAGCTGCAGGAGTTCATCCATGTCGCCCAGTCGCTGGAAACAAACGTTTGGACACCATGGATCACACAGCAGGAAATAAGGTGAGACGGAGGAAACGATCCATTTGCCCTGATGCACTTAGTGACTTGACTTTTTTTTCAAAAAAGACCCCAAAAGTATCTTGGAATGTCTTGAAATTGTACACAGTCATAGTCAAGCATGCCCTGAACAAGAATCCGTTGAATATATTTGCATATCTCTTGAGGAATATTTTTAATGAATTTTTGAAAATCAGGAAAGCGATCCATGCACTTAGGCAGTGACTTAACCTTTGATGTTTTTGGGTTGTTTTTAAAGAATTAAAGCTGCAGGAGTTCATCCATGTCGTCCAGTCGCTGGAAACAAACGTTTTGACACCGTGGATCACACAGCAGGATATCAGGTGAGACGAAGGAAACGATCCATTTGCCCTGATGCACTTAGTGACTTGACTTTTTTTTCAAAAAAACCCCCAAAAGTAAATTGGAATGTCTTGAAATTGTACACAGTCATAGTCAAGCATGCCCTGAACAAGAATCCGTTGAATATATTTGCATATCTCTTGAAGAATATTTTTAATGAATTTTTGAAAATCCGGAAAGCGATCCATGCACTTTGACATTCCAAGTATGTTGGAATGTCTTGAAATTGTACTCAGTCATAGTCAACGACGCCCTGAACAAGAATCCGTTGAAAATATTTGCATATCGCTTAAGGAATATTTTTAATGAATTTTTGAAAATCAGGAAAGCGATCCATGCACTTAGGCAGTGACTTAACTTTTTCGTCAAAAAAGACCCCAAAAGTATCTTGGAATGTCTTGAAATTGTACACAGTCATAGTCAAGCATGCCTTGAACAAGAAACCATTGAATATATTTGCATATCTCTTGAAGAATATTTTTAATTAATTTTTGAAAATCCGAAAAGCGATCCATGCACTTGGACATTCCAAGTATGTTGGAATGTGTTGAAATTGTACTCAGTCATAGTCAACGAAGCCCTGAACAAGAATCCATTGAAAATATTTGCATATCTCTTAAGGAATATTTTTAATGAATTTTTGGAAATGAGGAAAGTCTGTGCACTTAGGCAGTGACTTAACTTTTTATTCAAAAAAGACCCCAAAAGTATCTTGGAATGTCTTGAAATTGTACACAGTCATAGTCAAGCATGCCCTGAACAAGAATCCGTTGAATATATTTGCATATCTCTTGAAGAATATTTTTAATGAATTTTTGAAAATCCGGAAAGCGATCCATGCACTTGGACATTCCAAGTATGTTGGAATGTCTTGAAATTGTACTCAGTCATAGTCAACGACGCCCTGAACGAGAATCCGTTGAAAATATTTGCATATCGCTTAAGGAATATTTTTAATGAATTTTTGAAAATCAGGAAAGCGATCCATGCACTTAGGCAGTGACTTAACTTTTTCGTCAAAAAAGACCCCAAAAGTATCTTGGAATGTCTTGAAATTGTACACAGTCATAGTCAAGCATGCCCTGAACAAGAATCCGTTGAATATATTTGCATATCTCTTGAAGAATATTTTTAATGAATTTTTGAAAATCCGGAAAGCGATCCATGCACTTGGACATTCCAAGTATGTTGGAATGTCTTGAAATTGTACTCGGTCATAGTCAACGACGCCCTGAACAAGAATCAATTGAAAATATTTGCATATCTCTTAAGGAATATTTTTAATGAATTTTTGGAAATGAGGAAAGTCTGTGCACTTAGGCAGTGACTTAACTTTTTATTCAAAAAAGACCCCAAAAGTATCTTGGAATGTCTTGAAATTGTACACAGTCATAGTCAAGCATGCCCTGAACAAGAATCCGTTGAATATATTTACATATCTCTTGAAGAATATTTTTAATGAATTTTTGAAAATCCGAAAAGCGATCCATGCACTTGGACATTCCAAGTATGTTGGAATGTCTTGAAATTGTACTCAGTCATAGTCAACGACGCCCTGAACAAGAATCAATTGAAAATATTTGCATATCTCTTAAGGAATATTTTTAATGAATTTTTGAAAATGAAGAAAGTCTGTGCACTTAGGCAGTGACTTAACTTTTTATTCAAAAAAGACCCCAAAAGTATCTTGGAATGTCTTGAAATTGTACACAGTCATAGTCAAGCATGCCCTGAACAAGAATCTGTTGAATATATTTGCATATCTCTTGAAGAATATTTTTAATGAACTTTTGAAAATCAGGAAAGCGATCCATGCACTTGGACATTCCAAGTATGTTGGAATGTCTTGAAATTGTACTCAGTCATAGTCAACGACGCCCTGAACAAGAATCCGTTGAAAATATTTGCATATCGTTTAAGGAATATTTTTAAAGAATTTCTGAAAATCAGGAAAGCGATCCATGCACTTAGGCAGTGACTTAACTTTTTCGTCAAAAAAGACCCCAAAAGTATCTTGGAATGTCTTGAAATTGTACACAGTCATAGTCAAGCATGCCCTGAACAAGAATCCGTTGAATATATTTGCATATCTCTTGAAGAATATTTTTAATGAATTTTTGAAAATCCGGAAAGCTATCCATGCACTTGGACATTCAAAGTATGTTGGAATGTCTTGAAATTGTACTCAGTCATAGTCAACGACGCCCTGAACAAGAATCCGTTGAAAATATTTGCATATCGCTTAAGGAATATTTTTAATGAATTTTTGAAAATCAGGAAAGCGATCCATGCACTTAGGCAGTGACTTAACTTTTTCGTCAAAAAAGACCCCAAAAGTATCTTGGAATGTCTTGAAATTGTACACAGTCATAGTCAAGCATGCCCTGAACAAGAATCCGTTGAATATATTTGCATATCTCTTGAAGAATATTTTTAATGAATTTTTGAAAATCCGGAAAGCTATCCATGCACTTGGACATTCAAAGTATGTTGGAATGTCTTGAAATTGTACTCAGTCATAGTCAACGACGCCCTGAACAAGAATCCGTTGAAAATATTTGCATATCGCTTAAGGAATATTTTTAATGAATTTTTGAAAATCAGGAAAGCGATCCATGCACTTAGGCAGTGACTTAACTTTTTCGTCAAAAAAGACCCCAAAAGTATCTTGGAATGTCTTGAAATTGTACACAGTCATAGTCAAGCATGCCCTGAACGAGAATCCGTTGAATATATTTGCATATCTCTTGAAGCATATTTTTAATGAATTTTTGAAAATCCGGAAAGCTATCCATGCACTTGGACATTCCAAGTAAGTTGGAATGTCTTGAAATTGTACTCAGTCATAGTCAACGACGCCCTGAACAAGAATCTATTGAAAATATTTGCATATCTCTTAAGGAATATTTTTAATGAATTTTTGAAAATGAGGAATTTCTGTGCACTTAGGCAGTGACTTAACTTTTTATTCAAAAAAGACCCCAAAAGTATCTTGGAATGTCTTGAAATTGTACACAGTCATAGTCAAGCATGCCCTGAACAAGAATCCGTTGAATATATTTGCATATCTCTTGAAGAATATTTTTAATGAACTTTTGAAAATCAGGAAAGCGATCCATGCACTTGGACATTCCAAGTATGTTGGAATGTTTTGAAATTGTACTCAGTCATAGTCAACGACGCCCTGAACAAGAATCCGTTGAAAATATTTGCATATCGCTTAAGGAATATTTTTAATGAATTTTTGAAAATCAGGAAAGCGATCCATGCACTTAGGCAGTGACTTAACTTTTTATTCAAAAAAGACCCCAAAAGTATCTTGGAATGTCTTGAAATTGTACACAGTCATAGTCAAGCATGCCCTGAACAAGAATCCGTTGAATATATTTGCATATCTCTTGAAGAATATTTTTTATGAATTTTTGAAAATCCGGAAAGCGATCCATGCACTTGGACATTCCAAGTATGTTGGAATGTCTTGAAATTGTACTCAGTCATAGTCAACGACGCCCTGAACAAGAATCAATTGAAAATATTTGCATATCTCTTAAGGAATATTTTTAATGAATTTTTGAAAATGAGGAAAGTCTGTGCACTTAGGCAGTGACTTAACTTTTTATTCAAAAAAGACCCCAAAAGTATCTTGGAATGTCTTGAAATTGTACACAGTCATAGTCAAGCATGCCCTGAACAAGAATCCGTTGAATATATTTGCATATCTCTTGAAGAATATTTTTAATGAACTTTTGAAAATCCGAAAAGCGATCCATGCACTTGGACATTCCAAGTATGTTGGAATGTCTTGAAATTGTACTCAGTCATAGTCAACGACGCCCTGAACAGGAATCCATTGAAAATATTTGCATATCTCTTAAGGAATATTTTTAATGAATTTTTGGAAATGAGGAAAGTCTGTGCACTTAGGCAGTGACTTAACTTTTTATTCAAAAAAGACCCCAAAAGTATCTTGGAATGTCTTGAAATTGTACACAGTCATAGTCAAGCATGCCCTGAACAAGAATCCGTTGAATATATTTGCATATCTCTTGAAGAATATTTTTAATGAATTTTTGAAAATCCGGAAAGCGATCCATGCACTTGGACATTCCAAGTATGTTGGAATGTCTTGAAATTGTACTCAGTCATAGTCAACGACGCCCTGAACGAGAATCCGTTGAAAATATTTGCATATCGCTTAAGGAATATTTTTAATGAATTTTTGAAAATCAGGAAAGCGATCCATGCACTTAGGCAGTGACTTAACTTTTTCGTCAAAAAAGACCCCAAAAGTATCTTGGAATGTCTTGAAATTGTACACAGTCATAGTCAAGCATGCCCTGAACAAGAATCCGTTGAATATATTTGAATATCTCTTGAAGAATATTTTTAATGAATTTTTGAAAATCCGGAAAGCGATCCATGCACTTGGACATTCCAAGTATGTTGGAATGTCTTGAAATTGTACTCGGTCATAGTCAACGACGCCCTGAACAAGAATCAATTGAAAATATTTGCATATCTCTTAAGGAATATTTTTAATGAATTTTTGGAAATGAGGAAAGTCTGTGCACTTAGGCAGTGACTTAACTTTTTATTCAAAAAAGACCCCAAAAGTATCTTGGAATGTCTTGAAATTGTACACAGTCATAGTCAAGCATGCCCTGAACAAGAATCCGTTGAATATATTTGCATATCTCTTGAAGAATATTTTTAATGAATTTTTGAAAATCCGGAAAGCGATCCATGCACTTGGACATTCCAAGTATGTTGGAATGTCTTGAAATTGTACTCGGTCATAGTCAACGACGCCCTGAACAAGAATCAATTGAAAATATTTGCATATCTCTTAAGGAATATTTTTAATGAATTTTTGGAAATGAGGAAAGTCTGTGCACTTAGGCAGTGACTTAACTTTTTATTCAAAAAAGACCCCAAAAGTATCTTGGAATGTCTTGAAATTGTACACAGTCATAGTCAAGCATGCCCTGAACAAGAATCCGTTGAATATATTTGCATATCTCTTGAAGAATATTTTTAATGAACTTTTGAAAATCAGGAAAGCGATCCATGCACTTGGACATTCCAAGTATGTTGGAATGTCTTGAAATTGTACTCAGTCATAGTCAACGACGCCCTGAACGAGAATCCGTTGAAAATATTTGCATTTCGCTTAAGGAATATTTTTAATGAATTTTTGAAAATCAGGAAAGCGATCCATGCACTTAGGCAGTGACTTAACTTTTTCGTCAAAAAAGACCCCAAAAGTATCTTGGAATGTCTTGAAATTGTACACAGTCATAGTCAAGCATGCCCTGAACAAGAATCCGTTGAATATATTTGCATATCTCTTGAAGAATATTTTTAATGAATTTTTGAAAATCCGGAAAGCGATCCATGCACTTGGACATTCCAAGTATGTTGGAATGTCTTGAAATTGTACTCAGTCATAGTCAACGACGCCCTGAACAAGAATCCGTTGAAAATATTTGCATATCGCTTAAGGAATATTTTTAATGAATTTTTGAAAATCAGGAAAGCAATCCATGCACTTAGGCAGTGACTTAACTTTTTTGTCAAAAAAGACCCCAAAAGTATCTTGGAATGTCTTGAAATTGTACACAGTCATAGTCAAGCATGCCCTGAACAAGAAACCGTTGAATATATTTGCATATCTCTTGAAGAATATTTTTAATGAATTTTTGAAAATCCGAAAAGCGATCCATGCACTTGGACATTCCAAGTATGTTGGAATGTCTTGAAATTGTACTCAGTCATAGTCAACGACGCCCTGAACAAGAATCAATTGAAAATATTTGCATATCTCTTAAGGAATATTTTTAATGAATTTTTGAAAATGAAGAAAGTCTGTGCACTTAGGCAGTGACTTAACTTTTTATTCAAAAAAGACCCCAAAAGTATCTTGGAATGTCTTGAAATTGTACACAGTCATAGTCAAGCATGCCCTGAACAAGAATCTGTTGAATATATTTGCATATCTCTTGAAGAATATTTTTAATGAACTTTTGAAAATCAGGAAAGCGATCCATGCACTTGGACATTCCAAGTATGTTGGAATGTCTTGAAATTGTACTCAGTCATAGTCAACGACGCCCTGAACAAGAATCCGTTGAAAATATTTGCATATCGTTTAAGGAATATTTTTAAAGAATTTCTGAAACTCAGGAAAGCGATCCATGCACTTAGGCAGTGACTTAACTTTTTCGTCAAAAAAGACCCCAAAAGTATCTTGGAATGTCTTGAAATTGTACACAGTCATAGTCAAGCATGCCCTGAACAAGAATCCGTTGAATATATTTGCATATCTCTTGAAGAATATTTTTTATGAATTTTTGAAAATCCGGAAAGCGATCCATGCACTTGGACATTCCAAGTATGTTGGAATGTCTTGAAATTGTACTCAGTCATAGTCAACGACGCCCTGAACAAGAATCAATTGAAAATATTTGCATATCTCTTAAGGAATATTTTTAATGAATTTTTGAAAATGAGGAAAGTCTGTGCACTTAGGCAGTGACTTAACTTTTTATTCAAAAAAGACCCCAAAAGTATCTTGGAATGTCTTGAAATTGTACACAGTCATAGTCAAGCATGCCCTGAACAAGAATCCGTTGAATATATTTGCATATCTCTTGAAGAATATTTTTAATGAACTTTTGAAAATCCGAAAAGCGATCCATGCACTTGGACATTCCAAGTATGTTGGAATGTCTTGAAATTGTACTCAGTCATAGTCAACGACGCCCTGAACAAGAATCCATTGAAAATATTTGCATATCTCTTAAGGAATATTTTTAATGAATTTTTGGAAATGAGGAAAGTCTGTGCACTTAGGCAGTGACTTAACTTTTTATTCAAAAAAGACCCCAAAAGTATCTTGGAATGTCTTGAAATTGTACACAGTCATAGTCAAGCATGCCCTGAACAAGAATCCGTTGAATATATTTGCATATCTCTTGAAGAATATTTTTAATGAATTTTTGAAAATCCGGAAAGCGATCCATGCACTTGGACATTCCAAGTATGTTGGAATGTCTTGAAATTGTACTCAGTCATAGTCAACGACGCCCTGAACGAGAATCCGTTGAAAATATTTGCATATCGCTTAAGGAATATTTTTAATGAATTTTTGAAAATCAGGAAAGCGATCCATGCACTTAGGCAGTGACTTAACTTTTTCGTCAAAAAAGACCCCAAAAGTATCTTGGAATGTCTTGAAATTGTACACAGTCATAGTCAAGCATGCCCTGAACAAGAATCCGTTGAATATATTTGAATATCTCTTGAAGAATATTTTTAATGAATTTTTGAAAATCCGGAAAGCGATCCATGCACTTGGACATTCCAAGTATGTTGGAATGTCTTGAAATTGTACTCGGTCATAGTCAACGACGCCCTGAACAAGAATCAATTGAAAATATTTGCATATCTCTTAAGGAATATTTTTAATGAATTTTTGGAAATGAGGAAAGTCTGTGCACTTAGGCAGTGACTTAACTTTTTATTCAAAAAAGACCCCAAAAGTATCTTGGAATGTCTTGAAATTGTACACAGTCATAGTCAAGCATGCCCTGAACAAGAATCCGTTGAATATATTTGCATATCTCTTGAAGAATATTTTTAATGAATTTTTGAAAATCCGGAAAGCGATCCATGCACTTGGACATTCCAAGTATGTTGGAATGTCTTGAAATTGTACTCGGTCATAGTCAACGACGCCCTAAACAAGAATCAATTGAAAATATTTGCATATCTCTTAAGGAATATTTTTAATGAATTTTTGGAAATGAGGAAAGTCTGTGCACTTAGGCAGTGACTTAACTTTTTATTCAAAAAAGACCCCAAAAGTATCTTGGAATGTCTTGAAATTGTACACAGTCATAGTCAAGCATGCCCTGAACAAGAATCCATTGAATATATTTGCATATCTCTTGAAGAATATTTTTAATGAACTTTTGAAAATCAGGAAAGCGATCCATGTACTTGGACATTCAAAGTATGTTGGAATGTCTTGAAATTGTACTCGGTCATAGTCAACGACGCCCTGAACAAGAATCCGTTGAAAATACTTGCATATCGCTTAAGGAATATTTTTAATGAATTTTTGAAAATCAGGAAAGCGATCCATGCACTTAGGCAGTGACTTAACTTTTTTGTCAAAAAAGACCCCAAAAGTATCTTGGAATGTCTTGAAATTGTACACAATCATAGTCAAGCATGCCCTGAACAAGAAACCGTTGAATATATTTGCATATCTCTTGAAGAATATTTTTAATTAATTTTTGAAAATCCGAAAAGCGATCCATGCACTTGGACATTCCAAGTATGTTGGAATGTTTTGAAATTGTACTCAGTCATAGTCAACGACGCCCTGAACAAGAATCAATTGAAAATATTCGCATATCTCTTAAGGAATATTTTTAATGAATTTTTGAAAATCAGGAAAGCAATCCATGCACTTAGGCAGTGACTTAACTTTTTTGTCAAAAAAGACCCCAAAAGTATCTTGGAATGTCTTGAAATTGTACACAGTCATAGTCAAGCATGCCCTGAACAAGAATCCGTTGAATATATTTGCATATCTCTTGAAGAATATTTTTAATGAACTTTTAAAAATCAGGAAAGCGATCCATGTACTTGGACATTCAAAGTATGTTGGAATGTCTTGAAATTGTACTCGGTCATAGTCAACGACGCCCTGAACAAGAATCCGTTGAAAATATTTGCATATCGCTTAAGGAATATTTTAAATGAATTTTGGAAAATCAGGAAAGCGATCCATGCACTTAGGCAGTGACTTAACTTTTTCGTCAAAAAAGACCCCAAAAGTATCTTGGAATGTCTTGAAATTGTACACAGTCATAGTCAAGCATGCCCTGAACAAGAATCCATTGAATATATTTGTTTATCTCTTGAAGAATATTTTTAATGAATTTTTGAAAATCCGGAAAGCGATCCATGCACTTGGACATTCCAAGTATGTTGGAATGTCTTGAAATTGTACTCGGTCATAGTCAACGACGCCCTGAACAAGAATCCATTGAAAATATTTGCATATCTCTTAAGGAATATTTTTAATGAATTTTTGAAAATGAGGAAAGTCTGTGCACTTAGGCAGTGACTTAACTTTTTATTCAAAAAAGACCCCAAAAGTATCTTGGAATGTCTTGAAATTGTACACAGTCATAGTCAAGCATGCCCTGAACAAGAATCCGTTGAATATATTTGCATATCTCTTGAAGAATATTTTTAATGAACTTTTGAAAATCAGGAAAGCGATCCATGCACTTGGACATTCCAAGTATGTTGGAATGTTTTGAAATTGTACTCAGTCATAGTCAACGACGCCCTGAACAAGAATCCGTTGAAAATATTTGCATATCGCTTAAGGAATATTTTTAATGAATTTTTGAAAATCAGGAAAGCGATCCATGCACTTAGGCAGTGACTTAACTTTTTATTCAAAAAAGACCCCAAAAGTATCTTGGAATGTCTTGAAATTGTACACAGTCATAGTCAAGCATGCCCTGAACAAGAATCCGTTGAATATATTTGCATATCTCTTGAAGAATATTTTTAATGAATTTTTGAAAATCCGGAAAGCGATCCATGCACTTGGACATTCCAAGTATGTTGGAATGTCTTGAAATTGTACTCAGTCATAGTCAACGACGCCCTGAACAAGAATCAATTGAAAATATTTGCATATCTCTTAAGGAATATTTTTAATGAATTTTTGAAAATGAGGAAAGTCTGTGCACTTAGGCAGTGACTTTACTTTTTATTCAAAAAAGACCCCAAAAGTATCTTGGAATGTCTTGAAATTGTACACAGTCATAGTCAAGCATGCCCTGAACAAGAATCCGTTGAATATATTTGCATATCTCTTGAAGAATATTTTTAATGAACTTTTGAAAATCAGGAAAGCGATCCATGTACTTGGACATTCAAAGTATGTTGGAATGTCTTGAAATTGTACTCGGTCATAGTCAACGACGCCCTGAACAAGAATCCGTTGAAAATATTTGCATATCGCTTAAGGAATATTTTTAATGAATTTTTGAAAATCAGGAAAGCGATCCATGCACTTAGGCAGTGACTTAACTTTTTTGTCAAAAAAGACCCCAAAAGTATCTTGGAATGTCTTGAAATTGTACACAGTCATAGTCAAGCATGCCCTGAACAAGAAACCGTTGAATATATTTGCATATCTCTTGAAGAATATTTTTAATTAATTTTTGAAAATCCGAAAAGCGATCCATGCACTTGGACATTCCAAGTATGTTGGAATGTTTTGAAATTGTACTCAGTCATAGTCAACGACGCCCTGAACAAGAATCAATTGAAAATATTCGCATATCTCTTAAGGAATATTTTTAATGAATTTTTGAAAATCAGGAAAGCAATCCATGCACTTAGGCAGTGACTTAACTTTTTGGTCAAAAAAGACCCCAAAAGTATCTTGGAATGTCTTGAAATTGTACACAGTCATAGTCAAGCATGCCCTGAACAAGAATCCGTTGAATATATTTGCATATCTCTTGAAGAATATTTTTAATGAACTTTTGAAAATCAGGAAAGCGATCCATGTACTTGGACATTCAAAGTATGTTGGAATGTCTTGAAATTGTACTCGGTCATAGTCAACGACGCCCTGAACAAGAATCCGTTGAAAATATTTGCATATCGCTTAAGGAATATTTTTAATGAATTTTTGAAAATCAGGAAAGTGATCCATGCACTTAGGCAGTGACTTAACTTTTTCGTCAAAAAAGACCCCAAAAGTATCTTGGAATGTCTTGAAATTGTACACAGTCATAGTCAAGCATGCCCTGAACAAGAATCCGTTGAATATATTTGCATATCTCTTGAAGAATATTTTTAATGAATTTTTGAAAATCCGGAAAGCGATCCATGCACTTGGACATTCCAAGTATGTTGGAATGTCTTGAAATTGTACTCGGTCATAGTCAACGACGCCCTGAACAAGAATCCATTGAAAATATTTGCATATCTCTTAAGGAATATTTTTAATGAATTTTTGGAAATGAGGAAAGTCTGTGCACTTAGGCAGTGACTTAACTTTTTATTCAAAAAAGACCCCAAAAGTATCTTGGAATGTCTTGAAATTGTACACAGTCATAGTCAAGCATGCCCTGAACAAGAATCCGTTGAATATATTTGCATATCTCTTGAAGAATATTTTTAATGAATTTTTGAAAATCCGGAAAGCGATCCATGCACTTGGACATTCCAAGTATGTTGGAATGTCTTGAAATTGTTCTCAGTCATAGTCAACGACGCCCTGAACGAGAATCCGTTGAAAATATTTGCATATCGCTTAAGGAATATTTTTATTGAATTTTTGAAAATCAGGAAAGCGATCCATGCACTTAGGCAGTGACTTAACTTTTTCGTCAAAAAAGACCCCAAAAGTATCTTGGAATGTCTTGAAATTGTACACAGTCATAGTCAAGCATGCCCTGAACAAGAATCCGTTGAATATATTTGCATATCTCTTGAAGAATATTTTTAATGAATTTTTGAAAATCCGGAAAGCGATCCATGCACTTGGACATTCCAAGTATGTTGGAATGTCTTGAAATTGTACTCAGTCATAGTCAACGACGCCCTGAACAAGAATCCGTTGAAAATATTTGCATATCGCTTAAGGAATATTTTTAATGAATTTTTGAAAATCAGGAAAGCAATCCATGCACTTAGGCAGTGACTTAACTTTTTCGTCAAAAAAGACCCCAAAAGTATCTTGGAATGTCTTGAAATTGTACACAGTCATAGTCAAGCATGCCCTGAACAAGAATCCGTTGAATATATTTGCATATCTCTTGAAGAATATTTTTAATGAATTTTTGAAAATCCGGAAAGCGATCCATGCACTTGGACATTCCAAGTATGTTGGAATGTCTTGAAATTGTACTCGGTCATAGTCAACGACGCCCTGAACAAGAATCCATTGAAAATATTTGCATATCTCTTAAGGAATATTTTTAATGAATTTTTGGAAATGAGGAAAGTCTGTGCACTTCGGCAGTGACTTAACTTTTTATTCAAAAAAGACCCCAAAAGTATCTTGGAATGTCTTGAAATTGTACACAGTCATAGTCAAGCATGCCCTGAACAAGAATCCGTTGAATATATTTGCATATCTCTTGAAGAATATTTTTAATGAATTTTTGAAAATCCGGAAAGCGATCCATGCACTTGGACATTCCAAGTATGTTGGAATGTCTTGAAATTGTTCTCAGTCATAGTCAACGACGCCCTGAACGAGAATCCGTTGAAAATATTTGCATATCGCTTAAGGAATATTTTTAATGAATTTTTGAAAATCAGGAAAGCGATCCATGCACTTAGGCAGTGACTTAACTTTTTCGTCAAAAAAGACCCCAAAAGTATCTTGGAATGTCTTGAAATTGTACACAGTCATAGTCAAGCATGCCCTGAACAAGAATCCGTTGAATATATTTGCATATCTCTTGAAGAATATTTTTAATGAATTTTTGAAAATCCGGAAAGCGATCCATGCACTTGGACATTCCAAGTATGTTGGAATGTCTTGAAATTGTACTCAGTCATAGTCAACGACGCCCTGAACAAGAATCCGTTGAAAATATTTGCATATCGCTTAAGGAATATTTTTAATGAATTTTTGAAAATCAGGAAAGCAATCCATGCACTTAGGCAGTGACTTAACTTTTTTGTCAAAAAAGACCCCAAAAGTATCTTGGAATGTCTTGAAATTGTACACAGTCATAGTCAAGCATGCCCTGAACAAGAAACCGTTGAATATATTTGCATATCTCTTGAAGAATATTTTTAATGAATTTTTGAAAATCCGAAAAGCGATCCATGCACTTGGACATTCCAAGTATGTTGGAATGTCTTGAAATTGTACTCAGTCATAGTCAACGACGCCCTGAACAAGAATCAATTGAAAATATTTGCATATCTCTTAAGGAATATTTTTAATGAATTTTTGAAAATGAGGAAAGTCTGTGCACTTAGGCAGTGACTTAACTTTTTATTCAAAAAAGACCCCAAAAGTATCTTGGAATGTCTTGAAATTGTACACAGTCATAGTCAAGCATGCCCTGAACAAGAATCCGTTGAATATATTTGCATATCTCTTGAAGAATATTTTTAATGAACTTTTGAAAATCAGGAAAGCGATCCATGCACTTGGACATTCCAAGTATGTTGGAATGTCTTGAAATTGTACTCAGTCATAGTCAACGATGCCCTGAACAAGAATCCGTTGAAAATATTTGCATATCGCTAAGGAATATTTTTAATGAATTTTTGAAAATCAGGAAAGCGATCCATGCACTTAGGCAGTGACTTAACTTTTTCGTCAAAAAAGACCCCAAAAGTATCTTGGAATGTCTTGAAATTGTACACAGTCATAGTCAAGCATGCCCTGAACAAGAATCCGTTGAATATATTTGCATATCTCTTGAAGAATATTTTTAATGAATTTTTGATAATCCGGAAAGCGATCCATGCACTTGGACATTCCAAGTATGTTGGAATGTCTTGAAATTGTACTCGGTCATAGTCAACGACGCCCTGAACAAGAATCCATTGAAAATATTTGCATATCTCTTAAGGAATATTTTTAATGAATTTTTGAAAATGATGAAAGTCTGTGCACTGAGGCAGTGACTTAACTTTTTATTCAAAAAAGACCCCAAAGGTATCTTGGAATGTCTTGAAATTGTACACAGTCATAGTCAAGCATGCCCTGAACAAGAATCCGTTGAATATATTTGCATATCTCTTGAAGAATATTTTTAATGAACTTTTGAAAATCAGGAAAGCGATCCATGCACTTGGACATTCCAAGTATGTTGGAATGTCTTGAAATTGTACTCAGTCATAGTCAACGACGCCCTGAACAAGAATCCGTTGAAAATATTTGCATATCGTTTAAGGAATATTTTTAAAGAATTTCTGAAAATCAGGAAAGCGATCCATGCACTTAGGCAGTGACTTAACTTTTTCGTCAAAAAAGACCCCAAAAGTATCTTGGAATGTCTTGAAATTGTACACAGTCATAGTCAAGAATGCCCTGAACAAGAATCCGTTGAATATATTTGCATATCTCTTGAAGAATATTTTTAATGAATTTTTGAAAATCCGGAAAGCGATCCATGCACTTGGACATTCCAAGTATGTTGGAATGTCTTGAAATTGTACTCGGTCATAGTCAACGACGCCCTGAACAAGAATCCATTCAAAATATTTGCATATCTCTTAAGGAATATTTTTAATGAATTTTTGAAAATGATGAAAGTCTGTGCACTTAGGCAGTGACTTAACTTTTTATTCAAAAAAGACCTCAAAGGTATCTTGGAATGTCTTGAAATTGTACACAGTCATAGTCAAGCATGCCCTGAACAAGAATCCGTTGAATATATTTGCATATCTCTTGAAGAATATTTTTAATGAACTTTTGAAAATCCGAAAAGCGATCCATGCACTTGGACATTCCAAGTTTGTTGGAATGTCTTGAAATTGTACTCAGTCATAGTCAACGACGCCCTGAACAAGAATCAATTGAAAATATTTGCATATCTCTTAAGGAATATTTTTAATGAATTTTTGAAAATGAGGAAAGTCTGTGCACTTTGGCAGTGACTTAACTTTTTCGTCAAAAAAGACCCCAAAAGTATCTTGGAATGTCTTGAAATTGTACACAGTCATAGTCAAGCATGCCCTGAACAAGAATCCGTTGAATATATTTGCATATCTCTTGAAGAATATTTTTAATGAACTTTTGAAAATCAGGAAAGCGATCCATGCACTTGGACATTCCAAGTATGTTGGAATGTTTTGAAATTGTACTCAGTCATAGTCAACGACGCCCTGAACAAGAATCCGTTGAAAATATTTGCATATCGCTTAAGGAATATTTTTAATGAATTTTTGAAAATCAGGAAAGCGATCCATGCACTTAGGCAGTGACTTAACTTTTTATTCAAAAAAGACCCCAAAAGTATCTTGGAATGTCTTGAAATTGTACACAGTCATAGTCAAGCATGCCCTGAACAAGAATCCGTTGAATATATTTGCATATCTCTTGAAGAATATTTTTAATGAATTTTTGAAAATCCGGAAAGCGATCCATGCACTTGGACATTCCAAGTATGTTGGAATGTCTTGAAATTGTACTCAGTCATAGTCAACGACGCCCTGAACGAGAATCCGTTGAAAATATTTGCATATCGCTTAAGGAATATTTTTAATGAATTTTTGAAAATCAGGAAAGCGATCCATGCACTTAGGCAGTGACTTAACTTTTTCGTCAAAAAAGACCCCAAAAGTATCTTGGAATGTCTTGAAATTGTACACAGTCATAGTCAAGCATGCCCTGAACAAGAATCCGTTGAATATATTTGCATATCTCTTGAAAAATATTTTTAATGAATTTTTGAAAATCCGGAAAGCGATCCATGCACTTGGACATTCCAAGTATGTTGGAATGTCTTGAAATTGTACTCGGTCATAGTCAACAACGCCCTGAACAAGAATCCATTGAAAATATTTGCATATCTCTTAAGGAATATTTTTAATGAATTTTTGAAAATGATGAAAGTCTGTGCACTTAGGCAGTGACTTAACTTTTTATTCAAAAAAGACCCCAAAGGTATCTTGGAATGTCTTGAAATTGTACACAGTCATAGTCAAGCATGCCCTGAACAAGAATCCGTTGAATATATTTGCATATCTCTTGAAGAATATTTTTAATGAACTTTTGAAAATCAGGAAAGCGATCCATGCACTTGGACATTCCAAGTATGTTGGAATGTCTTGAAATTGTACTCAGTCATAGTCAACGACGCCCTGAACAAGAATCCGTTGAAAATATTTGCATATCGCTTGAGGAATATTTCTAATGAATTTTTGAAAATCAGGAAAGCGATCCATGCACTTAGGCAGTGACTTAACTTTTTTGTCAAAAAAGACCCCAAAAGTATCTTGGAATGTCTTGAAATTGTACACAGTCATAGTCAAGCATGCCCTGAACAAGAATCCGTTGAATATATTTGCATATCTCTTGAAGAATATTTTTAATGATTTTTTGAAAATCCGAAAAGCGATCCATGCACTTTGACATTCCAAGTATGTTGGAATGTCTTGAAATTGTACTCAGTCATAGTCAACGACGCCCTGAACGAGAATCCGTTGAAAATATTTGCATATCGCTTAAGGAATATTTTTAATGAATTTTTGAAAATCAGGAAAGCGATCCATGCACTTAGGCAGTGACTTAACTTTTTCGTCAAAAAAGAGCCCAAAAGTATCTTGGAATGTCTTGAAATTGTACACAGTCATAGTCAAGCATGCCCTGAACAAGAATCCGTTGAATATATTTGCATATCTCTTGAAGAATATTTTTAATGAATTTTTGAAAATCCGGAAAGCGATCCATGCACTTGGACATTCCAAGTATGTTGGAATGTCTTGAAATTGTACTCGGTCATAGTCAACAACGCCCTGAACAAGAATCCATTGAAAATATTTGCATATCTCTTAAGGAATATTTTTAATGAATTTTTGAAAATGATGAAAGTCTGTGCACTTAGGCAGTGACTTAACTTTTTATTCAAAAAAGACCCCAAAGGTATCTTGGAATGTCTTGAAATTGTACACAGTCATAGTCAAGCATGCCCTGAACAAGAATCCGTTGAATATATTTGCATATCTCTTGAAGAATATTTTTAATGAACTTTTGAAAATCAGGAAAGCGATCCATGCACTTGGACATTCCAAGTATGTTGGAATGTCTTGAAATTGTACTCAGTCATAGTCAACGACGCCCTGAACAAGAATCCGTTGAAAATATTTGCATATCGCTTAAGGAATATTTTTAATGAATTTTTGAAAATCAGGAAAGCGATCCATGCACTTAGGCAGTGACTTAACTTTTTTGTCAAAAAAGACCCCAAAAGTATCTTGGAATGTCTTGAAATTGTACACAGTCATAGTCAAGCATGCCCTGAACAAGAATCCGTTGAATATATTTGCATATCTCTTGAAGAATATTTTTAATGAATTTTTGAAAATCCGAAAAGCGATCCATGCACTTGGACATTCCAAGTATGTTGGAATGTCTTGAAATTGTACTCAGTCATAGTCAACGACGCCCTGAACAAGAATCAATTGAAAATATTTGCATATCGTTTAAGGAATATTTTTAAAGAATTTCTGAAAATCAGGAAAGCGATCCATGCACTTAGGCAGTGACTTAACTTTTTCGTCAAAAAAGACCCCAAAAGTATCTTGGAATGTCTTGAAATTGTACACAGTCATAGTCAAGCATGCCCTGAACAAGAATCCGTTGAATATATTTGCATATCTCTTGAAGAATATTTTTAATGAACTTTTGAAAATCAGGAAAGCGATCCATGCACTTGGACATTCCAAGTATGTTGGAATGTCTTGAAATTGTACTCAGTCATAGTCAACGATGCTCTGAACAAGAATCAATTGAAAATATTTGCATATCTCTTAAGGAATATTTTTAATGAATTTTTGAAAATGAGGAAAGTCTGTGCACTTAGGCAGTGACTTAACTTTTTATTCAAAAAAGACCCCAAAAGTATCTTGGAATGTCTTGAAATTGTACACAGTCATAGTCAAGCATGCCCTGAACAAGAATCCGTTGGATATATTTGCATATCTCTTGAAGAATATTTTTAATGAACTTTTGAAAATCAGGAAAGCGATCCATGTACTTGGACATTCAAAGTATGTTGGAATGTCTTGAAATTGTATTCGGTCATAGTCAACGACGCCCTGAACAAGAATCCGTTGAAAATATTTGCATATCGCTTAAGGAATATTTTTAATGAATTTTTGAAAATCAGGAAAGCAATCCATGCACTTAGGCAGTGACTTAACTTTTTCGTCAAAAAAGACCCCAAAAGTATCTTGGAATGTCTTGAAATTGTACACAGTCATAGTCAAGCATGCCCTGAACAAGAATCCGTTGAATATATTTGCATATCTCTTGAAGAATATTTTTAATGAATTTTTGAAAATCCGGAAAGCGATCCATGCACTTGGACATTCCAAGTATGTTGGAATGTCTTGAAATTGTACTCGGTCATAGTCAACGACGCCCTGAACAAGAATCAATTGAAAATATTTGCATATCTCTTAAGGAATATTTTTAATGAATTTTTGAAAATGATGAAAGTCTGTGCACTTAGGCAGTGACTTAACTTTTTATTCAAAAAAGACCCCAAAGGTATCTTGGAATGTCTTGAAATTGTACACAGTCATAGTCAAGCATGCCCTGAACAAGAATCCGTTGAATATATTTGCATATCTCTTGAAGAATATTTTTAATGAACTTTTGAAAATCAGGAAAGCGATCCATGCACTTGGACATTCCAAGTATGTTGGAATGTCTTGAAATTGTACTCAGTCATAGTCAACGACGCCCTGAACAAGAATCCATTGAAAATATTTGCATATCGTTTAAGGAATATTTTTAAAGAATTTCTGAAAATCAGGAAAGCGATCCATGCACTTAGGCAGTGACTAAACTCTTTTGTCAAAAAAGACCCCAAAAGTATCTTGGAATGTCTTGAAATTGTACACAGTCATAGTCAAGCATGCCCTGAACAAGAATATGTTGAATATATTTGCATATCTCTTGAAGAATATTTTTAATGAATTTTTGAAAATCCGAAAAGCGATCCATGCACTTGGACATTCCAAGTATGTTAGAATGTCTTGAAATTGTACTCAGTCATAGTCAACGACGCCCTGAACAAGAATCAATTGAAAATATTTGCATATCTCTTAAGGAATATTTTTAATGAATTTTTGAAAATGAGGAAAGTCTGTGCACTTAGGCAGTGACTTAACTTTTTATTCAAAAAAGACCCCAAAAGTATCTTGGAATGTCTTGAAATTGTACACAGTCATAGTCAAGCATGCCCTGAACAAGAATCCGTTGAATATATTTGCATATCTCTTGAAGAATATTTTTAATGAACTTTTGAAAATCAGGAAAGCGATCCATGCACTTGGACATTCCAAGTATGTTGGAATGTCTTGAAATTGTACTCAGTCATAGTCAACGACGCCCTGAACAAGAATCCGTTGAAAATATTTGCATATCGTTTAAGGAATATTTTTAAAGAATTTCTGAAAATCAGGAAAGCGATCCATGCACTTAGGCAGTGACTTAACTTTTTCGTCAAAAAAGACCCCAAAAGTATCTTGGAATGTCTTGAAATTGTACACAGTCATAGTCAAGAATGCCCTGAACAAGAATCCATTGAATATATTTGCATATCTCTTGAAGAATATTTTTAATGAATTTTTGAAAATCCGGAAAGCGATCCATGCACTTGGACATTCCAAGTATGTTGGAATGTCTTGAAATTGTTCTCGGTCATAGTCAACGACGCCCTGAACAAGAATCCATTGAAAATATTTGCATATATCTTAAGGAATATTTTTAATGAATTTTTGAAAATGATGAAAGTCTGTGCACTTAGGCAGTGACTTAACTTTTTATTCAAAAAAGACCCCAAAGGTATCTTGGAATGTCTTGAAATTGTACACAGTCATAGTCAAGCATGCCCTGAACAATAATCCGTTGAATATATTTGCATATCTCTTGAAGAATATTTTTAATGAACTTTTGAAAATCAGGAAAGCGATCCATGCACTTGGACATTCCAAGTATGCTGGAATGTCTTGAAATTGTACTCAGTCATAGTCAACGACGCCCTGAACAAGAATCAATTGAAAATATTTGCATATCTCTTAAGGAATATTTTTAATGAATTTTTGAAAATCAGGAAAGCGATCCATGCACTTAGGCAGTGACTTAACTTTTTTGTCAAAAAAGACCCCAAAAGTATCTTGGAATGTCTTGAAATTGTACACAGTCATAGTCAAGCATGCCCTGAACAAGAATCCGTTGAATATATTTGCATATCTCTTGAAGAATATTTTTAATGAACTTTTGAAAATCAGGAAAGCGATCCATGTACTTGGACATTCAAAGTATGTTGGAATGTCTTGAAATTGTACTCGGTCATAGTCAACGACGCCCTGAACAAGAATCCGTTGAAAATATTTGCATATCGCTTAAGGAATATTTTTAATGAATTTTTGAAAATCAGGAAAGCGATCCATGCACTTAGGCAGTGACTTAACTTTTTCGTCAAAAAAGACCCCAAAAGTATCTTGGAATGTCTTGAAATTGTACACAGTCATAGTCAAGCATGCCCTGAACAAGAATCCGTTGAATATATTTGCATATCTCTTGAAGAATATTTTTAATGAATTTTTGAAAATCCGGAAAGCGATCCATGCACTTGGACATTCCAAGTATGTTGGAATGTCTTGAAATTGTACTCGGTCATAGTCAACGACGCCCTGAACAAGAATCCATTGAAAATATTTGCATATCTCTTAAGGAATATTTTAAATGAATTTTTGGAAATGAGGAAAGTCTGTGCACTTAGGCAGTGACTTAACTTTTTATTCAAAAAAGACCCCAAAAGTATCTTGGAATGTCTTGAAATTGTACACAGTCATAGTCAAGCATGCCCTGAACAAGAATCCGTTGAATATATTTGCATATCTCTTGAAGAATATTTTAAATGAATTTTTGAAAATCCGGAAAGCGATCCATGCACTTGGACATTCCAAGTATGTTGGAATGTCTTGAAATTGTACTCAGTCATAGTCAACGACGCCCTGAACGAGAATCCGTTGAAAATATTTGCATATCGCTTAAGGAATATTTTTAATGAATTTTTGAAAATCAGGAAAGCGATCCATGCACTTAGGCAGTGACTTAACTTTTTCGTCAAAAAAGACCCCAAAAGTATCTTGGAATGTCTTGAAATTGTACACAGTCATAGTCAAGCATGCCCTGAACAAGAATCCGTTGAATATATTTGCATATCTCTTGAAGAATATTTTTAATGAATTTTTGAAAATCCGGAAAGCGATCCATGCACTTGGACATTCCAAGTATGTTGGAATGTCTTGAAATTGTACTCAGTCATAGTCAACGACGCCCTGAACAAGAATCCGTTGAAAATATTTGCATATCGCTTAAGGAATATTTTTAATGAATTTTTGAAAATCAGGAAAGCAATCCATGCACTTAGGCAGTGACTTAACTTTTTTGTCAAAAAAGACCCCAAAAGTATCTTGGAATGTCTTGAAATTGTACACAGTCATAGTCAAGCATGCCCTGAACAAGAAACCGTTGAATATATTTGCATATCTCTTGAAGAATATTTTTAATGAATTTTTGAAAATCCGAAAAGCGATCCATGCACTTGGACATTCCAAGTATGTTGGAATGTCTTGAAATTGTACTCAGTCATAGTCAACGACGCCCTGAACAAGAATCTATTGAAAATATTTGCATATCTCTTAAGGAATATTTTAAATGAATTTTTGAAAATGAGGAAAGTCTGTGCACTTAGGCAGTGACTTAACTTTTTATTCAAAAAAGACCCCAAAAGTATCTTGGAATGTCTTGAAATTGTACACAGTCATAGTCAAGCATGCCCTGAACAAGAATCCGTTGGATATATTTGCATATCTCTTGAAGAATATTTTTAATGAACTTTTGAAAATCAGGAAAGCGATCCATGTACTTGGACATTCAAAGTATGTTGGAATGTCTTGAAATTGTATCCGGTCATAGTCAACGACGCCCTGAACAAGAATCCGTTGAAAATATTTGCATATCGCTTAAGGAATATTTTTAATGAATTTTTGAAAATCAGGAAAGCGATCCATGCACTTAGGCAGTGACTTAACTTTTTTGTCAAAAAAGACCCCAAAAGTATCTTGGAATGTCTTGAAATTGTACACAGTCATAGTCAAGCATGCCCTGAACAAGAAACCGTTGAATATATTTGCATATCGCTTAAGGAATATTTTTAATGAATTTTTGAAAATCAGGAAAGCGATCCATGCACTTAGGCAGTGACTTAACTTTTTTGTCAAAAAAGACCCCAAAAGTATCTTGGAATGTCTTGAAATTGTACACAGTCATAGTCAACGACGCCCTGAACAAGAATCCGTTGAAAATATTTGCATATCGCTTAAGGAATATTTTTAATGAATTTTTGAAAATCAGGAAAGCGATCCATGCACTTAGGCAGTGACTTAACTTTTTCGTCAAAAAAGACCCCAAAAGTATCTTGGAATGTCTTGAAATTGTACACAGTCATAGTCAAGCATGCCCTGAACAAGAATCCGTTGAATATATTTGCATATCTCTTGAAGAATATTTTTAATGAACTTTTGAAAATCAGGAAAGCGATCCATGCACTTGGACATTCCAAGTATGTTGGAATGTCTTGAAATTGTACTCAGTCATAGTCAACGATGCTCTGAACAAGAATCAATTGAAAATATTTGCATATCTCTTAAGGAATATTTTTAATGAATTTTTGAAAATGAGGAAAGTCTGTGCACTTAGGCAGTGACTTAACTTTTTATTCAAAAAAGACCCCAAAAGTATCTTGGAATGTCTTGAAATTGTACACAGTCATAGTCAAGCATGCCCTGAACAAGAATCCGTTGGATATATTTGCATATCTCTTGAAGAATATTTTTAATGAACTTTTGAAAATCAGGAAAGCGATCCATGTACTTGGACATTCAAAGTATATTGGAATGTCTTGAAATTGTATTCGGTCATAGTCAACGACGCCCTGAACAAGAATCCGTTGAAAATATTTGCATATCGCTTAAGGAATATTTTTAATGAATTTTTGAAAATCAGGAAAGCGATCCATGCACTTAGGCAGTGACTTAACTTTTTCGTCAAAAAAGACCCCAAAAGTATCTTGGAATGTCTTGAAATTGTACACAGTCATAGTCAAGCATGCCCTGAACAAGAATCCGTTGAATATATTTGCATATCTCTTGAAGAATATTTTTAATGAATTTTTGAAAATCCGGAAAGCGATCCATGCACTTGGACATTCCAAGTATGTTGGAATGTCTTGAAATTGTACTCGGTCATAGTCAACGACGCCCTGAACAAGAATCCATTGAAAATATTTGCATATCTCTTAAGGAATATTTTTAATGAATTTTTGAAAATGATGAAAGTCTGTGCACTTAGGCAGTGACTTAACTTTTTATTCAAAAAAGACCCCAAAGGTATCTTGGAATGTCTTGAAATTGTACACAGTCATAGTCAAGCATGCCCTGAACAAGAATCCGTTGAATATATTTGCATATCTCTTGAAGAATATTTTTAATGAACTTTTGAAAATCAGGAAAGCGATCCATGCACTTGGACATTCCAAGTATGTTGGAATGTCTTGAAATTGTACTCAGTCATAGTCAACGACGCCCTGAACAAGAATCCGTTGAAAATATTTGCATATCGTTTAAGGAATATTTTTAAAGAATTTCTGAAAATCAGGAAAGCGATCCATGCACTTAGGCAGTGACTAAACTTTTTTGTCAAAAAAGACCCCAAAAGTATCTTGGAATGTCTTGAAATTGTACACAGTCATAGTCAAGCATGCCCTGAACAAGAATATGTTGAATATATTTGCATATCTCTTGAAGAATATTTTTAATGAATTTTTGAAAATCCGAAAAGCGATCCATGCACTTGGACATTCCAAGTATGTTGGAATGTCTTGAAATTGTACTCAGTCATAGTCAACGACGCCCTGAACAAGAATCAATTGAAAATATTTGCATATCGTTTAAGGAATATTTTTAATGAATTTCTGAAAATCAGGAAAGCGATCCATGCACTTAGGCAGTGACTAAACTTTTTTGTCAAAAAAGACCCCAAAAGTATCTTGGAATGTCTTGAAATTGTACACAGTCATAGTCAAGCATGCCCTGAACAAGAATATGTTGAATATATTTGCATATCTCTTGAAGAATATTTTTAATGAATTTTTGAAAATCCGAAAAGCGATCCATGCACTTGGACATTCCAAGTATGTTGGAATGTCTTGAAATTGTACTCAGTCATAGTCAACAACGCCCTGAACAAGAATCCATTGAAAATATTTGCATATCTCTTAAGGAATATTTTTTATGAATTTTTGAAAATCAGGAAAGCGATCCATGCACTTAGGCAGTGACTTAACTTTTTCGTCAAAAAAGACCCCAAAAGTATCTTGGAATGTCTTGAAATTGTACACAGTCATAGTCAAGCATGCCCTGAACAAGAATCCGTTGAATATATTTGCATATCTCTTGAAGAATATTTTTAATGAACTTTTGAAAATCAGGAAAGCGATCCATGCACTTGGACATTCCAAGTATGTTGGAATGTCTTGAAATTGTACTCAGTCATAGTCAACGATGCTCTGAACAAGAATCAATTGAAAATATTTGCATATCTCTTAAGGAATATTTTTAATGAATTTTTGAAAATGAGGAAAGTCTGTGCACTTAGGCAGTGACTTAACTTTTTATTCAAAAAAGACCCCAAAAGTATCTTGGAATGTCTTGAAATTGTACACAGTCATAGTCAAGCATGCCCTGAACAAGAATCCGTTGAATATATTTGCATATCTCTTGAAGAATATTTTTAATGAATTTTTGAAAATCCGGAAAGCGATCCATGCACTTGGACATTCCAAGTATGTTGGAATGTCTTGAAATTGTACTCGGTCATAGTCAACGACGCCCTGAACAAGAATCCATTGAAAATATTTGCATATCTCTTAAGGAATATTTTTAATGAATTTTTGAAAATGATGAAAGTCTGTGCACTTAGGCAGTGACTTAACTTTTTATTCAAAAAAGACCCCAAAAGTATCTTGGAATGTCTTGAAATTGTACACAGTCATAGTCAAGCATGCCCTGAACAAGAATCCGTTGAATATATTTGCATATCTCTTGAAGAATATTTTTAATGAACTTTTGAAAATCAGGAAAGCGATCCATGCACTTGGACATTCCAAGTATGTTGGAATGTCTTGAAATTGTACTCAGTCATAGTCAACGACGCCCTGAACAAGAATCCGTTGAAAATATTTGCATATCGTTTAAGGAATATTTTTAAAGAATTTCTGAAAATCAGGAAAGCGATCCATGCACTTAGGCAGTGACTAAACTTTTTTGTCAAAAAAGACCCCAAAAGTATCTTGGAATGTCTTGAAATTGTACACAGTCATAGTCAAGCATGCCCTGAACAAGAATATGTTGAATATATTTGCATATCTCTTGAAGAATATTTTTAATGAATTTTTGAAAATCCGAAAAGCGATCCATGCACTTGGACATTCCAAGTATGTTGGAATGTCTTGAAATTGTACTCAGTCATAGTCAACGACGCCCTGAACAAGAATCAATTGAAAATATTTGCATATCGTTTAAGGAATATTTTTAATGAATTTCTGAAAATCAGGAAAGCGATCCATGCACTTAGGCAGTGACTAAACTTTTTTGTCAAAAAAGACCCCAAAAGTATCTTGGAATGTCTTGAAATTGTACACAGTCATAGTCAAGCATGCCCTGAACAAGAATCCGTTGAATATATTTGCATATCTCTTGAAGAATATTTTTAATGAATTTTTGAAAATCCGAAAAGCGATCCATGCACTTGGACATTCCAAGTATGTTGGAATGTCTTGAAATTGTACTCAGTCATAGTCAATTTTTGAAAATCCGGAAAGCGATCCATGCACTTGGACATTCCAAGTATGTTGGAATGTCTTGAAATTGTACTCGGTCATAGTCAACGACGCCCTGAACAAGAATCCATTGAAAATATTTGCATATCTCTTAAGGAATATTTTTAATGAATTTTTGAAAATGATGAAAGTCTGTGCACTTAGGCAGTGACTTAACTTTTTATTCAAAAAAGACCCCAAAGGTATCTTGGAATGTCTTGAAATTGTACACAGTCATAGTCAAGCATGCCCTGAACAAGAATCCGTTGAATATATTTGCATATCTCTTGAAGAATATTTTTAATGAACTTTTGAAAATCAGGAAAGCGATCCATGCACTTGGACATTCCAAGTATGTTGGAATGTCTTGAAATTGTACTCAGTCATAGTCAACGACGCCCTGAACAAGAATCCGTTGAAAATATTTGCATATCGTTTAAGGAATATTTTTAAAGAATTTCTGAAAATCAGGAAAGCGATCCATGCACTTAGGCAGTGACTAAACTTTTTTGTCAAAAAAGACCCCAAAAGTATCTTGGAATGTCTTGAAATTGTACACAGTCATAGTCAACGACGCCCTGAACAAGAATCAATTGAAAATATTTGCATATCTCTTAAGGAATATTTTTAATGAATTTTTGAAAATGAGGAAAGTCTGTGCACTTAGGCAGTGACTTAACTTTTTATTCAAAAAAGACCCCAAAAGTATCTTGGAATGTCTTGAAATTGTACACAGTCATAGTCAAGCATGCCCTGAACAAGAATCCGTTGAATATATTTGCATATCTCTTGAAGAATATTTTTAATGAACTTTTGAAAATCAGGAAAGCGATCCATGCACTTGGACATTCCAAGTATGTTGGAATGTCTTGAAATTGTACTCAGTCATAGTCAACGACGCCCTGAACAAGAATCCGTTGAAAATATTTGCATATCGTTTAAGGAATATTTTTAAAGAATTTCTGAAAATCAGGAAAGCGATCCATGCACTTAGGCAGTGACTTAACTTTTTCGTCAAAAAAGACCCCAAAAGTATCTTGGAATGTCTTGAAATTGTACACAGTCATAGTCAAGAATGCCCTGAACAAGAATCCGTTGAATATATTTGCATATCTCTTGAAGAATATTTTTAATGAATTTTTGAAAATCCGGAAAGCGATCCATGCACTTGGACATTCCAAGTATGTTGGAATGTCTTGAAATTGTTCTCAGTCATAGTCAACGACGCCCTGAACAAGAATCCATTGAAAATATTTGCATATATCTTAAGGAATATTTTTAATGAATTTTTGAAAATGATAAAAGTCTGTGCACTTAGGCAGTGACTTAACTTTTTATTCAAAAAAGACCCCAAAGGTATCTTGGAATGTCTTGAAATTGTACACAGTCATAGTCAAGCATGCCCTGAACAAGAATCCGTTGAATATATTTGCATATCTCTTGAAGAATATTTTTAATGAACTTTTGAAAATCAGGAAAGCGATCCATGCACTTGGACATTCCAAGTATGTTGGAATGTCTTGAAATTGTACTCGGTCATAGTCAACGACGCCCTGAACAAGAATCCATTGAAAATATTTGCATATCTCTTAAGGAATATTTTTAATGAATTTTTGAAAATGATGAAAGTCTGTGCACTTAGGCAGTGACTTAACTTTTTATTCAAAAAAGACCCCAAAGGTATCTTGGAATGTCTTGAAATTGTACACAGTCATAGTCAAGCATGCCCTGAACAAGAATCCGTTGAATATATTTGCATATCTCTTGAAGAATATTTTTAATGAACTTTTGAAAATCAGGAAAGCGATCCATGCACTTGGACATTCCAAGTATGTTGGAATGTCTTGAAATTGTACTCAGTCATAGTCAACGACGCCCTGAACAAGAATCCGTTGAAAATATTTGCATATCGTTTAAGGAATATTTTTAAAGAATTTCTGAAAATGATGAAAGCGATCCATGCACTTAGGCAGTGACTTAACTTTTTTGTCAAAAAAGACCCCAAAAGTATCTTGGAATGTCTTGAAATTGTACACAGTCATAGTCAAGCATGCCCTGAACAAGAAACCGTTGAATATATTTGCATATCTCTTGAAGAATATTTTTAATTAATTTTTGAAAATCCGAAATGCGATCCATGCACTTGGACATTCCAAGTATGTTGGAATGTTTTGAAATTGTACTCAGTCATAGTCAACGACGCCCTGAACAAGAATCAATTGAAAATATTCGCATATCTCTTAAGGAATATTTTTAATGAATTTTTGAAAATCAGGAAAGCAATCCATGCACTTAGGCAGTGACTTAACTTTTTTGTCAAAAAAGACCCCAAAAGTATCTTGGAATGTCTTGAAATTGTACACAGTCATAGTCAAGCATGCCCTGAACAAGAATCCGTTGAATATATTTGCATATCTCTTGAAGAATATTTTTAATGAACTTTTGAAAATCAGGAAAGCGATCCATGTACTTGGACATTCAAAGTATGTTGGAATGTCTTGAAATTGTACTCGGTCATAGTCAACGACGCCCTGAACAAGAATCCGTTGAAAATATTTGCATATCGCTTAAGGAATATTTTTAATGAATTTTTGAAAATCAGGAAAGCGATCCATGCACTTAGGCAGTGACTTAACTTTTTCGTCAAAAAAGACCCCAAAAGTATCTTGGAATGTCTTGAAATTGTACACAGTCATAGTCAAGCATGCCCTGAACAAGAATCCGTTGAATATATTTGCATATCTCTTGAAGAATATTTTTAATGAATTTTTGAAAATCCGGAAAGCGATCCATGCACTTGGACATTCCAAGTATGTTGGAATGTCTTGAAATTGTACTCGGTCATAGTCAACGACGCCCTGAACAAGAATCCATTGAAAATATTTGCATATCTCTTAAGGAATATTTTTAATGAATTTTTGGAAATGAGGAAAGTCTGTGCACTTAGGCAGTGACTTAACTTTTTATTCAAAAAAGACCCCAAAAGTATCTTGGAATGTCTTGAAATTGTACACAGTCATAGTCAAGCATGCCCTGAACAAGAATCCGTTGAATATATTTGCATATCTCTTGAAGAATATTTTTAATGAATTTTTGAAAATCCGGAAAGCGATCCATGCACTTGGACATTCCAAGTATGTTGGAATGTCTTGAAATTGTACTCAGTCATAGTCAACGACGCCCTGAACGAGAATCCGTTGAAAATATTTGCATATCGCTTAAGGAATATTTTTAATGAATTTTTGAAAATCAGGAAAGCGATCCATGCACTTAGGCAGTGACTTAACTTTTTCGTCAAAAAAGACCCCAAAAGTATCTTGGAATGTCTTGAAATTGTACACAGTCATAGTCAAGCATGCCCTGAACAAGAATCCGTTGAATATATTTGCATATCTCTTGAAGAATATTTTTAATGAATTTTTGAAAATCCGGAAAGCGATCCATGCACTTGGACATTCCAAGTATGTTGGAATGTCTTGAAATTGTACTCAGTCATAGTCAACGACGCCCTGAACAAGAATCCGTTGAAAATATTTGCATATCGCTTAAGGAATATTTTTAATGAATTTTTGAAAATCAGGAAAGCAATCCATGCACTTAGGCAGTGACTTAACTTTTTTGTCAAAAAAGACCCCAAAAGTATCTTGGAATGTCTTGAAATTGTACACAGTCATAGTCAAGCATGCCCTGAACAAGAAACCGTTGAATATATTTGCATATCTCTTGAATAATATTTTTAATGAATTTTTGAAAATCCAAAAAGCGATCCATGCACTTGGACATTCCAAGTATGTTGGAATGTCTTGAAATTGTACTCAGTCATAGTCAACGACGCCCTGAACAAGAATCAATTGAAAATATTTGCATATCTCTTAAGGAATATTTTTAATGAATTTTTGAAAATGAGGAAAGTCTGTGCACTTAGGCAGTGACTTAACTTTTTATTCAAAAAAGACCCCAAAAGTATCTTGGAATGTCTTGAAATTGTACACAGTCATAGTCAAGCATGCCCTGAACAAGAATCCGTTGGATATATTTGCATATCTCTTGAAGAATATTTTTAATGAACTTTTGAAAATCAGGAAAGCGATCCATGTACTTGGACATTCAAAGTATGTTGGAATGTCTTGAAATTGTATTCGGTCACAGTCAACGACGCCCTGAACAAGAATCCGTTGAAAATATTTGCATATCGCTTAAGGAATATTTTTCATGAATTTTTGAAAATCAGGAAAGCGATCCATGCACTTAGGCAGTGACTTAACTTTTTCGTCAAAAAAGACCCCAAAAGTATCTTGGAATGTCTTGAAATTGTACACAGTCATAGTCAAGCATGCCCTGAACAAGAATCCGTTTAATATATTTGCATATCTCTTGAAGAATATTTTTAATGAATTTTTGAAAATCCGGAAAGCGATCCATGCACTTGGACATTCCAAGTATGTTGGAATTTCTTGAAATTGTACTCGGTCATAGTCAACGACGCCCTGAACAAGAATCCATTGAAAATATTTGCATATCTCTTAAGGAATATTTTTAATGAATTTTTGAAAATGATGAAAGTCTGTGCACTTAGGCAGTGACTTAACTTTTTATTCAAAAAAGACCCCAAAGGTATCTTGGAATGTCTTGAAATTGTACACAGTCATAGTCAAGCATGCCCTGAACAAGAATCCGTTGAATATATTTGCATATCTCTTGAAGAATATTTTTAATGAACTTTTGAAAATCAGGAAAGCGATCCATGCACTTGGACATTCCAAGTATGTTGGAATGTCTTGAAATTGTACTCAGTCATAGTCAACGACGCCCTGAACAAGAATCCGTTGAAAATATTTGCATATCGTTTAAGGAATATTTTTAAAGAATTTCTGAAAATCAGGAAAGCGATCCATGCACTTAGGCAGTGACTAAACTTTTTTGTCAAAAAAGACCCCAAAAGTATCTTGGAATGTCTTGAAATTGTACACAGTCATAGTCAAGCATGCCCTGAACAAGAATATGTTGAATATATTTGCATATCTCTTGAAGAATATTTTTAATGAATTTTTGAAAATCCGAAAAGCGATCCATGCACTTGGACATTCCAAGTATGTTGGAATGTCTTGAAATTGTTCTCGGTCATAGTCAACGACGCCCTGAACAAGAATCCATTGAAAATATTTGCATATATCTTAAGGAATATTTTTAATGAATTTTTGAAAATGATGAAAGTCTGTGCACTTAGGCAGTGACTTAACTTTTTATTCAAAAAAGACCCCAAAGGTATCTTGGAATGTCTTGAAATTGTACACAGTCATAGTCAAGCATGCCCTGAGCAAGAATCCGTTGAATATATTTGCATATCTCTTGAAGAATATTTTTAATGAACTTTTGAAAATCAGGAAAGCGATCCATGCACTTGGACATTCCAAGTATGTTGGAATGTCTTGAAATTGTACTCAGTCATAGTCAACGACGCCCTGAACAAGAATCCGTTGAAAATATTTGCATATCGCTTAAGGAATATTTCTAATGAATTTTTGAAAATCAGGAAAGCGATCCATGCACTTAGGCAGTGACTTAACTTTTTTGTCAAAAAAGACCCCAAAAGTATCTTGGAATGTCTTGAAATTGTACACAGTCATAGTCAAGCATGCCCTGAACAAGAATCCGTTGAATATATTTGCATATCTCTTGAAGAATATTTTTAATGAATTTTTGAAAATCCGGAAAGCGATCCATGCACTTGGACATTCCAAGTATGTTGGAATGTCTTGAAATTGTACTCAGTCATAGTCAACGACGCCCTGAACAAGAATCCGTTGAAAATATTTGCATATCGCTTAAGGAATATTTTTAATGAATTTTTGAAAATCAGGAAAGCGATCCATGCACTTAGGCAGTGACTTAACTTTTTTGTCAAAAAAGACCCCAAAAGTATCTTGGAATGTCTTGAAATTGTACACAGTCATAGTCAAGCATGCCCTGAACAAGAATCCGTTGAATATATTTGCATATCTCTTGAAGAATATTTTTAATGAACTTTTGAAAATCAGGAAAGCGATCCATGCACTTGGACATTCCAAGTATGTTGGAATGTCTTGAAATTGTACTCAGTCATAGTCAACGACGCCCTGAACAAGAATCCGTTGAAAATATTTGCATATCTCTTAAGGAATATTTTTAAAGAATTTCTGAAAATCAGGAAAGCGATCCATGCACTTAGGCAGTGACTTAACTTTTTATTCAAAAAAGACCCCAAAGGTATCTTGGAATGTCTTGAAATTGTACACAGTCATAGTCAAGCATGCCCTGAACAAGAATCCGTTGAATATATTTGCATATCTCTTGAAGAATATTTTTAATGAACTTTTGAAAATCAGGAAAGCGATCCATGCACTTGGACATTCCAAGTATGTTGGAATGTCTTGAAATTGTACTCAGTCATAGTCAACGACGCCCTGAACAAGAATCCGTTGAAAATATTTGCATATCGTTTAAGGAATATTTTTAAAGAATTTCTGAAAATCAGGAAAGCGATCCATGCACTTAGGCAGTGACTTAACTTTTTCGTCAAAAAAGACCCCAAAAGTATCTTGGAATGTCTTGAAATTGTACACAGTCATAGTCAAGCATGCACTGAACAAGAATCCGTTGAATATATTTGCATATCTCTTGAAGAATATTTTTAATGAATTTTTGAAAATCCGGAAAGCGATCCATGCACTTGGACGTTCCAAGTATGTTGGAATGTCTTGAAATTGTACTCAGTCATAGTCAACAACGCCCTGAACAAGAATCCATTGAAAATATTTGCATATCTCTTAAGGAATATTTTTAATGAATTTTTGAAAATGAGGAAAGTCTGTGCACTTAGGCAGTGACTTGACTTTTTATTCAAAAAAGACCCCAAAAGTATCTTGGAATGTCTTGAAATTGTACACAGTCATAGTCAAGCATGCCCTGAACAAGAATCCGTTGAATATATTTGCATATCTCTTGAAGAATATTTTTAATGAACTTTTGAAAATCAGGAAAGCGATCCATGTACTTGGACATTCAAAGTATGTTGGAATGTCTTGAAATTGTACTCGGTCATAGTCAACGACGCCCTGAACAAGAATCCGTTGAAAATATTTGCATATCGCTTAAGGAATATTTTTAATGAATTTTTGAAAATCAGGAAAGCGATCCATGCACTTAGGCAGTGACTTAACTTTTTCGTCAAAAAAGACCCCAAAAGTATCTTGGAATGTCTTGAAATTGTACACAGTCATAGTCAAGCATGCCCTGAACAAGAATCCGTTGAATATATTTGCATATCTCTTGAAGAATATTTTTAATGAATTTTTGAAAATCCGGAAAGCGATCCATGCACTTGGACATTCCAAGTATGTTGGAATGTCTTGAAATTGTACTCGGTCATAGTCAACGACGCCCTGAACAAGAATCCATTGAAAATATTTGCATATCTCTTAAGGAATATTTTAAATGAATTTTTGGAAATGAGGAAAGTCTGTGCACTTAGGCAGTGACTTAACTTTTTATTCAAAAAAGACCCCAAAAGTATCTTGGAATGTCTTGAAATTGTACACAGTCATAGTCAAGCATGCCCTGAACAAGAATCCGTTGAATATATTTGCATATCTCTTGAAGAATATTTTTAATGAATTTTTGAAAATCCGGAAAGCGATCCATGCACTTGGACATTCCAAGTATGTTGGAATGTCTTGAAATTGTACTCAGTCATAGTCAACGACGCCCTGAACGAGAATCCGTTGAAAATATTTGCATATCGCTTAAGGAATATTTTTAATGAATTTTTGAAAATCAGGAAAGCGATCCATGCACTTAGGCAGTGACTTAACTTTTTCGTCAAAAAAGACCCCAAAAGTATCTTGGAATGTCTTGAAATTGTACACAGTCATAGTCAAGCATGCCCTGAACAAGAATCCGTTGAATATATTTGCATATCTCTTGAAGAATATTTTTAATGAATTTTTGAAAATCCGGAAAGCGATCCATGCACTTGGACATTCCAAGTATGTTGGAATGTCTTGAAATTGTACTCAGTCATAGTCAACGACGCCCTGAACAAGAATCCGTTGAAAATATTTGCATATCGCTTAAGGAATATTTTTAATGAATTTTTGAAAATCAGGAAAGCAATCCATGCACTTAGGCAGTGACTTAACTTTTTTGTCAAAAAAGACCCCAAAAGTATCTTGGAATGTCTTGAAATTGTACACAGTCATAGTCAAGCATGCCCTGAACAAGAAACCGTTGAATATATTTGCATATCTCTTGAATAATATTTTTAATGAATTTTTGAAAATCCAAAAAGCGATCCATGCACTTGGACATTCCAAGTATGTTGGAATGTCTTGAAATTGTACTCAGTCATAGTCAACGACGCCCTGAACAAGAATCAATTGAAAATATTTGCATATCTCTTAAGGAATATTTTTAATGAATTTTTGAAAATGAGGAAAGTCTGTGCACTTAGGCAGTGACTTAACTTTTTATTCAAAAAAGACCCCAAAAGTATCTTGGAATGTCTTGAAATTGTACACAGTCATAGTCAAGCATGCCCTGAACAAGAATCCGTTGGATATATTTGCATATCTCTTGAAGAATATTTTTAATGAACTTTTGAAAATCAGGAAAGCGATCCATGTACTTGGACATTCAAAGTATGTTGGAATGTCTTGAAATTGTATTCGGTCACAGTCAACGACGCCCTGAACAAGAATCCGTTGAAAATATTTGCATATCGCTTAAGGAATATTTTTCATGAATTTTTGAAAATCAGGAAAGCGATCCATGCACTTAGGCAGTGACTTAACTTTTTCGTCAAAAAAGACCCCAAAAGTATCTTGGAATGTCTTGAAATTGTACACAGTCATAGTCAAGCATGCCCTGAACAAGAATCCGTTTAATATATTTGCATATCTCTTGAAGAATATTTTTAATGAATTTTTGAAAATCCGGAAAGCGATCCATGCACTTGGACATTCCAAGTATGTTGGAATTTCTTGAAATTGTACTCGGTCATAGTCAACGACGCCCTGAACAAGAATCCATTGAAAATATTTGCATATCTCTTAAGGAATATTTTTAATGAATTTTTGAAAATGATGAAAGTCTGTGCACTTAGGCAGTGACTTAACTTTTTATTCAAAAAAGACCCCAAAGGTATCTTGGAATGTCTTGAAATTGTACACAGTCATAGTCAAGCATGCCCTGAACAAGAATCCGTTGAATATATTTGCATATCTCTTGAAGAATATTTTTAATGAACTTTTGAAAATCAGGAAAGCGATCCATGCACTTGGACATTCCAAGTATGTTGGAATGTCTTGAAATTGTACTCAGTCATAGTCAACGACGCCCTGAACAAGAATCCGTTGAAAATATTTGCATATCGTTTAAGGAATATTTTTAAAGAATTTCTGAAAATCAGGAAAGCGATCCATGCACTTAGGCAGTGACTAAACTTTTTTGTCAAAAAAGACCCCAAAAGTATCTTGGAATGTCTTGAAATTGTACACAGTCATAGTCAAGCATGCCCTGAACAAGAATATGTTGAATATATTTGCATATCTCTTGAAGAATATTTTTAATGAATTTTTGAAAATCCGAAAAGCGATCCATGCACTTGGACATTCCAAGTATGTTGGAATGTCTTGAAATTGTTCTCGGTCATAGTCAACGACGCCCTGAACAAGAATCCATTGAAAATATTTGCATATATCTTAAGGAATATTTTTAATGAATTTTTGAAAATGATGAAAGTCTGTGCACTTAGGCAGTGACTTAACTTTTTATTCAAAAAAGACCCCAAAGGTATCTTGGAATGTCTTGAAATTGTACACAGTCATAGTCAAGCATGCCCTGAGCAAGAATCCGTTGAATATATTTGCATATCTCTTGAAGAATATTTTTAATGAACTTTTGAAAATCAGGAAAGCGATCCATGCACTTGGACATTCCAAGTATGTTGGAATGTCTTGAAATTGTACTCGGTCATAGTCAACGACGCCCTGAACAAGAATCCGTTGAAAATATTTGCATATCGCTTAAGGAATATTTCTAATGAATTTTTGAAAATCAGGAAAGCGATCCATGCACTTAGGCAGTGACTTAACTTTTTTGTCAAAAAAGACCCCAAAAGTATCTTGGAATGTCTTGAAATTGTACACAGTCATAGTCAAGCATGCCCTGAACAAGAATCCGTTGAATATATTTGCATATCTCTTGAAGAATATTTTTAATGAATTTTTGAAAATCCGGAAAGCGATCCATGCACTTGGACATTCCAAGTATGTTGGAATGTCTTGAAATTGTACTCAGTCATAGTCAACGACGCCCTGAACAAGAATCCGTTGAAAATATTTGCATATCGCTTAAGGAATATTTTTAATGAATTTTTGAAAATCAGGAAAGCGATCCATGCACTTAGGCAGTGACTTAACTTTTTTGTCAAAAAAGACCCCAAAAGTATCTTGGAATGTCTTGAAATTGTACACAGTCATAGTCAAGCATGCCCTGAACAAGAATCCGTTGAATATATTTGCATATCTCTTGAAGAATATTTTTAATGAACTTTTGAAAATCAGGAAAGCGATCCATGCACTTGGACATTCCAAGTATGTTGGAATGTCTTGAAATTGTACTCAGTCATAGTCAACGACGCCCTGAACAAGAATCCGTTGAAAATATTTGCATATCTCTTAAGGAATATTTTTAAAGAATTTCTGAAAATCAGGAAAGCGATCCATGCACTTAGGCAGTGACTTAACTTTTTATTCAAAAAAGACCCCAAAGGTATCTTGGAATGTCTTGAAATTGTACACAGTCATAGTCAAGCATGCCCTGAACAAGAATCCGTTGAATATATTTGCATATCTCTTGAAGAATATTTTTAATGAACTTTTGAAAATCAGGAAAGCGATCCATGCACTTGGACATTCCAAGTATGTTGGAATGTCTTGAAATTGTACTCAGTCATAGTCAACGACGCCCTGAACAAGAATCCGTTGAAAATATTTGCATATCGTTTAAGGAATATTTTTAAAGAATTTCTGAAAATCAGGAAAGCGATCCATGCACTTAGGCAGTGACTTAACTTTTTCGTCAAAAAAGACCCCAAAAGTATCTTGGAATGTCTTGAAATTGTACACAGTCATAGTCAAGCATGCACTGAACAAGAATCCGTTGAATATATTTGCATATCTCTTGAAGAATATTTTTAATGAATTTTTGAAAATCCGGAAAGCGATCCATGCACTTGGACGTTCCAAGTATGTTGGAATGTCTTGAAATTGTACTCAGTCATAGTCAACAACGCCCTGAACAAGAATCCATTGAAAATATTTGCATATCTCTTAAGGAATATTTTTAATGAATTTTTGAAAATGAGGAAAGTCTGTGCACTTAGGCAGTGACTTGACTTTTTATTCAAAAAAGACCCCAAAAGTATCTTGGAATGTCTTGAAATTGTACACAGTCATAGTCAAGCATGCCCTGAACAAGAATCCGTTGAATATATTTGCATATCTCTTGAAGAATATTTTTAATGAACTTTTGAAAATCAGGAAAGCGATCCATGCACTTGGACATTCCAAGTATGTTGGAATGTTTTGAAATTGTACTCAGTCATAGTCAACGACGCCCTGAACAAGAATCCGTTGAAAATATTTGCATATCGCTTAAGGAATATTTTTAATGAATTTTTGAAAATCAGGAAAGCGATCCATGCACTTAGGCAGTGACTTAACTTTTTATTCAAAAAAGACCCCAAAAGTATCTTGGAATGTCTTGAAATTGTACACAGTCATAATCAAGCATGCCCTGAACAAGAATCCGTTGAATATATTTGCATATCTCTTGAAGAATATTTTTAATGATTTTTTGAAAATCCGAAAAGCGATCCATGCACTTGGACATTCCAAGTATGTTGGAATGTTTTGAAATTGTACACAGTCGTAGTCAAGCATGCCCTGAACAAGAATCCGTTGAATATATTTGCATATCTCTTGAAGAATATTTTTAATGATTTTTTGAAAATCCGAAAAGCGATCCATGCACTTGGACATTCCAAGTATGTTGGAATGTCTTGAAATTGTACTCAGTCATAGTCAACGACGCCCTGAACAAGAATCAATTGAAAATATTTGCATATCTCTTAAGGAATATTTTTATTGAATTTTTGAAAATGAGGAAAGTTTGTGCACTTAGGCAGTGACTTAACTTTTTATTCAAAAAAGACCCGAAAAGTATCTTGGAATGTCTTGAAATTGTACACAGTCATAGTCAAGCATGCCCTGAACAAGAATCCGTTGAATATATTTGCATATCTCTTGAAGAATATTTTTAATGAACTTTTGTAAATCAGGAAAGCGATCCATGCATTTGGACATTCCAAGTATGTTGGAATGTCTTGAAATTGTACTCAGTCATAGTCAACGACGCCCTGAACAAGAATCCGTTGAAAATATTTGCATATCGTTTAAGGAATATTTTTAAAGAATTTCTGAAAATCAGGAAAGCGATCCATGCACTTAGGCAGTGACTTAACTTTTTCGTCAAAAAAGACCCCAAAAGTATCTTGGAATGTCTTGAAATTGTACACAGTCATAGTCAAGCATGCCCTGAACAAGAATCCGTTGAATATTTTTGCATATCTCTTGAAGAATATTTTTAATGAATTTTTGAAAATCCGGAAAGCGATCCATGCACTTGGACATTCCAAGTATGTTGGAATGTCTTGAAATTGTACTCAGTCATAGTCAACAACGCCCTGAACAAGAATCCATTAAAAATATTTGCATATCTCTTAAGGAATATTTTTAATGAATTTTTGAAATTGAGGAAAGTCTGTGCACTTAGGCAGTGACTTAACTTTTTATTCAAAAAAGACCCCAAAAGTATCTTGGAATGTCTTGAAATTGTACACAGTCATAGTCAAGCATGCCCTGAACAAGAATCCGTTGAATATATTTGCATATCTCTTGAAGAATATTTTTAATGAACTTTTGAAAATCAGGAAAGCGATCCATGCACTTGGACATTCCAAGTATGTTGGAATGTCTTGAAATTGTACTCAGTCATAGTCAACGACGCCCTGAACAAGAATCCGTTGAAAATATTTGCATATCGCTTAAGGAATATTTTTAATGAATTTTTTAAAATCAGGAAAGCGATCCATGCACTTAGGCAGTGACTTAACTTTTTATTCAAAAAAGACCCCAAAAGTATCTTGGAATGTCTTGAAATTGTACACAGTCATAGTCAAGCATGCCCTGAACAAGAATCCGTTGAATATATTTGCATATCTCTTGAAGAATATTTTTAATGAACTTTTGTAAATCAGGAAAGCGATCCATGCATTTGGACATTCCAAGTATGTTGGAATGTCTTGAAATTGTACTCAGTCATAGTCAACGACGCCCTGAACAAGAATCCGTTGAAAATATTTGCATATCGTTTAAGGAATATTTTTAAAGAATTTCTGAAAATCAGGAAAGCGATCCATGCACTTAGGCAGTGACTTAACTTTTTCGTCAAAAAAGACCCCAAAAGTATCTTGGAATGTCTTGAAATTGTACACAGTCATAGTCAAGCATGCCCTGAACAAGAATCCGTTGAATATTTTTGCATATCTCTTGAAGAATATTTTTAATGAATTTTTGAAAATCCGGAAAGCGATCCATGCACTTGGACATTCCAAGTATGTTGGAATGTCTTGAAATTGTACTCAGTCATAGTCAACAACGCCCTGAACAAGAATCCATTAAAAATATTTGCATATCTCTTAAGGAATATTTTTAATGAATTTTTGAAAATGAGGAAAGTCTGTGCACTTAGGCAGTGACTTAACTTTTTATTCAAAAAAGACCCCAAAAGTATCTTGGAATGTCTTGAAATTGTACACAGTCATAGTCAAGCATGCCCTGAACAAGAATCCGTTGAATATATTTGCATATCTCTTGAAGAATATTTTTAATGAACTTTTGAAAATCAGGAAAGCGATCCATGCACTTGGACATTCCAAGTATGTTGGAATGTTTTGAAATTGTACTCAGTCATAGTCAACGACGCCCTGAACAAGAATCCGTTGAATATATTTGCATATCTCTTGAAGAATATTTTTAATGAATTTTTGAAAATCCGAAAAGCGATCCATGCACTTGGACATTCCAAGTATGTTGGAATGTCTTGAAATTGTACTCAGTCATAGTCAACGACGCCCTGAACAAGAATCAATTGAAAATATTTGCATATCTCTTAAGGAATATTTTTAATGAATTTTTGAAAATGAGGAAAGTCTGTGCACTTAGGCAGTGACTTAACTTTTTATTCAAAAAAGACCCCAAAAGTATCTTGGAATGTCTTGAAATTGTACACAGTCATAGTCAAGCATGCCCTGAACAAGAATCCGTTGAATATATTTGCATATCTCTTGAAGAATATTTTTAATGAATTTTTGAAAATCCGGAAAGCGATCCATGCACTTGGACATTCCAAGTATGTTGGAATGTCTTGAAATTGTACTCAGTCATAGTCAACGACGCCCTGAACAAGAATCCGTTGAAAATATTTGCATATCGCTTAAGGAATATTTTTAATGAATTTTTGAAAATCAGGAAAGCGATCCATGCACTTAGGCAGTGACTTAACTTTTTTGTCAAAAAAGACCCCAAAAGTATCTTGGAATGTCTTGAAATTGTACACAGTCATAGTCAAGCATGCCCTGAACAAGAATCCGTTGAATATATTTGCATATCTCTTGAAGAATATTTTTAATGAACTTTTGAAAATCAGGAAAGCGATCCATGCACTTGGACATTCCAAGTATGTTGGAATGTCTTGAAATTGTACTCAGTCATAGTCAACGACGCCCTGAACAAGAATCCGTTGAAAATATTTGCATATCTCTTAAGGAATATTTTTAAAGAATTTCTGAAAATCAGGAAAGCGATCCATGCACTTAGGCAGTGACTTAACTTTTTATTCAAAAAAGACCCCAAAGGTATCTTGGAATGTCTTGAAATTGTACACAGTCATAGTCAAGCATGCCCTGAACAAGAATCCGTTGAATATATTTGCATATCTCTTGAAGAATATTTTTAATGAACTTTTGAAAATCAGGAAAGCGATCCATGCACTTGGACATTCCAAGTATGTTGGAATGTCTTGAAATTGTACTCAGTCATAGTCAACGACGCCCTGAACAAGAATCCGTTGAAAATATTTGCATATCGTTTAAGGAATATTTTTAAAGAATTTCTGAAAATCAGGAAAGCGATCCATGCACTTAGGCAGTGACTTAACTTTTTCGTCAAAAAAGACCCCAAAAGTATCTTGGAATGTCTTGAAATTGTACACAGTCATAGTCAAGCATGCACTGAACAAGAATCCGTTGAATATATTTGCATATCTCTTGAAGAATATTTTTAATGAATTTTTGAAAATCCGGAAAGCGATCCATGCACTTGGACGTTCCAAGTATGTTGGAATGTCTTGAAATTGTACTCAGTCATAGTCAACAACGCCCTGAACAAGAATCCGTTGAAAATATTTGCATATCTCTTAAGGAATATTTTTAATGAATTTTTGAAAATGAGGAAAGTCTGTGCACTTAGGCAGTGACTTGACTTTTTATTCAAAAAAGACCCCAAAAGTATCTTGGAATGTCTTGAAATTGTACACAGTCATAGTCAAGCATGCCCTGAACAAGAATCCGTTGAATATATTTGCATATCTCTTGAAGAATATTTTTAATGAACTTTTGAAAATCAGGAAAGCGATCCATGTACTTGGACATTCAAAGTATGTTGGAATGTCTTGAAATTGTACTCGGTCATAGTCAACGACGCCCTGAACAAGAATCCGTTGAAAATATTTGCATATCGCTTAAGGAATATTTTTAATGAATTTTTGAAAATCAGGAAAGCGATCCATGCACTTAGGCAGTGACTTAACTTTTTCGTCAAAAAAGACCCCAAAAGTATCTTGGAATGTCTTGAAATTGTACACAGTCATAGTCAAGCATGCCCTGAACAAGAATCCGTTGAATATATTTGCATATCTCTTGAAGAATATTTTTAATGAATTTTTGAAAATCCGGAAAGCGATCCATGCACTTGGACATTCCAAGTATGTTGGAATGTCTTGAAATTGTACTCGGTCATAGTCAACGACGCCCTGAACAAGAATCCATTGAAAATATTTGCATATCTCTTAAGGAATATTTTAAATGAATTTTTGGAAATGAGGAAAGTCTGTGCACTTAGGCAGTGACTTAACTTTTTATTCAAAAAAGACCCCAAAAGTATCTTGGAATGTCTTGAAATTGTACACAGTCATAGTCAAGCATGCCCTGAACAAGAATCCGTTGAATATATTTGCATATCTCTTGAAGAATATTTTTAATGAATTTTTGAAAATCCGGAAAGCGATCCATGCACTTGGACATTCCAAGTATGTTGGAATGTCTTGAAATTGTACTCAGTCATAGTCAACGACGCCCTGAACGAGAATCCGTTGAAAATATTTGCATATCGCTTAAGGAATATTTTTAATGAATTTTTGAAAATCAGGAAAGCGATCCATGCACTTAGGCAGTGACTTAACTTTTTCGTCAAAAAAGACCCCAAAAGTATCTTGGAATGTCTTGAAATTGTACACAGTCATAGTCAAGCATGCCCTGAACAAGAATCCGTTGAATATATTTGCATATCTCTTGAAGAATATTTTTAATGAATTTTTGAAAATCCGGAAAGCGATCCATGCACTTGGACATTCCAAGTATGTTGGAATGTCTTGAAATTGTACTCAGTCATAGTCAACGACGCCCTGAACAAGAATCCGTTGAAAATATTTGCATATCGCTTAAGGAATATTTTTAATGAATTTTTGAAAATCAGGAAAGCAATCCATGCACTTAGGCAGTGACTTAACTTTTTTGTCAAAAAAGACCCCAAAAGTATCTTGGAATGTCTTGAAATTGTACACAGTCATAGTCAAGCATGCCCTGAACAAGAAACCGTTGAATATATTTGCATATCTCTTGAATAATATTTTTAATGAATTTTTGAAAATCCAAAAAGCGATCCATGCACTTGGACATTCCAAGTATGTTGGAATGTCTTGAAATTGTACTCAGTCATAGTCAACGACGCCCTGAACAAGAATCAATTGAAAATATTTGCATATCTCTTAAGGAATATTTTTAATGAATTTTTGAAAATGAGGAAAGTCTGTGCACTTAGGCAGTGACTTAACTTTTTATTCAAAAAAGACCCCAAAAGTATCTTGGAATGTCTTGAAATTGTACACAGTCATAGTCAAGCATGCCCTGAACAAGAATCCGTTGGATATATTTGCATATCTCTTGAAGAATATTTTTAATGAACTTTTGAAAATCAGGAAAGCGATCCATGTACTTGGACATTCAAAGTATGTTGGAATGTCTTGAAATTGTATTCGGTCACAGTCAACGACGCCCTGAACAAGAATCCGTTGAAAATATTTGCATATCGCTTAAGGAATATTTTTCATGAATTTTTGAAAATCAGGAAAGCGATCCATGCACTTAGGCAGTGACTTAACTTTTTCGTCAAAAAAGACCCCAAAAGTATCTTGGAATGTCTTGAAATTGTACACAGTCATAGTCAAGCATGCCCTGAACAAGAATCCGTTTAATATATTTGCATATCTCTTGAAGAATATTTTTAATGAATTTTTGAAAATCCGGAAAGCGATCCATGCACTTGGACATTCCAAGTATGTTGGAATTTCTTGAAATTGTACTCGGTCATAGTCAACGACGCCCTGAACAAGAATCCATTGAAAATATTTGCATATCTCTTAAGGAATATTTTTAATGAATTTTTGAAAATGATGAAAGTCTGTGCACTTAGGCAGTGACTTAACTTTTTATTCAAAAAAGACCCCAAAGGTATCTTGGAATGTCTTGAAATTGTACACAGTCATAGTCAAGCATGCCCTGAACAAGAATCCGTTGAATATATTTGCATATCTCTTGAAGAATATTTTTAATGAACTTTTGAAAATCAGGAAAGCGATCCATGCACTTGGACATTCCAAGTATGTTGGAATGTCTTGAAATTGTACTCAGTCATAGTCAACGACGCCCTGAACAAGAATCCGTTGAAAATATTTGCATATCGTTTAAGGAATATTTTTAAAGAATTTCTGAAAATCAGGAAAGCGATCCATGCACTTAGGCAGTGACTAAACTTTTTTGTCAAAAAAGACCCCAAAAGTATCTTGGAATGTCTTGAAATTGTACACAGTCATAGTCAAGCATGCCCTGAACAAGAATATGTTGAATATATTTGCATATCTCTTGAAGAATATTTTTAATGAATTTTTGAAAATCCGAAAAGCGATCCATGCACTTGGACATTCCAAGTATGTTGGAATGTCTTGAAATTGTTCTCGGTCATAGTCAACGACGCCCTGAACAAGAATCCATTGAAAATATTTGCATATATCTTAAGGAATATTTTTAATGAATTTTTGAAAATGATGAAAGTCTGTGCACTTAGGCAGTGACTTAACTTTTTATTCAAAAAAGACCCCAAAGGTATCTTGGAATGTCTTGAAATTGTACACAGTCATAGTCAAGCATGCCCTGAGCAAGAATCCGTTGAATATATTTGCATATCTCTTGAAGAATATTTTTAATGAACTTTTGAAAATCAGGAAAGCGATCCATGCACTTGGACATTCCAAGTATGTTGGAATGTCTTGAAATTGTACTCAGTCATAGTCAACGACGCCCTGAACAAGAATCCGTTGAAAATATTTGCATATCGCTTAAGGAATATTTCTAATGAATTTTTGAAAATCAGGAAAGCGATCCATGCACTTAGGCAGTGACTTAACTTTTTTGTCAAAAAAGACCCCAAAAGTATCTTGGAATGTCTTGAAATTGTACACAGTCATAGTCAAGCATGCCCTGAACAAGAATCCGTTGAATATATTTGCATATCTCTTGAAGAATATTTTTAATGAATTTTTGAAAATCCGGAAAGCGATCCATGCACTTGGACATTCCAAGTATGTTGGAATGTCTTGAAATTGTACTCAGTCATAGTCAACGACGCCCTGAACAAGAATCCGTTGAAAATATTTGCATATCGCTTAAGGAATATTTTTAATGAATTTTTGAAAATCAGGAAAGCGATCCATGCACTTAGGCAGTGACTTAACTTTTTTGTCAAAAAAGACCCCAAAAGTATCTTGGAATGTCTTGAAATTGTACACAGTCATAGTCAAGCATGCCCTGAACAAGAATCCGTTGAATATATTTGCATATCTCTTGAAGAATATTTTTAATGAACTTTTGAAAATCAGGAAAGCGATCCATGCACTTGGACATTCCAAGTATGTTGGAATGTCTTGAAATTGTACTCAGTCATAGTCAACGACGCCCTGAACAAGAATCCGTTGAAAATATTTGCATATCTCTTAAGGAATATTTTTAAAGAATTTCTGAAAATCAGGAAAGCGATCCATGCACTTAGGCAGTGACTTAACTTTTTATTCAAAAAAGACCCCAAAGGTATCTTGGAATGTCTTGAAATTGTACACAGTCATAGTCAAGCATGCCCTGAACAAGAATCCGTTGAATATATTTGCATATCTCTTGAAGAATATTTTTAATGAACTTTTGAAAATCAGGAAAGCGATCCATGCACTTGGACATTCCAAGTATGTTGGAATGTCTTGAAATTGTACTCAGTCATAGTCAACGACGCCCTGAACAAGAATCCGTTGAAAATATTTGCATATCGTTTAAGGAATATTTTTAAAGAATTTCTGAAAATCAGGAAAGCGATCCATGCACTTAGGCAGTGACTTAACTTTTTCGTCAAAAAAGACCCCAAAAGTATCTTGGAATGTCTTGAAATTGTACACAGTCATAGTCAAGCATGCACTGAACAAGAATCCGTTGAATATATTTGCATATCTCTTGAAGAATATTTTTAATGAATTTTTGAAAATCCGGAAAGCGATCCATGCACTTGGACGTTCCAAGTATGTTGGAATGTCTTGAAATTGTACTCAGTCATAGTCAACAACGCCCTGAACAAGAATCCATTGAAAATATTTGCATATCTCTTAAGGAATATTTTTAATGAATTTTTGAAAATGAGGAAAGTCTGTGCACTTAGGCAGTGACTTGACTTTTTATTCAAAAAAGACCCCAAAAGTATCTTGGAATGTCTTGAAATTGTACACAGTCATAGTCAAGCATGCCCTGAACAAGAATCCGTTGAATATATTTGCATATCTCTTGAAGAATATTTTTAATGAACTTTTGAAAATCAGGAAAGCGATCCATGCACTTGGACATTCCAAGTATGTTGGAATGTTTTGAAATTGTACTCAGTCATAGTCAACGACGCCCTGAACAAGAATCCGTTGAAAATATTTGCATATCGCTTAAGGAATATTTTTAATGAATTTTTGAAAATCAGGAAAGCGATCCATGCACTTAGGCAGTGACTTAACTTTTTATTCAAAAAAGACCCCAAAAGTATCTTGGAATGTCTTGAAATTGTACACAGTCATAATCAAGCATGCCCTGAACAAGAATCCGTTGAATATATTTGCATATCTCTTGAAGAATATTTTTAATGATTTTTTGAAAATCCGAAAAGCGATCCATGCACTTGGACATTCCAAGTATGTTGGAATGTTTTGAAATTGTACACAGTCGTAGTCAAGCATGCCCTGAACAAGAATCCGTTGAATATATTTGCATATCTCTTGAAGAATATTTTTAATGATTTTTTGAAAATCCGAAAAGCGATCCATGCACTTGGACATTCCAAGTATGTTGGAATGTCTTGAAATTGTACTCAGTCATAGTCAACGACGCCCTGAACAAGAATCAATTGAAAATATTTGCATATCTCTTAAGGAATATTTTTATTGAATTTTTGAAAATGAGGAAAGTTTGTGCACTTAGGCAGTGACTTAACTTTTTATTCAAAAAAGACCCGAAAAGTATCTTGGAATGTCTTGAAATTGTACACAGTCATAGTCAAGCATGCCCTGAACAAGAATCCGTTGAATATATTTGCATATCTCTTGAAGAATATTTTTAATGAACTTTTGTAAATCAGGAAAGCGATCCATGCATTTGGACATTCCAAGTATGTTGGAATGTCTTGAAATTGTACTCAGTCATAGTCAACGACGCCCTGAACAAGAATCCGTTGAAAATATTTGCATATCGTTTAAGGAATATTTTTAAAGAATTTCTGAAAATCAGGAAAGCGATCCATGCACTTAGGCAGTGACTTAACTTTTTCGTCAAAAAAGACCCCAAAAGTATCTTGGAATGTCTTGAAATTGTACACAGTCATAGTCAAGCATGCCCTGAACAAGAATCCGTTGAATATTTTTGCATATCTCTTGAAGAATATTTTTAATGAATTTTTGAAAATCCGGAAAGCGATCCATGCACTTGGACATTCCAAGTATGTTGGAATGTCTTGAAATTGTACTCAGTCATAGTCAACAACGCCCTGAACAAGAATCCATTAAAAATATTTGCATATCTCTTAAGGAATATTTTTAATGAATTTTTGAAATTGAGGAAAGTCTGTGCACTTAGGCAGTGACTTAACTTTTTATTCAAAAAAGACCCCAAAAGTATCTTGGAATGTCTTGAAATTGTACACAGTCATAGTCAAGCATGCCCTGAACAAGAATCCGTTGAATATATTTGCATATCTCTTGAAGAATATTTTTAATGAACTTTTGAAAATCAGGAAAGCGATCCATGCACTTGGACATTCAAAGTATGTTGGAATGTCTTGAAATTGTACTCAGTCATAGTCAACGACGCCCTGAACAAGAATCCGTTGAAAATATTTGCATATCGCTTAAGGAATATTTTTAATGAATTTTTTAAAATCAGGAAAGCGATCCATGCACTTAGGCAGTGACTTAACTTTTTATTCAAAAAAGACCCCAAAAGTATCTTGGAATGTCTTGAAATTGTACACAGTCATAGTCAAGCATGCCCTGAACAAGAATCCGTTGAATATATTTGCATATCTCTTGAAGAATATTTTTAATGAACTTTTGTAAATCAGGAAAGCGATCCATGCATTTGGACATTCCAAGTATGTTGGAATGTCTTGAAATTGTACTCAGTCATAGCCAACGACGCCCTGAACAAGAATCCGTTGAAAATATTTGCATATCGTTTAAGGAATATTTTTAAAGAATTTCTGAAAATCAGGAAAGCGATCCATGCACTTAGGCAGTGACTTAACTTTTTCGTCAAAAAAGACCCCAAAAGTATCTTGGAATGTCTTGAAATTGTACACAGTCATAGTCAAGCATGCCCTGAACAAGAATCCGTTGAATATTTTTGCATATCTCTTGAAGAATATTTTTAATGAATTTTTGAAAATCCGGAAAGCGATCCATGCACTTGGACATTCCAAGTATGTTGGAATGTCTTGAAATTGTACTCAGTCATAGTCAACAACGCCCTGAACAAGAATCCATTAAAAATATTTGCATATCTCTTAAGGAATATTTTTAATGAATTTTTGAAAATGAGGAAAGTCTGTGCACTTAGGCAGTGACTTAACTTTTTATTCAAAAAAGACCCCAAAAGTATCTTGGAATGTCTTGAAATTGTACACAGTCATAGTCAAGCATGCCCTGAACAAGAATCCGTTGAATATATTTGCATATCTCTTGAAGAATATTTTTAATGAACTTTTGAAAATCAGGAAAGCGATCCATGCACTTGGACATTCCAAGTATGTTGGAATGTTTTGAAATTGTACTCAGTCATAGTCAACGACGCCCTGAACAAGAATCCGTTGAAAATATTTGCATATCGCTTAAGGAATATTTTTAATGAATTTTTGAAAATCAGGAAAGCGATCCATGCACTTAGGCAGTGACTTAACTTTTTATTCAAAAAAGACCCCAAAAGTATCTTGGAATGTCTTGAAATTGTACACAGTCATAGTCAAGCATGCCCTGAACAAGAATCCGTTGAATATATTTGCATATCTCTTGAAGAATATTTTTAATGAATTTTTGAAAATCCGAAAAGCGATCCATGCACTTGGACATTCCAAGTATGTTGGAATGTCTTGAAATTGTACTCAGTCATAGTCAACGACGCCCTGAACAAGAATCAATTGAAAATATTTGCATATCTCTTAAGGAATATTTTTAATGAATTTTTGAAAATGAGGAAAGTCTGTGCACTTCGGCAGTGACTTAACTTTTTATTCAAAAAAAGACCCCAAAAGTATCTTGGAATGTCTTGAAATTGTACACAGTCATAGTCAAGCATGCCCTGAACAAGAATCCGTTGAATATATTTGCATATCTCTTGAAGAATATTTTTAATGAACTTTTGAAAATCAGGAAAGCGATCCATGCACTTGGACATTCCAAGTATGTTGGAATGTCTTGAAATTGTACTCAGTCATAGTCAACGACGCCCTGAACAAGAATCCGTTGAAAATATTTGCATATCGCTTAAGGAATATTTTTAATGAATTTTTGAAAATCAGGAAAGCGATCCATGCACTTAGGCAGTGACTTAACTTTTTATTCAAAAAAGACCCCAAAAGTATCTTGGAATGTCTTGAAATTGTACACAGTCATAGTCAAGCATGCCGTGAACAAGAATCCGTTGAATATATTTGCATATCTCTTGAAGAATATTTTTAATGAACTTTTGAAAATCAGGAAATTGATCCATGCACTTGGACATTCCAAGTATGTTGGAATGTCTTGAAATTGTACTCGGTCATAGTCAACGACGCCCTGAACAAGAATCCATTGAAAATATTTGCATATCGCTTAAGGAATATTTTTAATGAATTTTTGAAAATCAGGAAAGCGATCCATGCACTTAGGCAGTGACTTAACTTTTTTGTCAAAAAAGACCCCAAAAGTATCTTGGAATGTCTTGAAATTGTACACAGTCATAGTCAAGCATGCCCTGAACAAGAATCCGTTGAATATATTTGCATATCTCTTGAAGAATATTTTTAATGATTTTTTGAAAATCCGAAAAGCGATCCATGCACTTGGACATTCCAAGTATGTTGGAATGTCTTGAAATTGTACTCAGTCATAGTCAACGACGCCCTGAACAAGAATCAATTGAAAATATTTGCATATCTCTTAAGGAATATTTTTATTGAATTTTTGAAAATGAGGAAAGTCTGTGCACTTAGGCAGTGACTTAACTTTTTATTCAAAAAAGACCCGAAAAGTATCTTGGAATGTCTTGAAATTGTACACAGTCATAGTCAAGCATGCCCTGAACAAGAATTCGTTGAATATATTTGCATATCTCTTGAAGAATATTTTTAATGAACTTTTGTAAATCAGGAAAGCGATCCATGCATTTGGACATTCCAAGTATGTTGGAATGTCTTGAAATTGTACTCAGTCATAGTCAACGACGCCCTGAGCAAGAATCCGTTGAAAATATTTGCATATCGTTTAAGGAATATTTTTAAAGAATTTCTGAAAATCAGGAAAGCGATCCATGCACTTAGGCAGTGACTTAACTTTTTCGTCAAAAAAGACCCCAAAAGTATCTTGGAATGTCTTGAAATTGTACACAGTCATAGTCAAGCATGCCCTGAACAAGAATCCGTTGAATATTTTTGCATATCTCTTGAAGAATATTTTTAATGAATTTTTGAAAATCCGGAAAGCGATCCATGCACTTGGACATTCCAAGTATGTTGGAATGTCTTGAAATTGTACTCAGTCATAGTCAACAACGCCCTGAACAAGAATCCATTAAAAATATTTGCATATCTCTTAAGGAATATTTTTAATGAATTTTTGAAAATGAGGAAAGTCTGTGCACTTAGGCAGTGACTTAACTTTTTATTCAAAAAAGACCCCAAAAGTATCTTGGAATGTCTTGAAATTGTACACAGTCATAGTCAAGCATGCCCTGAACAAGAATCCGTTGAATATATTTGCATATCTCTTGAAGAATATTTTTAATGAACTTTTGAAAATCAGGAAAGCGATCCATGCACTTGGACATTCCAAGTATGTTGGAATGTTTTGAAATTGTACTCAGTCATAGTCAACGACGCCCTGAACAAGAATCCGTTGAAAATATTTGCATATCGCTTAAGGAATATTTTTAATGAATTTTTGAAAATCAGGAAAGCAATCCATGCACTTAGGCAGTGACTTAACTTTTTATTCAAAAAAGACCCCAAAAGTATCTTGGAATGTCTTGAAATTGTACACAGTCATAGTCAAGCATGCCCTGAACAAGAATCCGTTGAATATATTTGCATATCTCTTGAAGAATATTTTTAATGAATTTTTGAAAATCCGAAAAGCGATCCATGCACTTGGACATTCCAAGTATGTTGGAATGTCTTGAAATTGTACTCAGTCATAGTCAACGACGCCCTGAACAAGAATCAATTGAAAATATTTGCATATCTCTTAAGGAATATTTTTAATGAATTTTTGAAAATGAGGAAAGTCTGTGCACTTCGGCAGTGACTTAACTTTTTATTCAAAAAAAGACCCCAAAAGTATCTTGGAATGTCTTGAAATTGTACACAGTCATAGTCAAGCATGCCCTGAACAAGAATCCGTTGAATATATTTGCATATCTCTTGAAGAATATTTTTAATGAACTTTTGAAAATCAGGAAAGCGATCCATGCACTTGGACATTCCAAGTATGTTGGAATGTCTTGAAATTGTACTCAGTCATAGTCAACGACGCCCTGAACAAGAATCCGTTGAAAATATTTGCATATCGTTTAAGGAATATTTTTAAAGAATTTCTGAAAATCAGGAAAGCGATCCATGCACTTAGGCAGTGACTTAACTTTTTCGTCAAAAAAGACCCCAAAAGTATCTTGGAATGTCTTGAAATTGTACACAGTCATAGTCAAGCATGCCCTGAACAAGAATCCGTTGAATATATTTGCATATCGCTTAAGGAATATTTTTAATGAATTTTTGAAAATCCGGAAAGCGATCCATGCACATAGGCAGTGACTTAACTTTTTCGTCAAAAAAGACCCCAAAAGTATCTTGGAATGTCTTGAAATTGTACACAGTCATAGTCAAGCATGCCCTGAACAAGAAACCGTTGAATATATTTGCATATCTCTTGAAGAATATTTTTAATGAACTTTTGAAAATCCGGAAAGCGATCCATGCACTTGGACATTCCAAGTATGTTGGAATGTCTTGAAATTGTACTCAGTCATAGTCAACGACGCCCTGAACAAGAATCCGTTGAAAATATTTGCATATCGCTTAAGGAATATTTTTAATTAATTTTTTAAAAAATCAGGAAAGCGATCCATGCACTGAGGCAGTGACTTAACTTTTTCGTCAAAAAAGACCCCAAAAGTATCTTGGAATGTCTTGAAATTGTACACAGTCATAGTCAAGCATGCCCTGAACAAGAATCTGTTGAATATATTTGCATATCTCTTGAAGAATATTTTTAATGAATTTTTGAAAATCCGAAAAGCGATCCATGCACTTGGACATTCAAAGTATGTTGGAATGTCTTGAAATTGTACTCAGTCATAGTCAACGACGCCCTGAACAAGAATCAATTGAAAATATTTGCATATCTCTTAAGGAATATTTTTAATGAATTTTTGAAAATGAGGAAAGTCTGTGCACTTCGGCAGTGACTTAACTTTTTATTCAAAAAAAGACCCCAAAAGTATCTTGGAATGTCTTGAAATTGTACACAGTCATAGTCAAGCATGCCCTGAACAAGAATCCGTTGAATATATTTGCATATCTCTTGAAGAATATTTTTAATGAACTTTTGAAAATCAGGAAAGCGATCCATGCACTTGGACATTCCAAGTATGTTGGAATGTCTTGAAATTGTACTCAGTCATAGTCAACGACGCCCTGAACAAGAATCCGTTGAAAATATTTGCATATCGTTTAAGGAATATTTGTAAAGAATTTCTGAAAATCAGGAAAGCGATCCATGCACTTAGGCAGTGACTTAACTTTTTCGTCAAAAAAGACCCCAAAAGTATCTTGGAATGTCTTGAAATTGTACACAGTCATAGTCAAGCATGCCCTGAACAAGAATCCGTTGAATATATTTGCATATCGCTTAAGGAATATTTTTAATGAATTTTTGAAAATCCGGAAAGCGATCCATGCACTTAGGCAGTGACTTAACTTTTTCGTCAAAAAAGTCCCCAAAAGTATCTTGGAATGTCTTGAAATTGTACACAGTCATAGTCAAGCATGCCCTGAACAAGAAACCGTTGAATATATTTGCATATCTCTTGAAGAATATTTTTAATGAACTTTTGAAAATCCGGAAAGCGATCCATGCACTTGGACATTCCAAGTATGTTGGAATGTCTTGAAATTGTACTCAGTCATAGTCAACGACGCCCTGAACAAGAATCCGTTGAAAATATTTGCATATCGCTTAAGGAATATTTTTAATTAATTTTTTAAAAAATCAGGAAAGCGATCCATGCACTGAGGCAGTGACTTAACTTTTTCGTCAAAAAAGACCCCAAAAGTATCTTGGAATGTCTTGAAATTGTACACAGTCATAGTCAAGCATGCCCTGAACAAGAAACCGTTGAATATATTTGCATATCTCTTGAAGAATATTTTTAATGGATTTTTGAAAATCCGAAAAGCGATCCATGCACTTGGACATTCCAAGTATGTTGGAATGTCTTGAAATTGTACTCAGTCATAGTCAACGACGCCCTGAACAAGAATCAGTTGAAAATATTTGCATATCGCTTAAGGAATATTTTTAATGAATTTTTGAAAATCAGGAAAGCGATCCATGCACTTAGGCAGTGACTTAACTTTTTATTCAAAAAAGACCCCAAAAGTATCTTGGAATGTCTTGAAATTGTACACAGTCATAGTCAAGCATGCCCTGAACAAGAATCCGTTGAATATATTTGCATATCTCTTGAAGAATATTTTTAATGAACTTTTGAAAATCAGGATATTGATCCATGCACTTGGACATTCCAAGTATGTTGGAATGTCTTGAAATTGTACTCGGTCATAGTCAACGACGCCCTGAACAAGAATCCATTGAAAATATTTGCATATCTCTTAAGGAATAATTTTAATGAATTTTTGAAAATGATGAAAGTCTGTGCACTTAGGCAGTGACTTAACTTTTTATTCAAAAAAGACCCCAAAAGTATCTTGGAATGTCTTGAAATTGTACACAGTCATAGTCAAGCATGCCCTGAACAAGAATCCGTTGAATATATTTGCATATCTCTTGAAGAATATTTTTAATGAACTTTTGAAAATCAGGAAAGCGATCCATGCACTTGGACATTCCAAGTATGTTGGAATGTTTTGAAATTGTACTCAGTCATAGTCAACGACGCCCTGAACAAGAATCCGTTGAAAATATTTGCATATCGCTTAAGGAATATTTTTAATGAATTTTTGAAAATCAGGAAAGCGATCCATGCACTTAGGCAGTGACTTAACTTTTTTGTCAAAAAAGACCCCAAAAGTATCTTGGAATGTCTTGAAATTGTACACAGTCATAGTCAAGCATGCCCTGAACAAGAATCCGTTGAATATATTTGCATATCTCTTGAAGAATATTTTTAATGAATTTTTGAAAATCCGAAAAGCGATCCATGCACTTGGACATTCCAAGTATGTTGGAATGTCTTGAAATTGTACTCAGTCATAGTCAACGACGCCCTGAACAAGAATCAATTGAAAATATTTGCATATCTCTTAAGGAATATTTTTAATGAATTTTTGAAAATTAGGAAAGCGATCCATGCACTTAGGCAGTGACTTAACTTTTGATGTTTTTGGTTTGTTTTTAAAGCATTAAAGCTGCAGGAGTTCATCCATGTCGCCCAGTCGCTGGAAACAAACGTTTGGACACCATGGATCACACAGCAGGAAATAAGGTGAGACGGAGGAAACGATCCATTTGCCCTGATGCACTTAGTGACTTGACTTTTTTTTCAAAAAAGACCCCAAAAGTATCTTGGAATGTCTTCAAATTGTACACAGTCATAGTCAAGCATGCCCTGAACAAGAATCCGTTGAATATATTTGCATATCTCTTGAGGAATATTTTTAATGAATTTTTGAAAATCAGGAAAGCGATCCATGCACTTAGGCAGTGACTTAACTTTTGATGTTTTTGGGTTGTTTTTAAAGAATTAAAGCTGCAGGAGTTCATCCATGTCGTCCAGTCGCTGGAAACAAACGTTTGGACACCATGGATCACACAGCAGGATATCAGGTGAGACGAAGGAAACGATCCATTTGCCCTGATGCACTTAGTGACTTGACTTTTTTTTCAAAAAAAAACCCAAAAGTAAATTGGAATGTCTTGAAATTGTACACAGTCATAGTCAAGCATGCCCTGAACAAGAATCCATTGAACATATTTGCATATCTCTTGAAGAATATTTTTAATGAATTTTTGAAAATCCGGAAAGCGATCCATGCACTTGGACATTCCAAGTATGTTGGAATGTCTTGAAATTGTACTCAGTCATAGTCAACGATGCCCTGAACAAGAATCCGTTGAAAATATTTGCATATCGCTTAAGGAATATTTTTAATGAATTTTTGAAAATCAGGAAAGCGATCCATGCACTTAGGCAGTGACTTAACTTTTTATTCAAAAAAGACCCCAAAAGTATCTTGGAATGTCTTGAAATTGTACACAGTCATAGTCAAGCATGCCCTGAACAAGAATCCGTTGAATATATTTGCATATCTCTTGAAGAATATTTTTAATGAATTTTTGAAAATCCGGAAAGCGATCCATGCACTTGGACATTCCAAGTATGTTGGAATGTCTTGAAATTGTACTCAGTCATAGTCAACGACGCCCTGAACAAGAATCCGTTGAAAATATTTGCATATCGCTTAAGGAATATTTTTAATGAATTTTTGAAAATCAGGAAAGCAATCCATGCACTTAGGCAGTGACTTAACTTTTTTGTCAAAAAAGACCCCAAAAGTATCTTGGAATGTCTTGAAATTGTACACAGTTCATAGTCAAGCATGCCCTGAACAAGAAACCGTTGAATATATTTGCATATCTCTTGAATAATATTTTTAATGAATTTTTGAAAATCCGAAAAGCGATCCATGCACTTGGACATTCCAAGTATGTTGGAATGTCTTGAAATTGTACTCAGTCATAGTCAACGACGCCCTGAACAAGAATCAATTGAAAATATTTGCATATCTCTTAAGGAATATTTTTAATGAATTTTTGAAAATGAGGAAAGTCTGTGCACTTAGGCAGTGACTTAACTTTTTATTCAAAAAAGACCCCAAAAGTATCTTGGAATGTCTTGAAATTGTACACAGTCATAGTCAAGCATGCCCTGAACAAGAATCCGTTGAATATATTTGCATATCTCTTGAAGAATATTTTTAATGAACTTTTGAAAATCAGGAAAGCGATCCATGCACTTGGACATTCCAAGTATGTTGGAATGTCTTGAAATTGTACTCAGTCATAGTCAACGACGCCCTGAACAAAAATCCGTTGAAAATATTTGCATATCGTTTAAGGAATATTTTTAAAGAATTTCTGAAAATCAGGAAAGCGATCCATGCACTTAGGCAGTGACTTAACTTTTTCGTCAAAAAAGACCCCAAAAGTATCTTGGAATGTCTTGAAATTGTACACAGTCATAGTCAAGCATGCACTGAACAAGAATCCGTTGAATATATTTGCATATCTCTTGAAGAATATTTTTAATGAACTTTTGAAAATCAGGAAAGCGATTCATGCACTTGGACATTCAAAGTATGTTGGAATGTCTTGAAATTGTACTCAGTCATAGTCAATGATGCCCTGAACAAGAATCCGTTGAAAATATTTGCATATCGCTTAAGGAATATTTTTAATGAATTTTTGAAAATCAGGAAAGCGATCCATGCACTTAGGCAGTGACTTAACTTTTTATTCAAAAAAGACCCCAAAAGTATCTTGGAATGTCTTGAAATTGTACACAGTCATAGTCAAGCATGCCCTGAACAAGAATCCGTTGAATATATTTGCATATCTCTTGAAGAATATTTTTAATGAATTTTTGAAAATCCGGAAAGCGATCCATGCACTTGGACATTCCAAGTATGTTGGAATGTCTTGAAATTGTACTCAGTCATAGTCAACGACGCCCTGAACAAGAATCAATTGAAAATATTTGCATATCTCTTAAGGAATATTTTTAATGAATTTTTGAAAATGAGGAAAGTCTGTGCACTTAGGCAGTGACTTAACTTTTTATTCAAAAAAGACCCCAAAAGTATCTTGGAATGACTTGAAATTGTACACAGTCATAGTCAAGCATGCCCTGAACAAGAATCCGTTGAATATATTTGCATATCTCTTGAAGAATATTTTTAATGAACTTTTGAAAATCAGGAAAGCGATCCATGCACTTGGACATTCCAAGTATGTTGGAATGTCTTGAAATTGTACTCAGTCATAGTCAACGACGCCCTGAACAAGAATCCGTTGAAAATATTTGCATATCGTTTAAGGAATATTTTTAAAGAATTTCTGAAAATCAGGAAAGCGATCCATGCACTTAGGCAGTGACTTAACTTTTTCGTCAAAAAAGACCCCAAAAGTATCTTGGAATGTCTTGAAATTGTACACAGTCATAGTCAAGCATGCACTGAACAAGAATCCGTTGAATATATTTGCATATCTCTTGAAGAATATTTTTAATGAACTTTTGAAAATCAGGAAAGCGATCCATGCACTTGGACATTCAAAGTATGTTGGAATGTCTTGAAATTGTACTCAGTCATAGTCAACGACGCCCTGAACAAGAATCCGTTGAAAATATTTGCATATCGCTTAAGGAATATTTTTAATGAATTTTTGAAAATCAGGAAAGCGATCCATGCACTTAGGCAGTGACTTAACTTTTTTGTCAAAAAAGACCCCAAAAGTATCTTGGAATGTCTTGAAATTGTACACAGTCATAGTCAAGCATGCCCTGAACAAGAATCCGTTGAATATATTTGCATATCTCTTGAAGAATATTTTTAATGAACTTTTGAAAATCAGGAAAGCGATCCATGTACTTGGACATTCAAAGTATGTTGGAATGTCTTGAAATTGTACTCGGTCATAGTCAACGACGCCCTGAACAGGAATCCGTTGAAAATATTTGCATATCGCTTAAGGAATATTTTTAATGAATTTTTGAAAATCAGGAAAGCGATCCATGCACTTAGGCAGTGACTTAACTTTTTCGTCAAAAAAGACCCCAAAAGTATCTTGGAATGTCTTGAAATTGTACACAGTCATAGTCAAGCATGCCCTGAACAAGAATCCGTTGAATATATTTGCATATCTCTTGAAGAATATTTTTAATGAACTTTTGAAAATCAGGAAAGCGATCCATGCGCTTGGACATTCCAAGTATGTTGGAATGTCTTGAAATTGTACTCAGTCATAGTCAACGACGCCCTGAACAAGAATCCGTTGAAAATATTTGCATATCGCTTAAGGAATATTTTTAATGAATTTTTGAAAATCAGGAAAGCGATCCATGCACTTAGGCAGTGACTTAACTTTTTCGTCAAAAAAGACCCCAAAAGTATCTTGGAATGTCTTGAAATTGTACACAGTCATAGTCAAGCATGCCCTGAACAAGAATCCGTTGAATATATTTGCATATCTCTTGAAGAATATTTTTAATGAATTTTTGAAAATCCGGAAAGCGATCCATGCACTTGGACATTCCAAGTATGTTGGAATGTCTTGAAATTGTACTCGGTCATAGTCAACGACGCCCTGAACAAGAATCCATTGAAAATATTTGCATATCTCTTAAGGAATATTTTTAATGAATTTTTGAAAATGATGAAAGTCTGTGCACTTAGGCAGTGACATAACTTTTTATTCAAAAAAGACCCCAAAGGTATCTTGGAATGTCTTGAAATTGTACACAGTCATAGTCAAGCATGCCCTGAACAAGAATCCGTTAAATATATTTGCATATCTCTTAAGGAATATTTTTAATGAACTTTTGAAAATCAGGAAAGCGATCCATGCACTTGGACATTCCAAGTATGTTGGAATGTCTTGAAATTGTACTCAGTCATAGTCAACGACGCCCTGAACAAGAATCCGTTGAAAATATTTGCATATCGCTTAAGGAATATTTTTAATGAATTTTTGAAAATCAGGAAAGCGATCCATGCACTTAGGCAGTGACTTAACTTTTTTGTCAAAAAAGACCCCAAAAGTATCTTGGAATGTCTTGAAATTGTACACAGTCATAGTCAAGCATGCCCTGAACAAGAATCCGTTGAATATATTTGCATATCTCTTGAAGAATATTTTTAATGAATTTTTGAAAATCCGAAAAGCGATCCATGCACTTGGACATTCCAAGTATGTTGGAATGTCTTGAAATTGTACTCAGTCATAGTCAACGACGCACTGAACAAGAATCAATTGAAAATATTTGCATATCTCTTAAGGAATATTTTTAATGAATTTTTGAAAATGAGGAAAGTCTGTGCACTTAGGCAGTGACTTAACTTTTTATTCAAAAAAGACCCCAAAAGTATCTTGGAATGTCTTGAAATTGTACACAGTCATAGTCAAGCATGCCCTGAACAAGAATCCGTTGAATATATTTGCATATCTCTTGAAGAATATTTTTAATGAACTTTTGAAAATCAGGAAAGCGATCCATGCACTTGGACATTCCAAGTATGTTGGAATGTCTTGAAATTGTACTCAGTCATAGTCAACGACGCCCTGAACAAGAATCCGTTGAAAATATTTGCATATCGTTTAAGGAATATTTTTAAAGAATTTCTGAAAATCAGGAAAGCGATCCATGCACTTAGGCAGTGACTTAACTTTTTCGTCAAAAAAGACCCCAAAAGTATCTTGGAATGTCTTGAAATTGTACACAGTCATAGTCAAGCATGCCCTGAACAAGAATCCGTTGAATATATTTGCATATCTCTTGAAGAATATTTTTAATGAATTTTTGAAAATCCGGAAAGCGATCCATGCACTTGGACATTCCAAGTATGTTGGAATGTCTTGAAATTGTACTCAGTCATAGTCAACAACGCCCTGAACAAGAATCCATTGAAAATATTTGCATATCTCTTAAGGAATATTTTTAATGAATTTTTGAAAATGAGGAAAGTCTGTGCACTTAGGCAGTGACTTAACTTTTTATTCAAAAAAGACCCCAAAAGTATCTTGGAATGTCTTGAAATTGTACACAGTCATAGTCAAGCATGCCCTGAACAAGAATCCGTTGAATATATTTGCATATCTCTTGAAGAATATTTTTAATGAACTTTTGAAAATCAGGAAAGCGATCCATGCACTTGGACATTCCAAGTATGTTGGAATGTTTTGAAATTGTACTCAGTCATAGTCAACGACGCCCTGAACAAGAATCCGTTGAAAATATTTGCATATCGCTTAAGGAATATTTTTAATGAATTTTTGAAAATCAGGAAAGCGATTCATGCACTTAGGCAGTGACTTAACTTTTTATTCAAAAAAGACCCCAAAAGTATCTTGGAATGTCTTGAAATTGTACACAGTCATAGTCAAGCATGCCCTGAACAAGAATCCGTTGAATATTTTTGCATATCTCTTGAAGAATATTTTTAATGAATTTTTGAAAATCCGAAAAGCGATCCATGCACTTGGACATTCCAAGTATGTTGGAATGTCTTGAAATTGTACTCAGTCATAGTCAACGACGCCCTGAACAAGAATCAATTGAAAATATTTGCATATCTCTTAAGGAATATTTTTAATGAATTTTTGAAAATGAGGAAAGTCTGTGCACTTCGGCAGTGACTTAACTTTTTATTCAAAAAAGACCCCAAAAGTATCTTGGAATGTCTTGAAATTGTACACAGTCATAGTCAAGCATGCCCTGAACAAGAATCCGTTGAATATATTTGCATATCTCTTGAAGAATATTTTTAATGAACTTTTGAAAGTCAGGAAAGCGATCCATGCATTTGGACATTCCAAGTATGTTGGAATGTCTTGAAATTGTACTCAGTCATAGTCAACGACGCCCTGAACAAGAATCCGTTGAAAATATTTGCATTTCGCTTAAGGAATATTTTTAATGAATTTTTGAAAATCAGGAAAGCAATCCATGCACTTAGGCAGTGACTTAACTTTTTTGTCAAAAAAGACCCCAAAAGTATCTTGGAATGTCTTGAAATTGTACACAGTCATAGTCAAGCATGCCCTGAACAAGAATCCGTTGAATATATTTGCATATCTCTTGAAGAATATTTTTAATGAATTTTTGAAAATCCGAAAAGCGATCCATGCACTTGGACATTCCAAGTATGTTGGAATGTCTTGAAATTGTACTCAGTCATAGTCAACGACGCCCTGAACAAGAATCAATTGAAAATATTTGCATATCTCTTAAGGAATATTTTTAATGAATTTTTGAAAATGAGGAAAGTCTGTGCACTTCGGCAGTGACTTAACTTTATATTCAAAAAAGACCCCAAAAGTATCTTGGAATGTCTTGAAATTGTACACAGTCATAGTCAAGCATGCCCTGAACAAGAATCTGTTGAATATATTTGCATATCTCTTGAAGAATATTTTTAATGAACTTTTGAAAATCAGGAAAGCGATCCATGCACTTGGACATTCCAAGTATGTTGGAATGTCTTGAAATTGTACTCAGTCATAGTCAACGACGCCCTGAACAAGAATCCGTTGAAAATATTTGCATATCGTTTAAGGAATATTTTTAAAGAATTTCTGAAAATCAGGAAAGCGATCCATGCACTTCGTCAGTGACTTAACTTTTTCGTCAAAAAAGACCCCAAAAGTATCTTGGAATGTCTTGAAATTGTACACAGTCATAGTCAAGCATGCCCTGAACAAGAATCCGTTGAATATATTTGCATATCTCTTGAAGAATATTTTTAATGAATTTTTGAAAATCCGGAAAGCGATCCATGCACTTGGACATTCCAAGTATGTTGGAATGTCTTGAAATTGTACTCAGTCATAGTCAACGACGCCCTGAACAAGAATCAATTGAAAATATTTGCATATCTCTTAAGGAATATTTTTAATGAATTTTTGAAAATGAGGAAAGTCTGTGCACTTAGGCAGTGACTTAACTTTTTATTCAAAAAAGACCCCAAAAGTATCTTGGAATGTCTTGAAATTGTACACAGTCATAGTCAAGCATGCCCTGAACAAGAATCCGTTGAATATATTTGCATATCTCTTGAAGAATATTTTTAATGAATTTTTGAAAATCCGGAAAGCGATCCATGCACTTGGACATTCCAAGTATGTTGGAATGTCTTGAAATTGTACTCGGTCATAGTCAACGACGCCCTGAACAAGAATCCATTGAAAATATTTGCATATCTCTTAAGCAATATTTTTAATGAATTTTTGAAAATGATGAAAGTCTGTGCACTTAGGCAGTGACTTAACTTTGTATTCAAAAAAGACCCCAAAGGTATCTTGGAATGTCTTGAAATTGTACACAGTCATAGTCAAGCATGCCCTGAACAAGAATCCGTTGAATATATTTGCATATCTCTTGAAGAATATTTTTAATGAACTTTTGAAAATCAGGAAAGCGATCCATGCACTTGGACATTCCAAGTATGTTGGAATGTCTTGAAATTGTACTCAGTCATAGTCAACGACGCCCTGAACAAGAATCCGTTGAAAATATTTGCATATCGCTTAAGGAATATTTTTAATGAATTTTTGAAAATCAGGAAAGCGATCCATGCACTTAGGCAGTGACTTAACTTTTTTGTCAAAAAAGACCCCAAAAGTATCTTGGAATGTCTTGAAATTGTACACAGTCATAGTCAAGCATGCCCTGAACAAGAATCCGTTGAATATATTTGCATATCTCTTGAAGAATATTTTTAATGAATTTTTGAAAATCCGAAAAGCGATCCATGCACTTGGACATTCCAAGTATGTTGGAATGTCTTGAAATTGTACTCAGTCATAGTCAACGACGCCCTGAACAAGAATCAATTGAAAATATTTGCATATCTCTTAAGGAATATTTTTAATGAATTTTTGAAAATGAGGAAAGTCTGTGCACTTCGGCAGTGACTTAACTTTATATTCAAAAAAGACCCCAAAAGTATCTTGGAATGTCTTGAAATTGTACACAGTCATAGTCAAGCATGCCCTGAACAAGAATCTGTTGAATATATTTGCATATCTCTTGAAGAATATTTTTAATGAACTTTTGAAAATCAGGAAAGCGATCCATGCACTTGGACATTCCAAGTATGTTGGAATGTCTTGAAATTGTACTCAGTCATAGTCAACGACGCCCTGAACAAGAATCCGTTGAAAATATTTGCATATCGTTTAAGGAATATTTTTAAAGAATTTCTGAAAATCAGGAAAGCGATCCATGCACTTCGTCAGTGACTTAACTTTTTCGTCAAAAAAGACCCCAAAAGTATCTTGGAATGTCTTGAAATTGTACACAGTCATAGTCAAGCATGCCCTGAACAAGAATCCGTTGAATATATTTGCATATCTCTTGAAGAATATTTTTAATGAATTTTTGAAAATCCGGAAAGCGATCCATGCACTTGGACATTCCAAGTATGTTGGAATGTCTTGAAATTGTACTCAGTCATAGTCAACGACGCCCTGAACAAGAATCAATTGAAAATATTTGCATATCTCTTAAGGAATATTTTTAATGAATTTTTGAAAATAAGGAAAGTCTGTGCACTTAGGCAGTGACTTAACTTTTTATTCAAAAAAGACCCCAAAAGTATCTTGGAATGTCTTGAAATTGTACACAGTCATAGTCAAGCATGCCCTGAACAAGAATCCGTTGAATATATTTGCATATCTCTTGAAGAATATTTTTAATGAATTTTTGAAAATCCGGAAAGCGATCCATGCACTTGGACATTCCAAGTATGTTGGAATGTCTTGAAATTGTACTCGGTCATAGTCAACGACGCCCTGAACAAGAATCCATTGAAAATATTTGCATATCTCTTAAGCAATATTTTTAATGAATTTTTGAAAATGATGAAAGTCTGTGCACTTAGGCAGTGACTTAACTTTGTATTCAAAAAAGACCCCAAAGGTATCTTGGAATGTCTTGAAATTGTACACAGTCATAGTCAAGCATGCCCTGAACAAGAATCCGTTGAATATATTTGCATATCTCTTGAAGAATATTTTTAATGAACTTTTGAAAATCAGGAAAGCGATCCATGCACTTGGACATTCCAAGTATGTTGGAATGTCTTGAAATTGTACTCAGTCATAGTCAACGACGCCCTGAACAAGAATCCGTTGAAAATATTTGCATATCGCTTAAGGAATATTTTTAATGAATTTTTGAAAATCAGGAAAGCGATCCATGCACTTAGGCAGTGACTTAACTTTTTTGTCAAAAAAGACCCCAAAAGTATCTTGGAATGTCTTGAAATTGTACACAGTCATAGTCAAGCATGCCCTGAACAAGAATCCGTTGAATATATTTGCATATCTCTTGAAGAATATTTTTAATGAATTTTTGAAAATCCGAAAAGCGATCCATGCACTTGGACATTCCAAGTATGTTGGAATGTCTTGAAATTGTACTCAGTCATAGTCAACGACGCCCTGAACAAGAATCAATTGAAAATATTTGCATATCTCTTAAGGAATATTTTTAATGAATTTTTGAAAATGAGGAAAGTCTGTGCACTGAGGCAGTGACTTAACTTTTTATTCAAAAAAGACCCCAAAAGTATCTTGGAATGTCTTGAAATTGTACACAGTCATAGTCAAGCATGCCCTGAACAAGAATCCGTTGAATATATTTGCATATCTCTTGAAGAATATTTTTAATGAACTTTTGAAAATCAGGAAAGCGATCCATGCACTTGGACATTCCAAGTATGTTGGAATGTCTTGAAATTGTACTCAGTCATAGTCAACGAAGCCCTGAACAAGAATCCGTTGAAAATATTTGCATATCGTTTAAGGAATATTTTTAAAGAATTTCTGAAAATCAGGAAAGCGATCCATGCACTTAGGCAGTGACTTAACTTTTTTGTCAAAAAAGACCCCAAAAGTATCTTGGAATGTCTTGAAATTGTACACAGTCATAGTCAAGCATGCCCTGAACAAGAATCCGTTGAATATATTTGCATATCTCTTGAAGAATATTTTTAATGAATTTTTGAAAATCCGAAAAGCGATCCATGCACTTGGACATTCCAAGTATGTTGGAATGTCTTGAAATTGTACTCAGTCATAGTCAACGACGCCCTGAACAAGAATCAATTGAAAATATTTGCATATCTCTTAAGGAATATTTTTAATGAATTTTTGAAAATGAGGAAAGTCTGTGCACTTAGGCAGTGACTTAACTTTTTATTCAAAAAAGACCCCAAAAGTATCTTGGAATGTCTTGAAATTGTACACAGTCATAGTCAAGCATGCCCTGAACAAGAATCCGTTGAATATATTTGCATATCTCTTGAAGAATATTTTTAATGAACTTTTGAAAATCCGGAAAGCGATCCATGCACTTGGACATTCCAAGTATGTTGGAATGTCTTGAAATTGTACTCAGTCATAGTCAACGACGCCCTGAACAAGAATCCGTTGAAAATATTTGCATATCGTTTAAGGAATATTTTTAAAGAATTTCTGAAAATCAGGAAAGCGATCCATGCACTTAGGCAGTGACTAAACTTTTTCGTCAAAAAAGACCCCAAAAGTATCTTGGAATGTCTTGAAATTGTACACAGTCATAGTCAAGCATGCCCTGAACAAGAATATGTTGAATATATTTGCATATCTCTTGAAGAATATTTTTTATGAATTTTTGAAAATCCGAAAAGCGATCCATGCACTTGGACATTCCAAGTATGTTGGAATGTCTTGAAATTGTAATCAGTCATAGTCAACGACGCCCTGAACAAGAATCAATTGAAAATATTTGCATATCTCTTAAGGAATATTTTTAATGAATTTTTGAAAATGAGGAAAGTCTGTGCACTTAGGCAGTGACTTAACTTTTTATTCAAAAAAGACCCCAAAAGTATCTTGGAATGTCTTGAAATTGTACACAGTCATAGTCAAGCATGCCCTGAACAAGAATCCGTTGAATATATTTGCATATCTCTTGAAGAATATTTTTAATGAACTTTTGAAAATCAGGAAAGCGATCCATGCACTTGGACATTCCAAGTATGTTGGAATGTCTTGAAATTGTACTCAGTCATAGTCAACGACGCCCTGAACAAGAATCCGTTGAAAATATTTGCATATCGTTTAAGGAATATTTTTAAAGAATTTCTGAAAATCAGGAAAGCGATCCATGCACTTAGGCAGTGACTTAACTTTTTCGTCAAAAAAGACCCCAAAAGTATCTTGGAATGTCTTGAAATTGTACACAGTCATAGTCAAGAATGCCCTGAACAAGAATCCGTTGAATATATTTGCATATCTCTTGAAGAATATTTTTAATGAATTTTTGAAAATCCGGAAAGCGATCCATGCACTTGGACATTCCAAGTATGTTGGAATGTCTTGAAATTGTACTCGGTCATAGTCAACGACGCCCTGAACAAGAATCCGTTGAAAATATTTGCATATCGCTTAAGGAATATTTCTAATGAATTTTTGAAAATCAGGAAAGCGATCCATGCACTTAGGCAGTGACTTAACTTTTTATTCAAAAAAGACCCCAAAAGTATCTTGGAATGTCTTGAAATTGTACACAGTCATAGTCAAGCATGCCCTGAACAAGAATCCGTTGAATATATTTGCATATCTCTTGAAGAATATTTTTAATGAACTTTTGAAAATCAGGAAAGCGATCCATGCACTTGGACATTCCAAGTATGTTGGAATGTCTTGAAATTGTACTCAGTCATAGTCAACGACGCCCTGAACAAGAATCCGTTGAAAATATTTGCATATCGTTTAAGGAATATTTTTAAAGAATTTCTGAAAATCAGGAAAGCGATCCATGCACTTAGGCAGTGACTTAACTTTTTCGTCAAAAAAGACCCCAAAAGTATCTTGGAATGTCTTGAAATTGTACACAGTCATAGTCAAGCATGCCCTGAACAAGAATCCGTTGAATATATTTGCATATCTCTTGAAGAATATTTTTAATGAATTTTTGAAAATCCGAAAAGCGATCCATGCACTTGGACATTCCAAGTATGTTGGAATGTCTTGAAATTGTACTCAGTCATAGTCAACGACGCCCTGAACAAGAATCAATTGAAAATATTTGCATATCTCTTAAGGAATATTTTTAATGAATTTTTGAAAATGAGGAAAGTCTGTGCACTTAGGCAGTGACTTAACTTTTTATTCAAAAAAGACCCCAAAAGTATCTTGGAATGTCTTGAAATTGTACACAGTCAAAGTCAAGCATGCCCTGAACAAGAATCCGTTGAATATATTTGCATATCTCTTGAAGAATATTTTTAATGAACTTTTGAAAATCAGGAAAGCGATCCATGCACTTGGACATTCCAAGTATGTTGGAATGTTTTGAAATTGTACTCAGTCATAGTCAACGACGCCCTGAACAAGAATCCGTTGAAAATATTTGCATATCGCTTAAGGAATATTTTTAATGAATTTTTGAAAATCAGGAAAGCGATTCATGCACTTAGGCAGTGACTTAACTTTTTATTCAAAAAAGACCCCAAAAGTATCTTGGAATGTCTTGAAATTGTACACAGTCATAGTCAAGCATGCCCTGAACAAGAATCCGTTGAATATATTTGCATATCTCTTGAAGAATATTTTTAATGAATTTTTGAAAATCCGAAAAGCGATCCATGCACTTGGACATTCCAAGTATGTTGGAATGTCTTGAAATTGTACTCAGTCATAGTCAACGACGCCCTGAACAAGAATCAATTGAAAATATTTGCATATCTCTTAAGGAATATTTTTAATGAATTTTTGAAAATGAGGAAAGTCTGTGCACTTCGGCAGTGACTTAACTTTTTATTCAAAAAAGACCCCAAAAGTATCTTGGAATGTCTTGAAATTGTACACAGTCATAGTCAAGCATGCCCTGAACAAGAATCCGTTGAATATATTTGCATATCTCTTGAAGAATATTTTTAATGAACTTTTGAAAATCAGGAAAGCGATCCATGCATTTGGACATTCCAAGTATGTTGGAATGTCTTGAAATTGTACTCAGTCATAGTCAACGACGCCCTGAACAAGAATCCGTTGAAAATATTTGCATATCACTTAAGGAATATTTTTAATGAATTTTTGAAAATCAGGAAAGCGATCCATGCACTTAGGCAGTGACTTAACTTTTTCGTCAAAAAAGACCCCAAAAGTATCTTGGAATGTCTTGAAATTGTACACAGTCATAGTCAAGCATGCCCTGAACAAGAATCCGTTGAATATATTTGCATATCTCTTGAAGAATATTTTTAATGAATTTTTGAAAATCCGGAAAGCGATCCATGCACTTGGACATTCCAAGTATGTTGGAATGTCTTGAAATTGTACTCGGTCATAGTCAACGACGCCCTGAACAAGAATCCATTGAAAATATTTGCATATCTCTTAAGGAATATTTTTAATGAATTTTTGAAAATGATGAAAGTCTGTGCACTTAGGCAGTGACTTAACTTTTTATTCAAAAAAGACCCCAAAAGTATCTTGGAATGTCTTGAAATTGTACACAGTCATAGTCAAGCATGCCCTGAACAAGAATCCGTTGAATATATTTGCATATCTCTTGAAGAATATTTTTAATGAACTTTTGAAAATCAGGAAAGCGATCCATGCACTTGGACATTCCAAGTATGTTGGAATGTTTTGAAATTGTACTCAGTCATAGTCAACGACGCCCTGAACAAGAATCCGTTGAAAATATTTGCATATCACTTAAGGAATATTTTTAATGAATTTTTGAAAATCAGGAAAGCGATCCATGCACTTAGGCAGTGACTTAACTTTTTCGTCAAAAGAGACCCCAAAAGTATCTTGGAATGTCTTGAAATTGTACACAGTCATAGTCAAGCATGCCCTGAACAAGAATCCGTTGAATATATTTGCATATCTCTTGAAGAATATTTTTAATGAATTTTTGAAAATCCGGAAAGCGATCCATGCACTTGGACATTCCAAGTATGTTGGAATGTCTTGAAATTGTACTCGGTCATAGTCAACGACGCCCTGAACAAGAATCCATTGAAAATATTTGCATATCTCTTAAGGAATATTTTTAATGAATTTTTGAAAATGATGAAAGTCTGTGCACTTAGGCAGTGACTTAACTTTTTATTCAAAAAAGACCCCAAAAGTATCTTGGAATGTCTTGAAATTGTACACAGTCATAGTCAAGCATGCCCTGAACAAGAATCCGTTGAATATATTTGCATATCTCTTGAAGAATATTTTTAATGAACTTTTGAAAATCAGGAAAGCGATCCATGCACTTGGACATTCCAAGTATGTTGGAATGTCTTGAAATTGTACTCAGTCATAGTCAACGACGCCCTGAACAAGAATCCGTTGAAAATATTTGCATATCGTTTAAGGAATATTTTTAAAGAATTTCTGAAAATCAGGAAAGCGATCCATGCACTTAGGCAGTGACTTAACTTTTTCGTCAAAAAAGACCCCAAAAGTATCTTGGAATGTCTTGAAATTTTACACAGTCATAGTCAAGCATGCCCTGAACAAGAATCCGTTGAATATATTTGCATATCTCTTGAAGAATATTTTTAATGAATTTTTGAAAATCCGGAAAGCGATCCATGCACTTGGACATTCCAAGTATGTTGGAATGTCTTGAAATTGTACTCGGTCATAGTCAACGACGCCCTGAACAAGAATCCATTGAAAATATTTGCATATCTCTTAAGGAATATTTTTAATGAATTTTTGAAAATGATGAAAGTCTGTGCACTTAGGCAGTGACTTAACTTTTTATTCAAAAAAGACCCCAAAGGTATCTTGGAATGTCTTGAAATTGTACACAGTCATAGTCAAGCATGCCCTGAACAAGAATCCGTTGAATATATTTGCATATCTCTTGAAGAATATTTTTAATGAACTTTTGAAAATCAGGAAAGCGATCCATGCACTTGGACATTCCAAGTATGTTGGAATGTCTTGAAATTGTACTCAGTCATAGTCAACGACGCCCTGAACAAGAATCCGTTGAAAATATTTGCATATCGCTTAAGGAATATTTTTAATGAATTTTTGAAAATCAGGAAAGCGATCCATGCACTTAGGCAGTGACTTAACTTTTTTGTCAAAAAAGACCCCAAAAGTATCTTGGAATGTCTTGAAATTGTACACAGTCATAGTCAAGCATGCCCTGAACAAGAATCCGTTGAATATATTTGCATATCTCTTGAAGAATATTTTTAATGAATTTTTGAAAATCCGGAAAGCGATCCATGCACTTGGACATTCCAAGTATGTTGGAATGTCTTGAAATTGTACTCGGTCATAGTCAACGACGCCCTGAACAAGAATCCATTGAAAATATTTGCATATCTCTTAAGGAATATTTTTAATGAATTTTTGAAAATGATGAAAGTCTGTGCACTTAGGCAGTGACTTAACTTTTTATTCAAAAAAGACCCCAAAGGTATCTTGGAATGTCTTGAAATTGTACACAGTCATAGTCAAGCATGCCCTGAACAAGAATCCGTTGAATATATTTGCATATCTCTTGAAGAATATTTTTAATGAACTTTTGAAAATCAGGAAAGCGATCCATGCACTTGGACATTCCAAGTATGTTGGAATGTCTTGAAATTGTACTCAGTCATAGTCAACGACGCCCTGAACAAGAATCCGTTGAAAATATTTGCATATCGCTTAAGGAATATTTTTAATGAATTTTTGAAAATCAGGAAAGCGATCCATGCACTTAGGCAGTGACTTAACTTTTTTGTCAAAAAAGACCCCAAAAGTATCTTGGAATGTCTTGAAATTGTACACAGTCATAGTCAAGCATGCCCTGAACAAGAATCCGTTGAATATATTTGCATATCTCTTGAAGAATATTTTTAATGAATTTTTGAAAATCCGAAAAGCGATCCATGCACTTGGACATTCCAAGTATGTTGGAATGTCTTGAAATTGTACTCAGTCATAGTCAACGACGCCCTGAACAAGAATCCGTTGAAAATATTTGCATATCGCTTAAGGAATATTTTTAATGAATTTTTGAAAATCAGGAAAGCGATCCATGCACTTGGACATTCCAAGTATGTTGGAATGTCTTGAAATTGTACTCAGTCATAGTCAACGACGCCCTGAACAAGAATCCGTTGAAAATATTTGCATATCGCTTAAGGAATATTTTTAATGAATTTTTGAAAATCAGGAAAGCGATCCATGCACTTAGGCAGTGACTTAACTTTTTTGTCAAAAAAGACCCCAAAAGTATCTTGGAATGTCTTGAAATTGTACACAGTCATAGTCAAGCATGCCCTGAACAAGAATCCGTTGAATATATTTGCATATCTCTTGAAGAATATTTTTAATGAATTTTTGAAAATCCGAAAAGCGATCCATGCACTTGGACATTCCAAGTATGTTGGAATGTCTTGAAATTGTACTCAGTCATAGTCAACGATGCCCTGAACAAGAATCAATTGAAAATATTTGCATATCTCTTAAGGAATATTTTTAATGAATTTTTGAAAATGAGGAAAGTCTGTGCACTTTGGCAGTGACTTAACTTTTTATTCAAAAAAGACCCCAAAAGTATCTTGGAATGTCTTGAAATTGTACACAGTCATAGTCAAGCATGCCCTGAACAAGAATCCGTTGAATATATTTGCATATCTCTTGAAGAATATTTTTAATGAACTTTTGAAAATCAGGAAAGCGATCCATGCACTTGGACATTCCAAGTATGTTGGAATGTCTTGAAATTGTACTCAGTCATAGTCAACGACGCCCTGAACAAGAATCCGTTGAAAATATTTGCATATCGTTTAAGGAATATTTTTAAAGAATTTCTGAAAATCAGGAAAGCGATCCATGCACTTAGGCAGTGACTTAACTTTTTCGTCAAAAAAGACCCCAAAAGTATCTTGGAATGTCTTGAAATTGTACACAGTCATAGTCAAGCATGCCCTGAACAAGAATCCGTTGAATATATTTGCATATCTCTTGAAGAATATTTTTAATGAATTTTTGAAAATCCGGAAAGCGATCCATGCACTTGGACATTCCAAGTATGTTGGAATGTCTTGAAATTGTACTCAGTCATAGTCAACAACGCCCTGAACAAGAATCCATTGAAAATATTTGCATATCTCTTAAGGAATATTTTTAATGAATTTTTGAAAATGAGGAAAGTCTGTGCACTTCGGCAGTGACTTAACTTTTTATTCAAAAAAGACCCCAAAAGTATCTTGGAATGTCTTGAAATTGTACACAGTCATAGTCAAGCATGCCCTGAACAAGAATCCGTTGAATATATTTGCATATCTCTTGAAGAATATTTTTAATGAACTTTTGAAAATCAGGAAAGCGATCCATGCACTTGGACATTCCAAGTATGTTGGAATGTTTTGAAATTGTACTCAGTCATAGTCAACGACGCCCTGAACAAGAATCCGTTGAAAATATTTGCATATCGCTTAAGGAATATTTTTAATGAATTTTTGAAAATCAGGAAAGCGATCCATGCACTTAGGCAGTGACTTAACTTTTTATTCAAAAAAGACCCCAAAAGTATCTTGGAATGTCTTGAAATTGTACACAGTCATAATCAAGCATGCCCTGAACAAGAATCCGTTGAATATATTTGCATATCTCTTGAAGAATATTTTTAATGAATTTTTGAAAATCCGAAAAGCGATCCATGCACTTGGACATTCCAAGTATGTTGGAATGTCTTGAAATTGTACTCAGTCATAGTCAACGACGCCCTGAACAAGAATCAATTGAAAATATTTGCATATCGTTTAAGGAATATTTTTAATGAATTTTTGAAAATGAGGAAAGTCTGTGCACTTCGGCAGTGACTTAACTTTTTATTCAAAAAAGACCCCAAAAGTATCTTGGAATGTCTTGAAATTGTACACAGTCATAGTCAAGCATGCCCTGAACAAGAATCCGTTGAATATATTTGCATATCTCTTGAAGAATATTTTTAATGAACTTTTGAAAATCAGGAAAGCGATCCATGCACTTGGACATTCCAAGTATGTTGGAATGTCTTGAAATTGTACTCAGTCATAGTCAACGACGCCCTGAACAAGAATCCGTTGAAAATATTTGCATATCGCTTAAGGAATATTTTTAATGAATTTTTGAAAATCAGGAAAGCGATCCATGCACTTAGGCAGTGACTTAACTTTTTCGTCAAAAAAGACCCCAAAAGTATCTTGGAATGTCTTGAAATTGTACACAGTCATAGTCAAGCATGCCCTGAACAAGAATCCGTTGAATATATTTGCATATCTCTTGAAGAATATTTTTAATGATTTTTTGAAAATCCGAAAAGCGATCCATAGACTTGGACATTCCAAGTATGTTGGAATGTCTTGAAATTGTACTCAGTCATAGTCAACGACGCCCTGAACAAGAATCAATTGAAAATATTTGCATATCTCTTAAGGAATATTTTTATTGAATTTTTGAAAATGAGGAAAGTCTGTGCACTTAGGCAGTGACTTAACTTTTTATTCAAAAAAGACCCGAAAAGTATCTTGGAATGTCTTGAAATTGTACACAGTCATAGTCAAGCATGCCGTGAACAAGAATCCGTTGAATATATTTGCATATCTCTTGAAGAATATTTTTAATGAACTTTTGAAAATCAGGAAATTGATCCATGCACTTGGACATTCCAAGTATGTTGGAATGTCTTGAAATTGTACTCGGTCATAGTCAACGACGCCCTGAACAAGAATCCATTGAAAATATTTGCATATCGCTTAAGGAATATTTTTAATGAATTTTTGAAAATCAGGAAAGCGATCCATGCACTTAGGCAGTGACTTAACTTTTTTGTCAAAAAAGACCCCAAAAGTATCTTGGAATGTCTTGAAATTGTACACAGTCATAGTCAAGCATGCCCTGAACAAGAATCCGTTGAATATATTTGCATATCTCTTGAAGAATATTTTTAATGATTTTTTGAAAATCCGAAAAGCGATTCATGCACTTGGACATTCCAAGTATGTTGGAATGTCTTGAAATTGTACTCAGTCATAGTCAACGACGCCCTGAACAAGAATCAATTGAAAATATTTGCATATCTCTTAAGGAATATTTTTATTGAATTTTTGAAAATGAGGAAAGTCTGTGCACTTAGGCAGTGACTTAACTTTTTATTCAAAAAAGACCCGAAAAGTATCTTGGAATGTCTTGAAATTGTACACAGTCATAGTCAAGCATGCCCTGAACAAGAATCCGTTGAATATATTTGCATATCTCTTGAAGAATATTTTTAATGAACTTTTGTAAATCAGGAAAGCGATCCATGCATTTGGACATTCCAAGTATGTTGGAATGTCTTGAAATTGTACTCAGTCATAGTCAACGACGCCCTGAACAAGAATCCGTTGAAAATATTTGCATATCGTTTAAGGAATATTTTTAAAGAATTTCTGAAAATCAGGAAAGCGATCCATGCACTTAGGCAGTGACTTAACTTTTTCGTCAAAAAAGACCCCAAAAGTATCTTGGAATGTCTTGAAATTGTACACAGTCATAGTCAAGCATGCCCTGAACAAGAATCCGTTGAATATTTTTGCATATCTCTTGAAGAATATTTTTAATGAATTTTTGAAAATCCGGAAAGCGATCCATGCACTTGGACATTCCAAGTATGTTGGAATGTCTTGAAATTGTACTCAGTCATAGTCAACAACGCCCTGAACAAGAATCCATTAAAAATATTTGCATATCTCTTAAGGAATATTTTTAATGAATTTTTGAAAATGAGGAAAGTCTGTGCACTTAGGCAGTGACTTAACTTTTTATTCAAAAAAGACCCCAAAAGTATCTTGGAATGTATTGAAAGTGTACACAGTCATAGTCAAGCATGCCCTGAACAAGAATCCGTTGAATATATTTGCATATCTCTTGAAGAATATTTTTAATGAACTTTTGAAAATCAGGAAAGCGATCCATGCACTTGGACATTCCAAGTATGTTGGAATGTTTTGAAATTGTACTCAGTCATAGTCAACGACGCCCTGAACAAGAATCCGTTGAAAATATTTGCATATCGCTTAAGGAATATTTTTAATGAATTTTTGAAAATCAGGAAAGCGATCCATGCACTTAGGCAGTGACTTAACTTTTTTGTCAAAAAAGACCCCAAAAGTATCTTGGAATGTCTTGAAATTGTACACAGTCATAGTCAAGCATGCCCTGAACAAGAATCCGTTGAATATATTTGCATATCTCTTGAAGAATATTTTTAATGAATTTTTGAAAATCCGAAAAGCGATCCATGCACTTGGACATTCCAAGTATGTTGGAATGTCTTGAAATTGTACTCAGTCATAGTCAACGACGCCCTGAACAAGAATCAATTGAAAATATTTGCATATCTCTTAAGGAATATTTTTAATGAATTTTTGAAAATGAGGAAAGTCTGTGCACTTCGGCAGTGACTTAACTTTTTATTCAAAAAAAGACCCCAAAAGTATCTTGGAATGTCTTGAAATTGTACACAGTCATAGTCAAGCATGCCCTGAACAAGAATCCGTTGAATATATTTGCATATCTCTTGATGAATATTTTTAATGAACTTTTGAAAATCAGGAAAGCGATCCATGCACTTGGACATTCCAAGTATGTTGGAATGTCTTGAAATTGTACTCAGTCATAGTCAACAACGCCCTGAACAAGAATCCGTTGAAAATATTTGCATATCGTTTAAGGAATATTTTTAAAGAATTTCTGAAAATCAGGAAAGCGATCCATGCACTTAGGCAGTGACTTAACTTTTTCGTCAAAAAAGACCCCAAAAGTATCTTGGAATGTCTTGAAATTGTACACAGTCATAGTCAAGCATGCCCTGAACAAGAATCCGTTGAATATTTTTGCATATCTCTTGAAGAATATTTTTAATGAATTTTTGAAAATCCGGAAAGCGATCCATGCACTTGGACATTCCAAGTATGTTGGAATGTCTTGAAATTGTACTCAGTCATAGTCAACAACGCCCTGAACAAGAATCCATTAAAAATATTTGCATATCTCTTAAGGAATATTTTTAATGAATTTTTGAAAATGAGGAAAGTCTGTGCACTTAGGCAGTGACTTAACTTTTTATTCAAAAAAGACCCCAAAAGTATCTTGGAATGTCTTGAAAGTGTACACAGTCATAGTCAAGCATGCCCTGAACAAGAATCCGTTGAATATATTTGCATATCTCTTGAAGAATATTTTTAATGAACTTTTGAAAATCAGGAAAGCGATCCATGCACTTGGACATTCCAAGTATGTTGGAATGTTTTGAAATTGTACTCAGTCATAGTCAACGACGCCCTGAACAAGAATCCGTTGAAAATATTTGCATATCGCTTAAGGAATATTTTTAATGAATTTTTGAAAATCAGGAAAGCGATCCATGCACTTAGGCAGTGACTTAACTTTTTATTCAAAAAAGACCCCAAAAGTATCTTGGAATGTCTTGAAATTGTACACAGTCATAGTCAAGCATGCCCTGAACAAGAATCCGTTGAATATATTTGCATATCTCTTGAAGAATATTTTTAATGAATTTTTGAAAATCCGAAAAGCGATCCATGCACTTGGACATTCCAAGTATGTTGGAATGTCTTGAAATTGTACTCAGTCATAGTCAACGACGCCCTGAACAAGAATCAATTGAAAATATTTGCATATCTCTTAAGGAATATTTTTAATGAATTTTTGAAAATGAGGAAAGTCTGTGCACTTCGGCAGTGACTTAACTTTTTATTCAAAAAAAGACCCCAAAAGTATCTTGGAATGTCTTGAAATTGTACACAGTCATAGTCAAGCATGCCCTGAACAAGAATCCGTTGAATATATTTGCATATCTCTTGAAGAATATTTTTAATGAACTTTTGAAAATCAGGAAAGCGATCCATGCACTTGGACATTCCAAGTATGTTGGAATGTCTTGAAATTGTACTCAGTCATAGTCAACGACGCCCTGAACAAGAATCCGTTGAAAATATTTGCATATCGTTTAAGGAATATTTTTAAAGAATTTCTGAAAATCAGGAAAGCGATCCATGCACTTAGGCAGTGACTTAACTTTTTCGTCAAAAAAGACCCCAAAAGTATCTTGGAATGTCTTGAAATTGTACACAGTCATAGTCAAGCATGCCCTGAACAAGAATCCGTTGAATATATTTGCATATCTCTTGAAGAATATTTTTAATGAACTTTTGAAAATCAGGAAAGCGATCCATGCACTTGGACATTCCAAGTATGTTGGAATGTCTTGAAATTGTACTCAGTCATAGTCAACAACGCCCTGAACAAGAATCCATTAAAAATATTTGCATATCTCTTAAGGAATATTTTTAATGAATTTTTGAAAATGAGGAAAGTCTGTGCACTTAGGCAGTGACTTAACTTTTTATTCAAAAAAGACCCCAAAAGTATCTTGGAATGTCTTGAAATTGTACACAGTCATAGTCAAGCATGCCCTGAACAAGAATCCGTTGAATATATTTGCATATCTCTTGAAGAATATTTTTAATGAACTTTTGAAAATCAGGAAAGCGATCCATGCACTTGGACATTCCAAGTATGTTGGAATGTTTTGAAATTGTACTCAGTCATAGTCAACGACGCCCTGAACAAGAATCCGTTGAAAATATTTGCATATCGCTTAAGGAATATTTTTAATGAATTTTTGAAAATCAGGAAAGCGATCCATGCACTTAGGCAGTGACTTAACTTTTTATTCAAAAAAGACCCCAAAAGTATCTTGGAATGTCTTGAAATTGTACACAGTCATAATCAAGCATGCCCTGAACAAGAATCCGTTGAATATATTTGCATATCTCTTGAAGAATATTTTTAATGAATTTTTGAAAATCCGAAAAGTGATCCATGCACTTGGACATTCCAAGTATGTTGGAATGTTTTGAAATTGTACTCAGTCATAGTCAACGACGCCCTGAACAAGAATCCGTTGAAAATATTTGCATATCGCTTAAGGAATATTTTTAATGAATTTTTGAAAATCAGGAAAGCGATCCATGCACTTAGGCAGTGACTTAACTTTTTATTCAAAAAAGACCCCAAAAGTATCTTGGAATGTCTTGAAATTGTACACAGTCATAGTCAAGCATGCCCTGAACAAGAATCCGTTGAATATATTTGCATATCTCTTGAAGAATATTTTTAATGAATTTTTGAAAATCCGAAAAGCGATCCATGCACTTGGACATTCCAAGTATGTTGGAATGTCTTGAAATTGTACTCAGTCATAGTCAACGACGCCCTGAACAAGAATCAATTGAAAATATTTGCATATCGTTTAAGGAATATTTTTAATGAATTTTTGAAAATGAGGAAAGTCTGTGCACTTCGGCAGTGACTTAACTTTTTATTCAAAAAAGACCCCAAAAGTATCTTGGAATGTCTTGAAATTGTACACAGTCATAGTCAAGCATGCCCTGAACAAGAATCCGTTGAATATATTTGCATATCTCTTGAAGAATATTTTTAATGAACTTTTGAAAATCAGGAAAGCGATCCATGCACTTGGACATTCCAAGTATGTTGGAATGTCTTGAAATTGTACTCAGTCATAGTCAACGACGCCCTGAACAAGAATCCGTTGAAAATATTTGCATATTGCTTAAGGAATATTTTTAATGAATTTTTGAAAATCAGGAAAGCGATCCATGCACTTAGGCAGTGACTTAACTTTTTCGTCAAAAAAGACCCCAAAAGTATCTTGGAATGTCTTGAAATTGTACACAGTCATAGTCAAGCATGCCCTGAACAAGAATCCGTTGAATATATTTGCATATCTCTTGAAGAATATTTTTAATGATTTTTTGAAAATCCGAAAAGCGATCCATAGACTTGGACATTCCAAGTATGTTGGAATGTCTTGAAATTGTACTCAGTCATAGTCAACGACGCCCTGAACAAGAATCAATTGAAAATATTTGCATATCTCTTAAGGAATATTTTTATTGAATTTTTGAAAATGAGGAAAGTCTGTGCACTTAGGCAGTGACTTAACTTTTTATTCAAAAAAGACCCGAAAAGTATCTTGGAATGTCTTGAAATTGTACACAGTCATAGTCAAGCATGCCGTGAACAAGAATCCGTTGAATATATTTGCATATCTCTTGAAGAATATTTTTAATGAACTTTTGAAAATCAGGAAATTGATCCATGCACTTGGACATTCCAAGTATGTTGGAATGTCTTGAAATTGTACTCGGTCATAGTCAACGACGCCCTGAACAAGAATCCATTGAAAATATTTGCATATCGCTTAAGGAATATTTTTAATGAATTTTTGAAAATCAGGAAAGCGATCCATGCACTTAGGCAGTGACTTAACTTTTTTGTCAAAAAAGACCCCAAAAGTATCTTGGAATGTCTTGAAATTGTACACAGTCATAGTCAAGCATGCCCTGAACAAGAATCCGTTGAATATATTTGCATATCTCTTGAAGAATATTTTTAATGATTTTTTGAAAATCCGAAAAGCGATTCATGCACTTGGACATTCCAAGTATGTTGGAATGTCTTGAAATTGTACTCAGTCATAGTCAACGACGCCCTGAACAAGAATCAATTGAAAATATTTGCATATCTCTTAAGGAATATTTTTATTGAATTTTTGAAAATGAGGAAAGTCTGTGCACTTAGGCAGTGACTTAACTTTTTATTCAAAAAAGACCCGAAAAGTATCTTGGAATGTCTTGAAATTGTACACAGTCATAGTCAAGCATGCCCTGAACAAGAATCCGTTGAATATATTTGCATATCTCTTGAAGAATATTTTTAATGAACTTTTGTAAATCAGGAAAGCGATCCATGCATTTGGACATTCCAAGTATGTTGGAATGTCTTGAAATTGTACTCAGTCATAGTCAACGACGCCCTGAACAAGAATCCGTTGAAAATATTTGCATATCGTTTAAGGAATATTTTTAAAGAATTTCTGAAAATCAGGAAAGCGATCCATGCACTTAGGCAGTGACTTAACTTTTTCGTCAAAAAAGACCCCAAAAGTATCTTGGAATGTCTTGAAATTGTACACAGTCATAGTCAAGCATGCCCTGAACAAGAATCCGTTGAATATTTTTGCATATCTCTTGAAGAATATTTTTAATGAATTTTTGAAAATCCGGAAAGCGATCCATGCACTTGGACATTCCAAGTATGTTGGAATGTCTTGAAATTGTACTCAGTCATAGTCAACAACGCCCTGAACAAGAATCCATTAAAAATATTTGCATATCTCTTAAGGAATATTTTTAATGAATTTTTGAAAATGAGGAAAGTCTGTGCACTTAGGCAGTGACTTAACTTTTTATTCAAAAAAGACCCCAAAAGTATCTTGGAATGTATTGAAAGTGTACACAGTCATAGTCAAGCATGCCCTGAACAAGAATCCGTTGAATATATTTGCATATCTCTTGAAGAATATTTTTAATGAACTTTTGAAAATCAGGAAAGCGATCCATGCACTTGGACATTCCAAGTATGTTGGAATGTTTTGAAATTGTACTCAGTCATAGTCAACGACGCCCTGAACAAGAATCCGTTGAAAATATTTGCATATCGCTTAAGGAATATTTTTAATGAATTTTTGAAAATCAGGAAAGCGATCCATGCACTTAGGCAGTGACTTAACTTTTTTGTCAAAAAAGACCCCAAAAGTATCTTGGAATGTCTTGAAATTGTACACAGTCATAGTCAAGCATGCCCTGAACAAGAATCCGTTGAATATATTTGCATATCTCTTGAAGAATATTTTTAATGAATTTTTGAAAATCCGAAAAGCGATCCATGCACTTGGACATTCCAAGTATGTTGGAATGTCTTGAAATTGTACTCAGTCATAGTCAACGACGCCCTGAACAAGAATCAATTGAAAATATTTGCATATCTCTTAAGGAATATTTTTAATGAATTTTTGAAAATGAGGAAAGTCTGTGCACTTCGGCAGTGACTTAACTTTTTATTCAAAAAAAGACCCCAAAAGTATCTTGGAATGTCTTGAAATTGTACACAGTCATAGTCAAGCATGCCCTGAACAAGAATCCGTTGAATATATTTGCATATCTCTTGAAGAATATTTTTAATGAACTTTTGAAAATCAGGAAAGCGATCCATGCACTTGGACATTCCAAGTATGTTGGAATGTCTTGAAATTGTACTCAGTCATAGTCAACAACGCCCTGAACAAGAATCCGTTGAAAATATTTGCATATCGTTTAAGGAATATTTTTAAAGAATTTCTGAAAATCAGGAAAGCGATCCATGCACTTAGGCAGTGACTTAACTTTTTCGTCAAAAAAGACCCCAAAAGTATCTTGGAATGTCTTGAAATTGTACACAGTCATAGTCAAGCATGCCCTGAACAAGAATCCGTTGAATATTTTTGCATATCTCTTGAAGAATATTTTTAATGAATTTTTGAAAATCCGGAAAGCGATCCATGCACTTGGACATTCCAAGTATGTTGGAATGTCTTGAAATTGTACTCAGTCATAGTCAACAACGCCCTGAACAAGAATCCATTAAAAATATTTGCATATCTCTTAAGGAATATTTTTAATGAATTTTTGAAAATGAGGAAAGTCTGTGCACTTAGGCAGTGACTTAACTTTTTATTCAAAAAAGACCCCAAAAGTATCTTGGAATGTCTTGAAAGTGTACACAGTCATAGTCAAGCATGCCCTGAACAAGAATCCGTTGAATATATTTGCATATCTCTTGAAGAATATTTTTAATGAACTTTTGAAAATCAGGAAAGCGATCCATGCACTTGGACATTCCAAGTATGTTGGAATGTTTTGAAATTGTACTCAGTCATAGTCAACGACGCCCTGAACAAGAATCCGTTGAAAATATTTGCATATCGCTTAAGGAATATTTTTAATGAATTTTTGAAAATCAGGAAAGCGATCCATGCACTTAGGCAGTGACTTAACTTTTTATTCAAAAAAGACCCCAAAAGTATCTTGGAATGTCTTGAAATTGTACACAGTCATAGTCAAGCATGCCCTGAACAAGAATCCGTTGAATATATTTGCATATCTCTTGAAGAATATTTTTAATGAATTTTTGAAAATCCGAAAAGCGATCCATGCACTTGGACATTCCAAGTATGTTGGAATGTCTTGAAATTGTACTCAGTCATAGTCAACGACGCCCTGAACAAGAATCAATTGAAAATATTTGCATATCTCTTAAGGAATATTTTTAATGAATTTTTGAAAATGAGGAAAGTCTGTGCACTTCGGCAGTGACTTAACTTTTTATTCAAAAAAAGACCCCAAAAGTATCTTGGAATGTCTTGAAATTGTACACAGTCATAGTCAAGCATGCCCTGAACAAGAATCCGTTGAATATATTTGCATATCTCTTGAAGAATATTTTTAATGAACTTTTGAAAATCAGGAAAGCGATCCATGCACTTGGACATTCCAAGTATGTTGGAATGTCTTGAAATTGTACTCAGTCATAGTCAACGACGCCCTGAACAAGAATCCGTTGAAAATATTTGCATATCGTTTAAGGAATATTTTTAAAGAATTTCTGAAAATCAGGAAAGCGATCCATGCACTTAGGCAGTGACTTAACTTTTTCGTCAAAAAAGACCCCAAAAGTATCTTGGAATGTCTTGAAATTGTACACAGTCATAGTCAAGCATGCCCTGAACAAGAATCCGTTGAATATATTTGCATATCTCTTGAAGAATATTTTTAATGAACTTTTGAAAATCAGGAAAGCGATCCATGCACTTGGACATTCCAAGTATGTTGGAATGTCTTGAAATTGTACTCAGTCATAGTCAACAACGCCCTGAACAAGAATCCATTAAAAATATTTGCATATCTCTTAAGGAATATTTTTAATGAATTTTTGAAAATGAGGAAAGTCTGTGCACTTAGGCAGTGACTTAACTTTTTATTCAAAAAAGACCCCAAAAGTATCTTGGAATGTCTTGAAATTGTACACAGTCATAGTCAAGCATGCCCTGAACAAGAATCCGTTGAATATATTTGCATATCTCTTGAAGAATATTTTTAATGAACTTTTGAAAATCAGGAAAGCGATCCATGCACTTGGACATTCCAAGTATGTTGGAATGTTTTGAAATTGTACTCAGTCATAGTCAACGACGCCCTGAACAAGAATCCGTTGAAAATATTTGCATATCGCTTAAGGAATATTTTTAATGAATTTTTGAAAATCAGGAAAGCGATCCATGCACTTAGGCAGTGACTTAACTTTTTATTCAAAAAAGACCCCAAAAGTATCTTGGAATGTCTTGAAATTGTACACAGTCATAATCAAGCATGCCCTGAACAAGAATCCGTTGAATATATTTGCATATCTCTTGAAGAATATTTTTAATGAATTTTTGAAAATCCGAAAAGTGATCCATGCACTTGGACATTCCAAGTATGTTGGAATGTCTTGAAATTGTACTCAGTCATAGTCAACGACGATCTGAACAAGAATCAATTGAAAATATTTGCATATCTCTTAAGGAATATTTTTAATGAATTTTTGAAAATGAGGAAAGTCTGTGCACTTAGGCAGTGACTTAACTTTTTATTCAAAAAAGACCCCAAAAGTATCTTGGAATGTCTTGAAATTGTACACAGTCATAGTCAAGCATGCCCTGAACAAGAATCCGTTGAATATATTTGCATATCTCTTGAAGAATATTTTTAATGAATTTTTGAAAATCCGGAAAGCGATCCATGCACTTGGACATTCCAAGTATGTTGGAATGTCTTGAAATTGTACTCGGTCATAGTCAACGATGCCCTGAACAAGAGTCCATTGAAAATATTTGCATATCTCTGAAGGAATATTTTTAATGAATTTTTGAAAATGATGAAAGTCTGTGCACTTAGGCAGTGACTTAACTTTTTATTCAAAAAAGACCCCAAAGGTATCTTGGAATGTCTTGAAATTGTACAAAGTCATAGTCAAGCATGCCCTGAACAAGAATCCGTTGAATATATTTGCATATCTCTTGAAGAATATTTTTAATGAACTTTTGAAAATCAGGAAAGCGATCCATGCACTTGGACATTCCAAGTATGTTGGAATGTCTTGAAATTGTACTCAGTCATAGTCAACGACGCCCTGAACAAGAATCCGTTGAAAATATTTGCATATCGTTTAAGGAATATTTTTAAAGAATTTCTGAAAATCAGGAAAGCGATCCATGCACTTAGGCAGTGACTTAACTTTTTTGTCAAAAAAGACCCCAAAAGTATCTTGGAATGTCTTGAAATTGTACACAGTCATAGTCAAGCATGCCCTGAACAAGAATATGTTGAATATATTTGCATATCTCTTGAAGAATATTTTTAATGAATTTTTGAAAATCCGAAAAGCGATCCATGCACTTGGACATTCCAAGTATGTTGGAATGTCTTGAAATTGTACTCAGTCATAGTCAACGACGCCCTGAACAAGAATCAATTGAAAATATTGGCATATCTCTTAAGGAATATTTTTAATGAATTTTTGAAAATGAGGAAAGTCTGTGCACTTAGGCAGTGACTTAACTTTTTATTCAAAAAAGACCCCAAAAGTATCTTGGAATGTCTTGAAATTGTACACAGTCATAGTCAAGCATGCCCTGAACAAGAATCCGTTGAATATATTTGCATATCTCTTGAAGAATATTTTTAATGAACTTTTGAAAATCAGGAAAGCGATCCATGCACTTGGACATTCCAAGTATGTTGGAATGTCTTGAAATTGTACTCAGTCATAGTCAACGACGCCCTGAACAAGAATCCGTTGAAAATATTTGCATATCTTTTAAGGAATATTTTTAAAGAATTTCTGCAAATCAGGAAAGCGATCCATGCACTTAGGCAGTGACTTAACTTTTTCGTCAAAAAAGACCCCAAAAGTATCTTGGAATGTCTTGAAATTGTACACAGTCATAGTCAAGAATGCCCTGAACAAGAATCCGTTGAATATATTTGCATATCTCTTGAAGAATATTTTTAATGAATTTTTGAAAATCCGGAAAGCGATCCATGCACTTGGACATTCCAAGTATGTTGGAATGTCTTGAAATTGTTCTCGGTCATAGTCAACAACGCCCTGAACAAGAATCCATTGAAAATATTTGCATATCTCTTAAGGAATATTTTTAATGAATTTTTGAAAATGATGAAAGTCTGTGCACTTAGGCAGTGACTTAACTTTTTATTCAAAAAAGACCCCAAAGGTATCTTGGAATGTCTTGAAATTGTACACAGTCATAGTCAAGCATGCCCTGAACAAGAATCCGTTGAATATATTTGCATATCTCTTGAAGAATATTTTTAATGAACTTTTGAAAATCAGGAAAGCGATCCATGCACTTGGACATTCCAAGTATGTTGGAATGTCTTGAAATTGTACTCAGTCATAGTCAACGACGCCCTGAACAAGAATCCGTTGAAAATATTTGCATATCGCTTAAGGAATATTTTTAATGAATTTTTGAAAATCAGGAAAGCGATCCATGCACTTAGGCAGTGACTTAACTTTTTATTCAAAAAAGACCCCAAAAGTATCTTGGAATGTCTTGAAATTGTACACAGTCATAGTCAAGCATGCCCTGAACATGAATCCGTTGAATATATTTGCATATCTCTTGGAGAATATTTTTAATGAACTTTTGAAAATCAGGAAATTGATCCATGCACTTGGACATTCCAAGAATGTTGGAATGTCTTGAAATTGTACTCAGTCATAGTCAACGACGCCCTGAACAAGAATCCGTTGAAAATATTTGCATATCGTTTAAGGAATATTTTTAAAGAATTTCTGAAAATCAGGAAAGCGATCCATGCACTTAGGCAGTGACTTAACTTTTTCGTCAAAAAAGACCCCAAAAGTATCTTGGAATGTCTTGAAATTGTACACAGTCATAGTCAAGAATGCCCTGAACAAGAATCCGTTGAATATATTTGCATATCTCTTGAAGAATATTTTTAATGAATTTTTGAAAATCCGGAAAGCGATCCATGCACTTGGACATTCCACGTATGTTGGAATGTCTTGAAATTGTACTCGGTCATAGTCAACGACGCCCTGAACAAGAATCCATTGAAAATATTTGCATATCTCTTAAGGAATATTTTTAATGAATTTTTGAAAATGATGAAAGTCTGTGCACTTAGGCAGTGACTTAACTTTTTATTCAAAAAAGACCCCAAAGGTATCTTGGAATGTCTTGAAATTGTACACAGTCATAGTCAAGCATGCCCTGAACAAGAATCCGTTGAATATATTTGCATATCTCTTGAAGAATATTTTTAATGAACTTTTGAAAATCAGGAAAGCGATCCATGCACTTGGACATTCCAAGTATGTTGGAATGTCTTGAAATTGTACTCAGTCATAGTCAACGACGCCCTGAACAAGAATCCGTTGAAAATATTTGCATATCGCTTAAGGAATATTTTTAATGAATTTTTGAAAATCAGGAAAGCGATCCATGCACGTAGGCAGTGACTTAACTTTTTTGTCAAAAAAGACCCCAAAAGTATCTTGGAATGTCTTGAAATTGTACACAGTCATAGTCAAGCATGCCCTGAACAAGAATCCGTTGAATATATTTGCATATCTCTTGAAGAATATTTTTAATGAATTTTTGAAAATCCGAAAAGCGATCCATGCACTTGGACATTCCAAGTATGTTGGAATGTCTTGAAATTGTACTCAGTCATAGTCAACGACGCCCTGAACAAGAATCAATTGAAAATATTTGCATATCTCTTAAGGAATATTTTTAATGAATTTTTGAAAATGAGGAAAGTCTGTGCACTTAGGCAGTGACTTAACTTTTTATTCAAAAAAGACCCCAAAAATATCTTGGAATGTCTTGAAATTGTACACAGTCATAGTCAAGCATGCCCTGAACAAGAATCCGTTGAATATATTTGCATATCTCTTGAAGAATATTTTTAATGAATTTTTGAAAATCCGGAAAGCGATCCATGCACTTGGACATTCCAAGTATGTTGGAATGTCTTGAAATTGTACTCAGTCATAGTCAACGACGCTCTGAACAAGAATCAATTGAAAATATTTGCATATCTCTTAAGGAATATTTTTAATGAATTTTTGAAAATGAGGAAAGTCTGTGCACTTAGGCAGTGACTTAACTTTTTATTCAAAAAAGACCCCAAAGGTATCTTGGAATGTCTTGAAATTGTACACAGTCATAGTCAAGCATGCCCTGAACAAGAATCCGTTGAATATATTTGCATATCTCTTGAAGAATATTTTTAATGAACTTTTGAAAATCAGGAAAGCGATCCATGCACTTGGACATTCCAAGTATGTTGGAATGTCTTGAAATTGTACTCAGTCATAGTCAACGACGCCCTGAACAAGAATCCGTTGAAAATATTTGCATATCGTTTAAGGAATATTTTTAAAGAATTTCTGAAAATCAGGAAAGCGATCCATGCACTTAGGCAGTGACTAAACTTTTTTGTCAAAAAAGACCCCAAAAGTATCTTGGAATGTCTTGAAATTGTACACAGTCATAGTCAAGCATGCCCTGAACAAGAATATGTTGAATATATTTGCATATCTCTTGAAGAATATTTTTAATGAATTTTTGAAAATCCGAAAAGCGATCCATGCACTTGGACATTCCAAGTATGTTGGAATGTCTTGAAATTGTACTCAGTCATAGTCAACGACGCCCTGAACAAGAATCAATTGAAAATATTTGCATATCTCTTAAGGAATATTTTTAATGAATTTTTGAAAATGAGGAAAGTCTGTGCACTTAGGCAGTGACTTAACTTTTTATTCAAAAAAGACCCCAAAAGTATCTTGGAATGTCTTGAAATTGTACACAGTCATAGTCAAGCATGCCCTGAACAAGAATCCGTTGAATATATTTGCATATCTCTTGAAGAATATTTTTAATGAACTTTTGAAAATCAGGAAAGCGATCCATGCACTTGGACATTCCAAGTATGTTGGAATGTCTTGAAATTGTACTCAGTCATAGTCAACGACGCCCTGAACAAGAATCCGTTGAAAATATTTGCATATCGTTTAAGGAATATTTTTAAAGAATTTCTGAAAATCAGGAAAGCGATCCATGCACTTAGGCAGTGACTTAACTTTTTCGTCAAAAAAGACCCCAAAAGTATCTTGGAATGTCTTGAAATTGTACACAGTCATAGTCAAGAATGCCCTGAACAAGAATCCGTTGAATATATTTGCATATCTCTTGAAGAATATTTTTAATGAACTTTTGAAAATCAGGAAAGCGATCCATGCACTTGGACATTCCAAGTATGTTGGAATGTCTTGAAATTGTACTCGGTCATAGTCAACGACGCCCTGAACAAGAATCCATTGAAAATATTTGCATATCTCTTAAGGAATATTTTTAATGAATTTCTGAAAATGAGGAAAGTCTGTGCACTTAGGCAGTGACTTAACTTTTTATTCAAAAAAGACCCCAAAAGTATCTTGGAATGTCTTGAAATTGTACACAGTCATAGTCAAGCATGCCCTGAACAAGAATCCGTTGAATATATTTGCATATCTCTTGAAGAATATTTTTAATGAACTTTTGAAAATCAGGAAAGCGATCCATGCACTTGGACATTCCAAGTATGTTGGAATGTCTTGAAATTGTACTCAGTCATAGTCAACGACGCCCTGAACAAGAATCCGTTGAAAATATTTGCATATCGTTTAAGGAATATTTTTAAAGAATTTCTGAAAATCAGGAAAGCGATCCATGCACTTAGGCAGTGACTTAACTTTTTCGTCAAAAAAGACCCCAAAAGTATCTTGGAATGTCTTGAAATTGTACACAGTCATAGTCAAGCATGCCCTGAACAAGAATCCGTTGAATATATTTGCATATCTCTTGAAGAATATTTTTAATGAATTTTTGAAAATCCGGAAAGCGATCCATGCACTTGGACATTCCAAGTATGTTGGAATGTCTTGAAATTGTTCTCGGTCATAGTCAACGACGCCCTGAACAAGAATCCATTGAAAATATTTGCATATCTCTTAAGGAATATTTTTAATGAATTTTTGAAAATGATGAAAGTCTGTGCACTTAGGCAGTGACTTAACTTTTTATTCAAAAAAGACCCCAAAGGTATCTTGGAATGTCTTGAAATTGTACACAGTCATAGTCAAGCATGCCCTGAACAAGAATCCGTTGAATATATTTGCATATCTCTTGAAGAATATTTTTAATGAACTTTTGAAAATCAGGAAAGCGATTCATGCACTTGGACATTCCAAGTATGTTGGAATGTCTTGAAATTGTACTCGGTCATTGTCAACGACGCCCTGAACAAGAATCCATTGAAAATATTTGCATATCTCTTAAGGAATATTTTTAATGAATTTTTGAAAATGATGAAAGTCTGTGCACTGAGGCAGTGACTTAACTTTTTATTCAAAAAAGACCCCAAAGGTATCTTGGAATGTCTTGAAATTGTACACAGTCATAGTCAAGCATGCCCTGAACAAGAATCCGTTGAATATATTTGCATATCTCTTGAAGAATATTTTTAATGAACTTTTGAAAATCAGGAAAGCGATCCATGCACTTGGACATTCCAAGTATGTTGGAATGTTTTGAAATTGTACTCAGTCATAGTCAACGACGCCCTGAACAAGAATCCGTTGAAAATATTTGCATATCGTTTAAGGAATATTTTTAAAGAATTTCTGAAAATCAGGAAAGCGATCCATGCACTTAGGCAGTGACTTAACTTTTTCGTCAAAAAAGACCCCAAAAGTATCTTGGAATGTCTTGAAATTGTACACAGTCATAGTCAAGAATGCCCTGAACAAGAATCCGTTGAATATATTTGCATATCTCTTGAAGAATATTTTAAATGAATTTTTGAAAATCCGGAAAGCGATCCATGCACTTGGACATTCCAAGTATGTTGGAATGTCTTGAAATTGTACTCGGTCATAGTCAACGACGCCCTGAACAAGAATCCATTGAAAATATTTGCATATCTCTTAAGGAATATTTTTAATGAATTTTTGAAAATGATGAAAGTCTGTGCACTTAGGCAGTGACTTAACTTTTTATTCAAAAAAGACCCCAAAGGTATCTTGGAATGTCTTGAAATTGTACACAGTCATAGTCAAGCATGCCCTGAACAAGAATCCGTTGAATATATTTGCATATCTCTTGAAGAATATTTTTAATGAACTTTTGAAAATCAGGAAAGCGATCCATGCACTTGGACATTCCAAGTATGTTGGAATGTCTTGAAATTGTACTCAGTCATAGTCAACGACGCCCTGAACAAGAATCCGTTGAAAATATTTGCATATCGTTTAAGGAATATTTTTAAAGAATTTCTGAAAATCAGGAAAGCGATCCATGCACTTAGGCAGTGACTTAACTTTTTCGTCAAAAAAGACCCCAAAAGTATCTTGGAATGTCTTGAAATTGTACACAGTCATAGTCAAGAATGCCCTGAACAAGAATCCGTTGAATATATTTGCATATCTCTTGAAGAATATTTTTAATGAATTTTTGAAAATCCGGAAAGCGATCCATGCACTTGGACATTCCAAGTATGTTGGAATGTCTTGAAATTGTACTCGGTCATAGTCAACGACGCCCTGAACAAGAATCCATTGAAAATATTTGCATATCGCTTAAGGAATATTTTTAATGAATTTTTGAAAATGATGAAAGTCTGTGCACTTAGGCAGTGACTTAACTTTTTATTCAAAAAAGACCCCAAAGGTATCTTGGAATGTCTTGAAATTGTACACAGTCATAGTCAAGCATGCCCTGAACAAGAATCCGTTGAATATATTTGCATATCTCTTGAAGAATATTTTTAATGAACTTTTGAAAATCAGGAAAGCGATCCATGCACTTGGACATTCCAAGTATGTTGGAATGTCTTGAAATTGTACTCAGTCATAGTCAACGACGCCCTGAACAAGAATCCGTTGAAAATATTTGCATATCGCTAAAGGAATATTTCTAATGAATTTTTGAAAATCAGGAAAGCGATCCATGCACTTAGGCAGTGACTTAACTTTTTTGTCAAAAAAGACCCCAAAAGTATCTTGGAATGTCTTGAAATTGTACACAGTCATAGTCAAGCATGCCCTGAACAAGAATCCGTTGAACATATTTGCATATCTCTTGAAGAATATTTTTAATGAATTTTTGAAAATCCGAAAAGCGATCCATGCACTTGGACATTCCAAGTATGTTGGAATGTCTTGAAATTGTACTCAGTCATAGTCAACGACGCCCTGAACAAGAATCAATTGAAAATATTTGCATATCTCTTAAGGAATATTTTTATTGAATTTTTGAAAATGAGGAAAGTCTGTGCACTTAGGCAGTGACTTAACTTTTTCGTCAAAAAAGACCCCAAAAGTATCTTGGAATGTCTTGAAATTGTACACAGTCATAGTCAAGCATGCCCTGAACAAGAATCCGTTGAATATATTTGCATATCTCTTGAAGAATATTTTTAATGAATTTTTGAAAATCCGGAAAGCGATCCATGCACTTAGGCAGTGACTTAACTTTTTCGTCAAAAAAGACCCCAAAAGTATCTTGGAATGTCTTGAAATTGTACACAGTCATAGTCAAGCATGCCCTGAACAAGAATCCGTTGAATATATTTGCATATCTCTTGAAGAATATTTTTAATGAATTTTTGAAAATCCGAAAAGCGATCCATGCACTTGGACATTCCAAGTATGTTGGAATGTCTTGAAATTGTACTCAGTCATAGTCAACGACGCCCTGAACAAGAATCAATTGAAAATATTTGCATATCTCTTAAGGAAAATTTTAATGAATTTTTGAAAATGAGGAAAGTCTGTGCACTGAGGCAGTGACTTAACTTTTTATTCAAAAAAGACCCCAAAAGTATCTTGGAATGTCTTGAAATTGTACACAGTCATAGTCAAGCATGCCCTGAACAAGAATCCGTTGAATATATTTGCATATCTCTTGAAGAATATTTTTAATGAACTTTTGAAAATCAGGAAAGCGATCCATGCACTTGGACATTCCAAGTATGTTGGAATGTCTTGAAATTGTACTCAGTCATAGTCAACGACGCCCTGAACAAGAATCCGTTGAAAATATTTGCATATCGTTTAAGGAATATTTTTAAAGAATTTCTGAAAATCAGGAAAGCGATCCATGCACTTAGGCAGTGACTTAACTTTTTCGTCAAAAAAGACCCCAAAAGTATCTTGGAAAGTCTTGAAATTGTACACAGTCATAGTCAAGCATGCCCTGAACAAGAATCCGTTGAATATATTTGCATATCTCTTGAAGAATATTTTTAATGAATTTTTGAAAATCCGGAAAGCGATCCATGCACTTGGACATTCCAAGTATGTTGGAATGTCTTGAAATTGTACTCGGTCATAGTCAACGACGCCCTGAACAAGAATCCATTGAAAATATTTGCATATCTCTTAAGGAATATTTTTAATGAATTTTTGAAAATGATGAAAGTCTGTGCACTTAGGCAGTGACTTAACTTTTTATTCAAAAAAGACCCCAAAGGTATCTTGGAATGTCTTGAAATTGTACACAGTCATAGTCAAGCATGCCCTGAACAAGAATCCGTTGAATATATTTGCATATCTCTTGAAGAATATTTTTAATGAACTTTTGAAAATCAGGAAAGCGATCCATGCACTTGGACATTCCAAGTATGTTGGAATGTCTTGAAATTGTACTCAGTCATAGTCAACGACGCCCTGAACAAGAATCCGTTGAAAATATTTGCATATCGCTTAAGGAATATTTCTAATGAATTTTTGAAAATCAGGAAAGCGATCCATGCACTTAGGCAGTGACTTAACTTTTTTGTCAAAAAAGACCCCAAAAGTATCTTGGAATGTCTTGAAATTGTACACAGTCATAGTCAAGCATGCCCTGAACAAGAATCCGTTGAATATATTTGCATATCTCTTGAAGAATATTTTTAATGAATTTTTGAAAATCCGAAAAGCGATCCATGCACTTGGACATTCCAAGTATGTTGGAATGTCTTGAAATTGTACTCAGTCATAGTCAACGACGCCCTGAACAAGAATCAATTGAAAATATTTGCATATCTCTTAAGGAATATTTTTATTGAATTTTTGAAAATGAGGAAAGTCTGTGCACTTAGGCAGTGACTTAACTTTTTCGTCAAAAAAGACCCCAAAAGTATCTTGGAATGTCTTGAAATTGTACACAGTCATAGTCAAGCATGCCCTGAACAAGAATCCGTTGAATATATTTGCATATCTCTTGAAGAATATTTTTAATGAACTTTTGAAAATCAGGAAAGCGATCCATGCACTTGGACATTCCAAGTATGTTGGAATGTCTTGAAATTGTACTCAGTCATAGTCAACGACGCCCTGAACAAGAATCCGTTGAAAATATTTGCATATCGCTTAAGGAATATTTTTAATGAATTTTTGAAAATCAGGAAAGCGATCCATGCACTTAGGCAGTGACTTAACTTTTTCGTCAAAAAAGACCCCAAAAGTATCTTGGAATGTCTTGAAATTGTACACAGTCATAGTCAAGCATGCCCTGAACAAGAATCCGTTGAATATATTTGCATATCTCTTGAAGAATATTTTTAATTAATTTTTGAAAATCCGAAAAGCGATCCATGCACTTGGACATTCCAAGTATGTTGGAATGTCTTGAAATTGTACTCAGTCATAGTCAACGACGCCCTGAACAAGAATCAATTGAAAATATTTGCATATCTCTTAAGGAAAATTTTAATGAATTTTTGAAAATGAGGAAAGTCTGTGCACTTAGGCAGTGACTTAACTTTTTATTCAAAAAAGACCCCAAAAGTATCTTGGAATGTCTTGAAATTGTACACAGTCATAGTCAAGCATGCCCTGAACAAGAATCCGTTGAATATATTTGCATATCTCTTGAAGAATATTTTTAATGAACTTTTGAAAATCAGGAAAGCGATCCATGCACTTGGACATTCCAAGTATGTTGGAATGTCTTGAAATTGTACTCAGTCATAGTCAACGACGCCCTGAACAAGAATCCGTTGAAAATATTTGCATATCGTTTAAGGAATATTTTTAAAGAATTTCTGAAAATCAGGAAAGCGATCCATGCACTTAGGCAGTGACTTAACTTTTTCGTCAAAAAAGACCCCAAAAGTATCTTGGAAAGTCTTGAAATTGTACACAGTCATAGTCAAGCATGCCCTGAACAAGAATCCGTTGAATATATTTGCATATCTCTTGAAGAATATTTTTAATGAACTTTTGAAAATCAGGAAAGCGATCCATGCACTTGGACATTCCAAGTATGTTGGAATGTCTTGAAATTGTACTCAGTCATAGTCAACGACGCCCTGAACAAGAATCCGTTGAAAATATTTGCATATCTCTTAAGGAATATTTTTAATGAATTTTTGAAAATGATGAAAGTCTGTGCACTTAGGCAGTGACTTAACTTTTTATCCAAAAAAGACCCCAAAGGTATCTTGGAATGTCTTGAAATTGTACACAGTCATAGTCAAGCATGCCCTGAACAAGAATCCGTTGAATATATTTGCATATCTCTTGAAGAATATTTTTAATGAACTTTTGAAAATCAGGAAAGCGATCCATGCACTTGGACATTCCAAGTATGTTGGAATGTCTTGAAATTGTACTCAGTCATAGTCAACGACGCCCTGAACAAGAATCCATTGAAAATATTTGCATATCTCTTAAGGAATATTTTTAATGAATTTTTGAAAATGATGAAAGTCTGTGCACTTAGGCAGTGACTTAACTTTTTATCCAAAAAAGACCCCAAAGGTATCTTGGAATGTCTTGAAATTGTACACAGTCATAGTCAAGCATGCCCTGAACAAGAATCCGTTGAATATATTTGCATATCTCTTGAAGAATATTTTTAATGAACTTTTGAAAATCAGGAAAGCGATCCATGCACTTGGACATTCCAAGTATGTTGGAATGTCTTGAAATTGTACTCAGTCATAGTCAACGATGCTCTGAACAAGAATCAATTGAAAATATTTGCATATCTCTTAAGGAATATTTTTAATGAATTTTTGAAAATGAGGAAAGTCTGTGCACTTAGGCAGTGACTTAACTTTTTATTCAAAAAAGACCCCAAAAGTATCTTGGAATGTCTTGAAATTGTACACAGTCATAGTCAAGCATGCCCTGAACAAGAATCCGTTGAATATATTTGCATATCTCTTGAAGAATATTTTTATGAACTTTTGAAAATCAGGAAAGCGATCCATGTACTTGGACATTCAAAGTATGTTGGAATGTCTTGAAATTGTACTCGGTCATAGTCAACGACGCCCTGAACAAGAATCCGTTGAAAATATTTGCATATCGCTTAAGGAATATTTTTAATGAATTTTTGAAAATCAGGAAAGCGATCCATGCACTTAGGCAGTGACTTAACTTTTTCGTCAAAAAAGACCCCAAAAGTATCTTGGAATGTCTTGAAATTGTACACAGTCATAGTCAAGCATGCCCTGAACAAGAATCCGTTGAATATATTTGCATATCTCTTGAAGAATATTTTTAATGAATTTTTGAAAATCCGGAAAGCGATCCATGCACTTGGACATTCCAAGTATGTTGGAATGTCTTGAAATTGTACTCGGTCATAGTCAACGACGCCCTGAACAAGAATCCATTGAAAATATTTGCATATCTCTTAAGGAATATTTTTAATGAATTTTTGAAAATGATGAAAGTCTGTGCACTTAGGCAGTGACTTAACTTTTTATTCAAAAAAGACCCCAAAGGTATCTTGGAATGTCTTGAAATTGTACACAGTCATAGTCAAGCATGCCCTGAACAAGAATCCGTTGAATATATTTGCATATCTCTTGAAGAATATTTTTAATGAACTTTTGAAAATCAGGAAAGCGATCCATGCACTTGGACATTCCAAGTATGTTGGAATGTCTTGAAATTGTACTCAGTCATAGTCAACGACGCCCTGAACAAGAATCCGTTGAAAATATTTGCATATCGTTTAAGGAATATTTTTAAAGAATTTCTGAAAATCAGGAAAGCGATCCATGCACTTAGGCAGTGACTAAACTTTTTTGTCAAAAAAGACCCCAAAAGTATCTTGGAATGTCTTGAAATTGTACACAGTCATAGTCAAGCATGCCCTGAACAAGAATATGTTGAATATATTTGCATATCTCTTGAAGAATATTTTTAATGAATTTTTGAAAATCCGAAAAGCGATCCATGCACTTGGACATTCCAAGTATGTTGGAATGTCTTGAAATTGTACTCAGTCATAGTCAACGACGCCCTGAACAAGAATCAATTGAAAATGTTTGCATATCTCTTAAGGAATATTTTTAATGAATTTTTGAAAATGAGGAAAGTCTGTGCACTTAGGCAGTGACTTAACTTTTTATTCAAAAAAGACCCCAAAAGTATCTTGGAATGTCTTGAAATTGTACACAGTCATAGTCAAGCATGCCCTGAACAAGAATCCGTTGAATATATTTGCATATCTCTTGAAGAATATTTTTAATGAACTTTTGAAAATCAGGAAGCGATCCATGCACTTGGACATTCCAAGTATGTTGGAATGTCTTGAAATTGTACTCAGTCATAGTCAACGACGCCCTGAACAAGAATCCGTTGAAAATATTTGCATATCGTTTAAGGAATATTTTTAAAGAATTTCTGAAAATCAGGAAAGCGATCCATGCACTTAGGCAGTGACTTAACTTTTTCGTCAAAAAAGACCCCAAAAGTATCTTGGAATGTCTTGAAATTGTACACAGTCATAGTCAAGAATGCCCTGAACAAGAATCCGTTGAATATATTTGCATATCTCTTGAAGAATATTTTTAATGAATTTTTGAAAATCCGGAAAGCGATCCATGCACTTGGACATTCCAAGTATGTTGGAATGTCTTGAAATTGTTCTCGGTCATAGTCAACGACGCCCTGAACAAGAATCCATTGAAAATATTTGCACATCTCTTAAGGAATATTTTTAATGAATTTTTGAAAATGATGAAAGTCTGTGCATTTAGGCAGTGACTTAACTTTTTATTCAAAAAAGACCCCAAAGGTATCTTGGAATGTCTTGAAATTGTACACAGTCATAGTCAAGCATGCCCTGAACAAGAATCCGTTGAATATATTTGCATATCTCTTGAAGAATATTTTTAATGAACTTTTGAAAATCAGGAAAGCGATCCATGCACTTGGACATTCCAAGTATGTTGGAATGTCTTGAAATTGTACTCGGTCATAGTCAACGACGCCCTGAACAAGAATCCATTGAAAATATTTGCATATCTCTTAAGGAATATTTTTTATGAATTTTTGAAAATGATGAAAGTCTGTGCACTTAGGCAGTGACTTAACTTTTTATTCAAAAAAGACCCCAAAGGTATCTTGGAATGTCTTGAAATTGTACACAGTCATAGTCAAGCATGCCCTGAACAAGAATCCGTTGAATATATTTGCATATCTCTTGAAGAATATTTTTAATGAACTTTTGAAAATCAGGAAAGCGATCCATGCACTTGGACATTCCAAGTATGTTGGAATGTCTTGAAATTGTACTTGGTCATTGTCAACGACGCCCTGAACAAGAATCCATTGAAAATATTTGCATATCTCTTAAGGAATATTTTTACTGAATTTTTGAAAATGATGAAAGTCTGTGCACTTAGGCAGTGACTTAACTTTTTATTCAAAAAAGACCCCAAAGGTATCTTGGAATGTCTTGAAATTGTACACAGTCATAGTCAAGCATGCCCTGAACAAGAATCCGTTGAATATATTTGCATATCTCTTGAAGAATATTTTTAATGAATTTTTGAAAATCCGAAAAGCGATCCATGCACTTGGACATTCCAAGTATGTTGGAATGTCTTGAAATTGTACTCGGTCATAGTCAACGACGCCCTGAACAAGAATCCATTGAAAATATTTGCATATCTCTTAAGGAATATTTTTAATGAATTTTTGAAAATGATGAAAGTCTGTGCACTTAGGCAGTGACTTAACTTTTTATTCAAAAAAGACCCCAAAGGTATCTTGGAATGTCTTGAAATTGTACACAGTCATAGTCAAGCATGCCCTTAACAAGAATCCGTTGAATATATTTGCATATCTCTTGAAGAATATTTTTAATGAACTTTTGAAAATCAGGAAAGCGATCCATGCACTTGGACATTCCAAGTATGTTGGAATGTCTTGAAATTGTACTCAGTCATAGTCAACGACGCCCTGAACAAGAATCCGTTGAAAATATTTGCATATCGCTTAAGGAATATTTTTAATGAATTTTTGAAAATCAGGAAAGCGATCCATGCACTTAGGCAGTGACTTAACTTTTTTGTCAAAAAAGACCCCAAAAGTATCTTGGAATGTCTTGAAATTGTACACAGTCATAGTCAAGCATGCCCTGAACAAGAATCCGTTGAATATATTTGCATATCTCTTGAAGAATATTTTTAATGAACTTTTGAAAATCAGGAAAGCGATCCATGCACTTGGACATTCCAAGTATGTTGGAATGTCTTGAAATTGTACTCAGTCATAGTCAACGACGCCCTGAACAAGAATCCGTTGAAAATATTTGCATATCGTTTAAGGAATATTTTTAAAGAATTTCTGAAAATCAGGAAAGCGATCCATGCACTTAGGCAGTGACTTAACTTTTTCGTCAAAAAAGACCCCAAAAGTATCTTGGAATGTCTTGAAATTGTACACAGTCATAGTCAAGAATGCCCTGAACAAGAATCCGTTGAATATATTTGCATATCTCTTGAAGAATATTTTTAATGAATTTTTGAAAATCCGGAAAGCGATCCATGCACTTGGACATTCCAAGTATGTTGGAATGTCTTGAAATTGTACTCGGTCATAGTCAACGACGCCCTGAACAAGAATCCATTGAAAATATTTGCATATCTCTTAAGGAATATTTTTAATGAATTTTTGAAAATCAGGAAAGCGATCCATGCACTTAGGCAGTGACTTAACTTTTTTGTCAAAAAAGACCCCAAAAGTATCTTGGAATGTCTTGAAATTGTACACAGTCATAGTCAAGCATGCCCTGAACAAGAATCCGTTGAATATATTTGCATATCTCTTGAAGAATATTTTTAATGAATTTTTGAAAATCCGAAAAGCGATCCATGCACTTGGACATTCCAAGTATGTTGGAATGTCTTGAAATTGTACTCAGTCATAGTCAACGACGCCCTGAACAAGAATCAATTGAAAATATTTGCATATCTCTTAAGGAATATTTTTAATGAATTTTTGAAAATGAGGAAAGTCTGTGCACTTATGCAGTGACTTAACTTTTTATTCAAAAAAGACCCCAAAAGTATCTTGGAATGTCTTGAAATTGTACACAGTCATAGTCAAGCATGCCCTGAACAAGAATCCGTTGAATATATTTGCATATCTCTTGAAGAATATTTTTAATGAACTTTTGAAAATCAGGAAAGCGATCCATGCACTTGGACATTCCAAGTATGTTGGAATGTCTTGAAATTGTACTCAGTCATAGTCAACGACGCCCTGAACAAGAATCCGTTGAAAATATTTGCATATCGTTTAAGGAATATTTTTAAAGAATTTCTGAAAATCAGGAAAGCGATCCATGCACTTAGGCAGTGACTTAACTTTTTCGTCAAAAAAGACCCCAAAAGTATCTTGGAATGTCTTGAAATTGTACACAGTCATAGTCAAGAATGCCCTGAACAAGAATCCGTTGAATATATTTGCATATCTCTTGAAGAATATTTTTAATGAATTTTTGAAAATCCGGAAAGCGATCCATGCACTTGGACATTCCAAGTATGTTGGAATGTCTTGAAATTGTACTCGGTCATAGTCAACGACGCCCTGAACAAGAATCCATTGAAAATATTTGCATATCTCTTAAGGAATATTTTTAATGAATTTTTGAAAATCAGGAAAGCGATCCATGCACTTAGGCAGTGACTTAACTTTTTTGTCAAAAAAGACCCCAAAAGTATCTTGGAATGTCTTGAAATTGTACACAGTCATAGTCAAGCATGCCCTGAACAAGAATCCGTTGAATATATTTGCATATCTCTTGAAGAATATTTTTAATGAATTTTTGAAAATCCGAAAAGCGATCCATGCACTTGGACATTCCAAGTATGTTGGAATGTCTTGAAATTGTACTCAGTCATAGTCAACGACGCCCTGAACAAGAATCAATTGAAAATATTTGCATATCTCTTAAGGAATATTTTTAATGAATTTTTGAAAATGAGGAAAGTCTGTGCACTTAGGCAGTGACTTAACTTTTTATTCAAAAAAGACCCCAAAAGTATCTTGGAATGTCTTGAAATTGTACACAGTCATAGTCAAGCATGCCCTGAACAAGAATCCGTTGAATATATTTGCATATCTCTTGAAGAATATTTTTAATGAACTTTTGAAAATCAGGAAAGCGATCCATGCACTTGGACATTCCAAGTATGTTGGAATGTCTTGAAATTGTACTCAGTCATAGTCAACGACGCCCTGAACAAGAATCCGTTGAAAATATTTGCATATCGTTTAAGGAATATTTTTAAAGAATTTCTGAAAATCAGGAAAGCGATCCATGCACTTAGGCAGTGACTTAACTTTTTCGTCAAAAAAGACCCCAAAAGTATCTTGGAATGTCTTGAAATTGTACACAGTCATAGTCAAGCATGCCCTGAACAAGAATCCGTTGAATATATTTGCATATCTCTTGAAGAATATTTTTAATGAATTTTTGAAAATCCGAAAAGCGATCCATGCACTTGGACATTCCAAGTATGTTGGAATGTCTTGAAATTGTACTCAGTCATAGTCAACGACGCCCTGAACAAGAATCAATTGAAAATATTTGCATATCTCTTAAGGAATATTTTTAATGAATTTTTGAAAATGAGGAAAGTCTGTGCACTTAGGCAGTGACTTAAGTTTTTTGTCAAAAAAGACCCCAAAAGTATCTTGGAATGTCTTGAAATTGTACACAGTCATAGTCAAGCATGCCCTGAACAAGAATCCGTTGAATATATTTGCATATCTCTTGAAGAATATTTTTAATGAATTTTTGAAAATCCGAAAAGCGATCCATGCACTTGGACATTCCAAGTATGTTGGAATGTCTTGAAATTGTACTCAGTCATAGTCAACGACGCCCTGAACAAGAATCAATTGAAAATATTTGCATATCTCTTAAGGAATATTTTTAATGAATTTTTGAAAATGAGGAAAGTCTGTGCACTTAGGCAGTGACTTAAATTTTTATTCAAAAAAGACCCCAAAAGTATCTTGGAATGTCTTGAAATTGTACACAGTCATAGTCAAGCATGCCCTGAACAAGAATCCGTTGAATATATTTGCATATCTCTTGAAGAATATTTTTAATGAACTTTTGAAAATCAGGAAAGCGATCCATGCACTTGGACATTCCAAGTATGTTGGAATGTCTTGAAATTGTACTCAGTCATAGTCAACGACGCCCTGAACAAGAATCCGTTGAAAATATTTGCATATCGTTTAAGGAATATTTTTAAAGAATTTCTGAAAATCAGGAAAGCGATCCATGCACTTAGGCAGTGACTTAACTTTTTCGTCAAAAAAGACCCCAAAAGTATCTTGGAATGTCTTGAAATTGTACACAGTCATAGTCAAGCATGCCCTGAACAAGAATCCGTTGAATATATTTGCATATCTCTTGAAGAATATTTTTAATGAATTTTTGAAAATCCGGAAAGCGATCCATGCACTTGGACATTCCAAGTATGTTGGAATGTCTTGAAATTGTACTCGGTCATAGTCAACGACGCCCTGAACAAGAATCCATTGAAAATATTTGCATATCTCTTAAGGAATATTTTTAATGAATTTTTGAAAATGATGAAAGTCTGTGCACTCAGGCAGTGACTTAACTTTTTATTCAAAAAAGACCCCAAAGGTATCTTGGAATGTCTTGAAATTGTACACAGTCATAGTCAAGCATGCCCTGAACAAGAATCCGTTGAATATATTTGCATATCTCTTGAAGAATATTTTTAATGAACTTTTGAAAATCAGGAAAGCGATCCATGCACTTGGACATTCCAAGTATGTTGGAATGTCTTGAAATTGTACTCAGTCATAGTCAACGACGCCCTGAACAAGAATCCGTTGAAAATATTTGCATATCGCTTAAGGAATATTTTTAATGAATTTTTGAAAATCAGGAAAGCGATCCATGCACTTAGGCAGTGACTTAACTTTTTTGTCAAAAAAGACCCCAAAAGTATCTTGGAATGTCTTGAAATTGTACACAGTCATAGTCAAGCATGCCCTGAACAAGAATCCGTTGAATATATTTGCATATCTCTTGAAGAATATTTTTAATGAATTTTTGAAAATCCGAAAAGCGATCAATGCACTTGGACATTCCAAGTATGTTGGAATGTCTTGAAATTGTACTCAGTCATAGTCAACGACGCCCTGAACAAGAATCAATTGAAAATATTTGCATATCTCTTAAGGAATATTTTTAATGAATTTTTGAAAATGAGGAAAGTCTGTGCACTTAGGCAGTGACTTAACTTTTTATTCAAAAAAGACCCCAAAAGTATCTTGGAATGTCTTGAAATTGTACACAGTCATAGTCAAGCATGCCCTGAACAAGAATCCGTTGAATATATTTGCATATCTCTTGAAGAATATTTTTAATGAACTTTTGAAAATCAGGAAAGCGATCCATGCACTTGGACATTCCAAGTATGTTGGAATGTCTTGAAATTGTACTCGGTCATAGTCAACGACGCCCTGAACAAGAATCCGTTGAAAATATTTGCATATCGTTTAAGGAATATTTTTAAAGAATTTCTGAAAATCAGGAAAGCGATCCATGCACTTAGGCAGTGACTTAACTTTTTCGTCAAAAAAGACCCCAAAAGTATCTTGGAATGTCTTGAAATTGTACACAGTCATAGTCAAGCATGCCCTGAACAAGAATCCGTTGAATATATTTGCATATCTCTTGAAGAATATTTTTAATGAATTTTTGAAAATCAGAAAAGCGATCCATGCACTTGGACATTCCAAGTATGTTGGAATGTCTTGAAATTGTACTCAGTCATAGTCAACGACGCCCTGAACAAGAATCAATTGAAAATATTTGCATATCTCTTAAGGAATATTTTTAATGAATTTTTGAAAATGAGGAAAGTCTGTGCACTTCGGCAGTGACTTAACTTTTTATTCAAAAAAGACCCCAAAAGTATCTTGGAATGTCTTGAAATTGTACACAGTCATAGTCAAGCATGCCCTGAACAAGAATCCGTTGAATATATTTGCATATCTCTTGAAGAATATTTTTAATGAACTTTTGAAAATCAGGAAAGCGATCCATGCACTTGGACATTCCAAGTATGTTGGAATGTCTTGAAATTGTACTCAGTCATAGTCAACGACGCCCTGAACAAGAATCCGTTGAAAATATTTGCATATCGCTTAAGGAATATTTTTTAAGAATTTCTGAAAATCAGGAAAGCGATCCATGCACTTAGGCAGTGACTTAACTTTTTCGTCAAAAAAGACCCCAAAAGTATCTTGGAATGTCTTGAAATTGTACACAGTCATAGTCAAGCATGCCCTGAACAAGAATCCGTTGAATATATTTGCATATCGCTTAAGGAATATTTTTAATGAATTTTTGAAAATCAGGAAAGCGATCCATGCACTTAGGCAGTGACTTAACTTTTTTGTCAAAAAAGACCCCAAAAGTATCTTGGAATGTCTTGAAATTGTACACAGTCATAGTCAAGCATGCCCTGAACAAGAATCCGTTGAATATATTTGCATATCTCTTGAAGAATATTTTTAATGAATTTTTGAAAATCCGAAAAGCGATCCATGCACTTGGACATTCCAAGTATGTTGGAATGTCTTGAAATTGTACTCAGTCATAGTCAACGACGCCCTGAACAAGAATCAATTGAAAATATTTGCATATCTCTTAAGGAATATTTTTAATGAATTTTTGAAAATGAGGAAAGTCTGTGCACTTTGGCAGTGACTTAACTTTTTATTCAAAAAAGACCCCAAAAGTATCTTGGAATGTCTTGAAATTGTACACAGTCATAGTCAAGCATGCCCTGAACAAGAATCCGTTGAATATATTTGCATATCTCTTGAAGAATATTTTTAATGAACTTTTGAAAATCAGGAAAGCGATCCATGCACTTGGACATTCCAAGTATGTTGGAATGTCTTGAAATTGTACTCAGTCATAGTCAACGACGCCCTGAACAAGAATCCATTGAAAATATTTGCATATCGTTTAAGGAATATTTTTAAAGAATTTCTGAAAATCAGGAAAGCGATCCATGCACTTAGGCAGTGACTTAACTTTTTCGTCAAAAAAGACCCCAAAAGTATCTTGGAATGTCTTGAAATTGTACACAGTCATAGTCAAGCATGCCCTGAACAAGAATCCGTTGAATATATTTGCATATCTCTTGAAGAATATTTTTAATGAATTTTTGAAAATCCGGAAAGCGATCCATGCACTTGGACATTCCAAGTATGTTGGAATGTCTTGAAATTGTACACAGTCATAGTCAACGACGCCCTGAACAAGAATCCGTTGAAAATATTTGCATATCGCTTAAGGAATATTTTTAATGAATTTTTGAAAATCAGGAAAGCGATCCATGCACTTGGACATTCCAAGTATGTTGGAATGTCTTGAAATTGTACTCAGTCATAGTCAACGACGCCCTGAACAAGAATCCGTTGAAAATATTTGCATATCGCTTAAGGAATATTTTTAATGAATTTTTGAAAATCAGGAAAGCGATCCATGCACTTAGGCAGTGACTTAACTTTTTCGTCAAAAAAGACCCCAAAAGTATCTTGGAATGTCTTGAAATTGTACACAGTCATAGTCAAGCATGCCCTGAACAAGAACCTGTTGAATATATTTGCATATCTCTTGAAGAATATTTTTAATGAATTTTTGAAAATCCGGAAAGCTATCCATGCACTTGGACATTCCAAGTAAGTTGGAATGTCTTGAAATTGTACTCAGTCATAGTCAACGACGCCCTGAACAAGAATCTATTGAAAATATTTGCATATCTCTTAAGGAATATTTTTAATGAATTTTTGAAAATGAGGAAAGTCTGTGCACTTAGGCAGTGACTTAACTTTTTATTCAAAAAAGACCCCAAAAGTATCTTGGAATGTCTTGAAATTGTACACAGTCATAGTCAAGCATGCCCTGAACAAGAATCCGTTGAATATATTTGCATATCTCTTGAAGAATATTTTTAATGAACTTTTGAAAATCAGGAAAGCGATCCATGCACTTGGACATTCCAAGTATGTTGGAATGTTTTGAAATTGTACTCAGTCATAGTCAACGACGCCCTGAACAAGAATCCGTTGAAAATATTTGCATATCGCTTAAGGAATATTTTTAATGAATTTTTGAAAATCAGGAAAGCGATCCATGCACTTAGGCAGTGACTTAACTTTTTATTCAAAAAAGACCCCAAAAGTATCTTGGAATGTCTTGAAATTGTACACAGTCATAGTCAAGCATGCCCTGAACAAGAATCCGTTGAATATATTTGCATATCTCTTGAAGAATATTTTTAATGAATTTTTGAAAATCGGAAAAGCGATCCATGCACTTGGACATTCCAAGTATGTTGGAATGTCTTGAAATTGTACTCAGTCATAGCCAACGACGCCCTGAACAAGAATCAATTGAAAATATTTGCATATCTCTTAAGGAATATTTTTAATGAATTTTTGAAAATGAGGAAAGTCTGTGCACTTCGGCAGTGACTTAACTTTTTATTCAAAAAAGTCCCCAAAAGTATCTTGGAATGTCTTGAAATTGTACACAGTCATAGTCAAGCATGCCCTGAACAAGAATCCGTTGAATATATTTGCATATCTCTTGAAGAATATTTTTAATGAACTTTTGAAAATCAGGAAAGCGATCCATGCACTTGGACATTCCAAGTATGTTGGAATGTCTTGAAATTGTACTCAGTCATAGTCAACGACGCCCTGAACAAGAATCCGTTGAAAATATTTGCATATCGCTTAAGGAATATTTTTTAAGAATTTCTGAAAATCAGGAAAGCGATCCATGCACTTAGGCAGTGACTTAACTTTTTCGTCAAAAAAGACCCCAAAAGTATCTTGGAATGTCTTGAAATTGTACACAGTCATAGTCAAGCATGCCCTGAACAAGAATCCGTTGAATATATTTGCATATCGCTTAAGGAATATTTTTAATGAATTTTTGAAAATCAGGAAAGCGATCCATGCACTTAGGCAGTGACTTAACTTTTTTGTCAAAAAAGACCCCAAAAGTATCTTGGAATGTCTTGAAATTGTACACAGTCATAGTCAAGCATGCCCTGAACAAGAATCCGTTGAATATATTTGCATATCTCTTGAAGAATATTTTTAATGAATTTTTGAAAATCCGAAAAGCGATCCATGCACTTGGACATTCCAAGTATGTTGGAATGTCTTGAAATTGTACTCAGTCATAGTCAACAACGCCCTGGACAAGAATCCATTGAAAATATTTGCATATCTCTTAAAGAATATTTTTAATGAATTTTTGAAAATGATGAAAGTCTGTGCACTTAGGCAGTGACTTAACTTTTTATTCAAAAAAGACCCCAAAAGTATCTTGGAATGTCTTGAAATTGTACACAGTCATAGTCAAGCATGCCCTGAACAAGAATCCGTTGAATATATTTGCATATCTCTTGAAGAATATTTTTAATGAATTTTTGAAAATCCGAAAAGCGATCCATGCACTTGGACATTCCAAGTATGTTGGAATGTCTTGAAATTGTACTCAGTCATAGTCAACGACGCCCTGAACAAGAATCAATTGAAAATATTTGCATATCTCTTAAGGAATATTTTTAATGAATTTTTGAAAATGAGGAAAGTCTGTGCACTTAGGCAGTGACTTAACTTTTTATTCAAAAAAGACCCCAAAAGTATCTTGGAATGTCTTGAAATTGTACACAGTCATAGTCAAGCATGCCCTGAACAAGAATCCGTTGAATATATTTGCATATCTCTTGAAGAATATTTTTAATGAACTTTTGAAAATCAGGAAAGCGATCCATGCACTTGGACATTCCAAGTATGTTGGAATGTCTTGAAATTGTACTCAGTCATAGTCAACGACGCCCTGAACAAGAATCCGTTGAAAATATTTGCATATCGTTTAAGGAATATTTTTAAAGAATTTCTGAAAATCAGGAAAGCGATCCATGCACTTAGGCAGTGACTTAACTTTTGTGTCAAAAAAGACCCCAAAAGTATCTTGGAATGTCTTGAAATTGTACACAGTCATAGTCAAGCATGCCCTGAACAAGAATCCGTTGAATATATTTGCATATCTCTTGAAGAATATTTTTAATGAATTTTTGAAAATCCGGAAAGCGATCCATGCACTTGGACATTCCAAGTATGTTGGAATGTCTTGAAATTGTACTCAGTCATAGTCAACAACGCCCTGAACAAGAATCCATTGAAAATATTTGCATATCGCTTAAGGAATATTTTTAATGAATTTTTGAAAATGAGGAAAGTCTGTGCACTTAGGCAGTGACTTAACTTTTTATTCAAAAAAGACCCCAAAAGTATCTTGGAATGTCTTGAAATTGTACACAGTCATAGTCAAGCATGCCCTGAACAAGAATCCGTTGAATATATTTGCATATCTGTTGAAGAATATTTTTAATGAATTTTTGAAAATCCGGAAAGCGATCCATGCACTTGGACATTCCAAGTATGTTGGAATGTTTTGAAATTGTACTCAGTCATAGTCAACGACGCCCTGAACAAGAATCCGTTGAAAATATTTGCATATCGCTTAAGGAATATTTTTAATGAATTTTTGAAAATCAGGAAAGCGATCCATGCACTTAGGCAGTGACTTAACTTTTTCGTCAAAAAAGACCCCAAAAGTATCTTGGAATGTCTTGAAATTGTACACAGTCATAGTCAAGCATGCCCTGAACAAGAATCCGTTGAATATATTTGCATATCTCTTGAAGAATATTTTTAATGAATTTTTGAAAATCCGAAAAGCGATCCATGCACTTGGACATTCCAAGTATGTTGGAATGTCTTGAAATTGTACTCAGTCATAGTCAACGACGCCCTGAACAAGAATCAATTGAAAATATTTGCATATCTCTTAAGGAATATTTTTAATGAATTTTTGAAAATGAGGAAAGTCTGTGCACTTAGGCAGTGACTTAACTTTTTATTCAAAAAAGACCCCAAAAGTATCTTGGAATGTCTTGAAATTGTACACAGTCATAGTCAAGCATGCCCTGAACAAGAATCCGTTGAATATATTTGCATATCTCTTGAAGAATATTTTTAATGAACTTTTGAAAATCAGGAAAGCGATCCATGCACTTGGACATTCCAAGTATGTTGGAATGTCTTGAAATTGTACTCAGTCATAGTCAACGATGCCCTGAACAAGAATCCGTTGAAAATATTTGCATATCGTTTAAGGAATATTTTTAAAGAATTTCTGAAAATCAGGAAAGCGATCCATGCACTTAGGCAGTGACTTAACTTTTTCGTCAAAAAAGACCCCAAAAGTATCTTGGAATGTCTTGAAATTGTACACAGTCATAGTCAAGCATGCCCTGAACAAGAATCCGTTGAATATATTTGCATATCTCTGGAAGAATATTTTTAATGAATTTTTGAAAATCCGGAAAGCGATCCATGCACTTGGACATTCCAAGTATGTTGGAATGTCTTGAAATTGTACTCAGTCATAGTCAACAACGCCCTGAACAAGAATCCATTGAAGATATTTGCATATCTCTTAAGGAATATTTTTAATGAATTTTTGAAAATGAGGAAAGTCTGTGCACTTAGGCAGTGACTTAACTTTTTATTCAAAAAAGACCCCAAAAGTATCTTGGAATGTCTTGAAATTGTACACAGTCATAGTCAAGCATGCCCTGTACAAGAATCCGTTGAATATATTTGCATATCTCTTGAAGAATATTTTTAATGAACTTTTGAAAATCAGGAAATTGATCCATGCACTTGGACATTCCAAGTATGTTGGAATGTCTTGAAATTGTACTCAGTCATAGTCAACGACGCCCTGAACAAGAATCCGTTGAAAATATTTGCATATCGCTTAAGGAATATTTTTAATGAATTTTTGAAAATCAGGAAAGCGATCCATGCACTTAGGCAGTGACTTAACTTTTTCGTCAAAAAAGACCCCAAAAGTATCTTGGAATGTCTTGAAATTGTACACAGTCATAGTCAAGCATGCCCTGAACAAGAACCTGTTGAATATATTTGCATATCTCTTGAAGAATATTTTTAATGAATTTTTGAAAATCCGGAAAGCTATCCATGCACTTGGACATTCCAAGTAAGTTGGAATGTCTTGAAATTGTACTCAGTCATAGTCAACGACGCCCTGAACAAGAATCTATTGAAAATATTTGCATATCTCTTAAGGAATATTTTTAATGAATTTTTAAAAATGAGGAATTTCTGTGCACTTAGGCAGTGACTTAACTTTTTATTCAAAAAAGACCCCAAAAGTATCTTGGAATGTCTTGAAATTGTACACAGTCATAGTCAAGCATGCCCTGAACAAGAATCCGTTGAATATATTTGCATATCGCTTAAGGAATATTTTTAATGAATTTTTGAAAATCAGGAAAGCGATCCATGCACTTGGACATTACAAGTATGTTGGAATGTCTTGAAATTGTACTCAGTCATAGTCAACGACGCCCTGAACAAGAATCCGTTGAAAATATTTGCATATCGCTTAAGGAATATTTTTAATGAATTTTTGAAAATCAGGAAAGCGATCCATGCACTTAGGCAGTGACTTAACTTTTTTGTCAAAAAAGACCCCAAAAGTATCTTGGAATGTCTTGAAATTGTACACAGTCATAGTCAAGCATGCCCTGAACAAGAATCCGTTGAATATATTTGCATATCTCTTGAAGAATATTTTTAATGAATTTTTGAAAATCCGAAAAGCGATCCATGCACTTGGACATTCCAAGTATGTTGGAATGTCTTGAAATTGTACTCAGTCATAGTCAACGACGCCCTGAACAAGAATCCGTTGAAAATATTTGCATATCGCTTAAGGAATATTTTTAATGAATTTTTGAAAATCAGGAAAGCGATCCATGCACTTGGACATTCCAAGTATGTTGGAATGTCTTGAAATTGTACTCAGTCATAGTCAACGACGCCCTGAACAAGAATCAATTGAAAATATTTGCATATCTCTTAAGGAATATTTTTAATGAATTTTTGAAAATGAGGAAAGTCTGTGCACTTTGGCAGTGACTTAACTTTTTATTCAAAAAAGACCCCAAAAGTATCTTGGAATGTCTTGAAATTGTACACAGTCATAGTCAAGCATGCCCTGTACAAGAATCCGTTGAATATATTTGCATATCTCTTGAAGAATATTTTTAATGAACTTTTGAAAATCAGGAAATTGATCCATGCACTTGGACATTCCAAGTATGTTGGAATGTCTTGAAATTGTACTCAGTCATAGTCAACGACGCCCTGAACAAGAATCCGTTGAAAATATTTGCATATCGCTTAAGGAATATTTTTAATGAATTTTTGAAAATCAGGAAAGCGATCCATGCACTTAGGCAGTGACTTAACTTTTTCGTCAAAAAAGACCCCAAAAGTATCTTGGAATGTCTTGAAATTGTACACAGTCATAGTCAAGCATGCCCTGAACAAGAATCCGTTGAATATATTTGCATATCTCTTGAAGAATATTTTTAATGAATTTTTGAAAATCCGAAAAGTGATCCATGCACTTGGACATTCCAAGTATGTTGGAATGTCTTGAAATTGTACTCAGTCATGGTCAACGACGATCTGAACAAGAATCAATTGAAAATATTTGCATATCTCTTAAGGAATATTTTTAATGAATTTTTGAAAATGAGGAAAGTCTGTGCACTTAGGCAGTGACTTAACTTTTTATTCAAAAAAGACCCCAAAAGTATCTTGGAATGTCTTGAAATTGTACACAGTCATAGTCAAGCATGCCCTGAACAAGAATCCGTTGAATATATTTGCATATCTCTTGAAGAATATTTTTAATGAACTTTTGAAAATCAGGAAAGCGATCCATGTACTTGGACATTCAAAGTATGTTGGAATGTCTTGAAATTGTACTCGGTCATAGTCAACGACGCCCTGAACAAGAATCCGTTGAAAATATTTGCATATCGCTTAAGGAATATTTTTAATGAATTTTTGAAAATCAGGAAAGCGATCCATGCACTTAGGCAGTGACTTAACTTTTTCGTCAAAAAAGACCCCAAAAGTATCTTGGAATGTCTTGAAATTGTACACAGTCATAGTCAAGCATGCCCTGAACAAGAATCCGTTGAATATATTTGCATATCTCTTGAAGAATATTTTTAATGAATTTTTGAAAATCCGAAAAGCGATCCATGCACTTGGACATTCCAAGTATGTTGGAATGTCTTGAAATTGTACTCAGTCATAGTCAACGACGCCCTGAACAAGAATCCGTTGAAAATATTTGCATATCGCTTAAGGAATATTTTTAATGAATTTTTGAAAATCAGGAAAGCGATCCATGCACTTGGACATTACAAGTATGTTGGAATGTCTTGAAATTGTACTCAGTCATAGTCAACGACGCCCTGAACAAGAATCCGTTGAAAATATTTGCATATCGCTTAAGGAATATTTTTAATGAATTTTTGAAAATCAGGAAAGCGATCCATGCACTTAGGCAGTGACTTGACTTTTTTGTCAAAAAAGACCCCAAAAGTATCTTGGAATGTCTTGAAATTGTACACAGTCATAGTCAAGCATGCCCTGAACAAGAATCCGTTGAATATATTTGCATATCTCTTGAAGAATATTTTTAATGAATTTTTGAAAATCCGAAAAGTGATCCATGCACTTGGACATTCCAAGTATGTTGGAATGTCTTGAAATTGTACTCAGTCATGGTCAACGACGATCTGAACAAGAATCAATTGAAAATATTTGCATATCTCTTAAGGAATATTTTTAATGAATTTTTGAAAATGAGGAAAGTCTGTGCACTTCGGCAGTGACTTAAGTTTTTATTCAAAAAAGACCCCAAAAGTATCTTGGAATGTCTTGAAATTGTACACAGTCATAGTCAAGCATGCCCTGAACAAGAATCCGTTGAATATATTTGCATATCTCTTGAAGAATATTTTTAATGAACTTTTGAAAATCAGGAAAGCGATCCATGTACTTGGACATTCAAAGTATGTTGGAATGTCTTGAAATTGTACTCGGTCATAGTCAACGACGCCCTGAACAAGAATCCGTTGAAAATATTTGCATATCGCTTAAGGAATATTTTTAATGAATTTTTGAAAATCAGGAAAGCGATCCATGCACTTAGGCAGTGACTTAACTTTTTCGTCAAAAAAGACCCCAAAAGTATCTTGGAATGTCTTGAAATTGTACACAGTCATAGTCAAGCATGCCCTGAACAAGAATCCGTTGAATATATTTGCATATCTCTTGAAGAATATTTTTAATGAATTTTTGAAAATCCGAAAAGCGATCCATGCACTTGGACATTCCAAGTATGTTGGAATGTCTTGAAATTGTACTCAGTCATAGTCAACGACGCCCTGAACAAGAATCCGTTGAAAATATTTGCATATCGCTTAAGGAATATTTTTAATGAATTTTTGAAAATCAGGAAAGCGATCCATGCACTTGGACATTACAAGTATGTTGGAATGTCTTGAAATTGTACTCAGTCATAGTCAACGACGCCCTGAACAAGAATCCGTTGAAAATATTTGCATATCGCTTAAGGAATATTTTTAATGAATTTTTGAAAATCAGGAAAGCGATCCATGCACTTAGGCAGTGACTTGACTTTTTTGTCAAAAAAGACCCCAAAAGTATCTTGGAATGTCTTGAAATTGTACACAGTCATAGTCAAGCATGCCCTGAACAAGAATCCGTTGAATATATTTGCATATCTCTTGAAGAATATTTTTAATGAATTTTTGAAAATCCGAAAAGCGATCCATGCACTTGGACATTCCAAGTATGTTGGAATGTCTTGAAATTGTACTCAGTCATAGTCAACGACGCCCTGAACAAGAATCCGTTGAAAATATTTGCATATCGCGTAAGGAATATTTTTAATGAATTTTTGAAAATCAGGAAAGCGATCCATGCACTTGGACATTACAAGTATGTTGGAATGTCTTGAAATTGTACTCAGTCATAGTCAACGACGCCCTGAACAAGAATCCGTTGAAAATATTTGCATATCGCTTAAGGAATATTTTTAATGAATTTTTGAAAATCAGGAAAGCGATCCATGCACTTAGGCAGTGACTTAAGTTTTTTGTCAAAAAAGACCCCAAAAGTATCTTGGAATGTCTTGAAATTGTACACAGTCATAGTCAAGCATGCCCTGAACAAGAATCCGTTGAATATATTTGCATATCTCTTGAAGAATATTTTTAATGAATTTTTGAAAATCCGAAAAGCGATCCATGCACTTGGACATTCCAAGTATGTTGGAATGTCTTGAAATTGTACTCAGTCATAGTCAACGACGCCCTGAACAAGAATCAATTGAAAATATTTGCATATCTCTTAAGGAATATTTTTAATGAATTTTTGAAAATGAGGAAAGTCTGTGCACTTAGGCAGTGACTTAACTTTTTATTCAAAAAAGACCCCAAAAGTATCTTGGAATGTCTTGAAATTGTACACAGTCATAGTCAAGCATGCCCTGAACAAGAATCCGTTGAATATATTTGCATATCTCTTGAAGAATATTTTTAATGAACTTTTGAAAATCAGGAAAGCGATCCATGCACTTGGACATTCCAAGTATGTTGGAATGTCTTGAAATTGTACTCAGTCATAGTCAACGACGCCCTGAACAAGAATCCGTTGAAAATATTTGCATATCGTTTAAGGAATATTTTTAAAGAATTTCTGAAAATCAGGAAAGCGATCCATGCACTTAGGCAGTGACTTAACTTTTTCGTCAAAAAAGACCCCAAAAGTATCTTGGAATGTCTTGAAATTGTACACAGTCATAGTCAAGAGTGCCCTGAACAAGAATCCGTTGAATATATTTGCATATCTCTTGAAGAATATTTTAAATGAATTTTTGAAAATCTGGAAATCGATCCATGCACTTGGACATTCCAAGTATGTTGGAATGTCTTGAAATTGTACTCGGTCATAGTCAACGACGCCCTGAACAAGAATCCATTGAAAATATTTGCATATCTCTTAAGGAATATTTTTAATGAATTTTTGAAAATGATGAAAGTCTGTGCACTTAGGCAGTGACTTAACTTTTTATCCAAAAAAGACCCCAAAGGTATCTTGGAATGTCTTGAAATTGTACACAGTCATAGTCAAGCATGCCCTGAACAAGAATCCGTTGAATATATTTGCATATCTCTTGAAGAATATTTTTAATGAATTTTTGAAAATCCGGAAAGCGATCCATGCACTTGGACATTCCAAGTATGTTGGAATGTCTTTAAATTGTACTCAGTCATAGTCAACGACGCCCTGAACAAGAATCAATTGAAAATATTTGCATATCTCTTAAGGAATATTTTTAATGAATTTTTGAAAATGAGGAAAGTCTGTGCACTTAGGCAGTGACTTAACTTTTTATTCAAAAAAGACCCCAAAAGTATCTTGGAATGTCTTGAAATTGTACACAGTCATAGTCAAGCATGCCCTGAACAAGAATCCGTTGAATATATTTGCATATCTCTTGAAGAATATTTTTAATGAACTTTTGAAAATCAGGAAAGCGATCCATGCACTTGGACATTCCAAGTATGTTGGAATGTCTTGAAATTGTACTCAGTCATAGTCAACGACGCCCTGAACAAGAATCCGTTGAAAATATTTGCATATCGTTTAAGGAATATTTTTAAAGAATTTCTGAAAATCAGGAAAGCGATCCATGCACTTAGGCAGTGACTTAACTTTTTCGTCAAAAAAGACCCCAAAAGTATCTTGGAATGTCTTGAAATTGTACACAGTCATAGTCAAGAGTGCCCTGAACAAGAATCCGTTGAATATATTTGCATATCTCTTGAAGAATATTTTTAATGAATTTTTGAAAATCCGGAAATCGAATCCATGCACTTGGACATTCCAAGTATGTTGGAATGTCTTGAAATTGTACTCGGTCATAGTCAACGACGCCCTGAACAAGAATCCATTGAAAATATTTGCATATCTCTTAAGGAATATTTTTAATGAATTTTTGAAAATGATGAAAGTCTGTGCACTTAGGCAGTGACTTAACTTTTTATCCAAAAAAGACCCCAAAGGTATCTTGGAATGTCTTGAAATTGTACACAGTCATAGTCAAGCATGCCCTGAACAAGAATCCGTTGAATATATTTGCATATCTCTTGAAGAATATTTTTAATGAACTTTTGAAAATCAGGAAAGCGATCCATGCACTTGGACATTCCAAGTATGTTGGAATGTCTTGAAATTGTACTCAGTCATAGTCAACGACGCCCTGAACAAGAATCCGTTGAAAATATTTGCATATCGCTTAAGGAATATTTTTAATGAATTTTTGAAAATCAGGAAAGCGATCCATGCACTTAGGCAGTGACTTAACTTTTTTGTCAAAAAAGACCCCAAAAGTATCTTGGAATGTCTTGAAATTGTACACAGTCATAGTCAAGCATGCCCTGAACAAGAATCCGTTGAATATATTTGCATATCTCTTGAAGTATATTTTTAATGAATTTTTGAAAATCCGGAAAGCGATCCATGCACTTGGACATTCCAAGTATGTTGGAATGTCTTTAAATTGTACTCAGTCATAGTCAACGACGCCCTGAACAAGAATCAATTGAAAATATTTGCATATCTCTTAAGGAATATTTTTAATGAATTTTTGAAAATGAGGAAAGTCTGTGCACTTAGGCAGTGACTTAACTTTTTATTCAAAAAAGATCCCAAAAGTATCTTGGAATGTCTTGAAATTGTACACAGTCATAGTCAAGCATGCCCTGAACAAGAATCCGTTGAATATATTTGCATATCTCTTGAAGAATATTTTTAATGAACTTTTGAAAATCAGGAAAGCGATCCATGCACTTGGACATTCCAAGTATGTTGGAATGTCTTGAAATTGTACTCAGTCATAGTCAACGACGCCCTGAACAAGAATCCGTTGAAAATATTTGCATATCGTTTAAGGAATATTTTTAAAGAATTTCTGAAAATCAGGAAAGCGATCCATGCACTTAGGCAGTGACTTAACTTTTTCGTCAAAAAAGACCCCAAAAGTATCTTGGAATGTCTTGAAATTGTACACAGTCATAGTCAAGCATGCCCTGAACAAGAATCCGTTGAATATATTTGCATATCTCTTGAAGAATATTTTTAATGAATTTTTGAAAATCCGGAAAGCGATCCATGCACTTGGACATTCCAAGTATGTTGGAATGTCTTGAAATTGTACTCAGTCATAGTCAACAACGCCCTGAACAAGAATCCATTGAAAATATTTGCATATCTCTTAAGGAATATTTTTAATGAATTTTTGAAAATGAGGAAAGTCTGTGCACTTAGGCAGTGACTTAACTTTTTATTCAAAAAAGACCCCAAAAGTATCTTGGAATGTCTTGAAATTGTAGACAGTCATAGTCAAGCATGCCCTGAACAAGAATCCGTTGAATATATTTGCATATCTCTTGAAGAATATTTTTAATGAACTTTTGAAAATCAGGAAAGCGATCCATGCACTTGGACATTCCAAGTATGTTGGAATGTTTTGAAATTGTACTCAGTCATAGTCAACGACGCCCTGAACAAGAATCCGTTGAAAATATTTGCATATCGCTTAAGGAATATTTTTAATGAATTTTTGAAAATCAGGAAAGCGATCCATGCACTTAGGCAGTGACTTAACTTTTTATTCAAAAAAGACCCCAAAAGTATCTTGGAATGTCTTGAAATTGTACACAGTCATAGTCAAGCATGCCCTGAACAAGAATCCGTTGAATATATTTGCATATCTCTTGAAGAATATTTTTAATGAATTTTTGAAAATCCGGAAATCGAATCCATGCACTTGGACATTCCAAGTATGTTGGAATGTCTTGAAATTGTACTCGGTCATAGTCAACGACGCCCTGAACAAGAATCCATTGAAAATATTTGCATATCTCTTAAGGAATATTTTTAATGAATTTTTGAAAATGATGAAAGTCTGTGCACTTAGGCAGTGACTTAACTTTTTATCCAAAAAAGACCCCAAAGGTATCTTGGAATGTCTTGAAATTGTACACAGTCATAGTCAAGCATGCCCTGAACAAGAATCCGTTGAATATATTTGCATATCTCTTGAAGAATATTTTTAATGAATTTTTGAAAATCAGGAAAGCGATCCATGCACTTGGACATTCCAAGTATGTTGGAATGTCTTGAAATTGTACTCAGTCATAGTCAACGACGCCCTGAACAAGAATCCGTTGAAAATATTTGCATATCGCTTAAGGAATATTTTTAATGAATTTTTGAAAATCAGGAAAGCGATCCATGCACTTAGGCAGTGACTTAACTTTTTTGTCAAAAAAGACCCCAAAAGTATCTTGGAATGTCTTGAAATTGTACACAGTCATAGTCAAGCATGCCCTGAACAAGAATCCGTTGAATATATTTGCATATCTCTTGAAGAATATTTTTAATGAATTTTTGAAAATCCGGAAAGCGATCCATGCACTTGGACATTCCAAGTATGTTGGAATGTCTTTAAATTGTACTCAGTCATAGTCAACGACGCCCTGAACAAGAATCAATTGAAAATATTTGCATATCTCTTAAGGAATATTTTTAATGAATTTTTGAAAATGAGGAAAGTCTGTGCACTTAGGCAGTGACTTAACTTTTTATTCAAAAAAGACCCCAAAAGTATCTTGGAATGTCTTGAAATTGTACACAGTCATAGTCAAGCATGCCCTGAACAAGAATCCGTTGAATATATTTGCATATCTCTTGAAGAATATTTTTAATGAACTTTTGAAAATCAGGAAAGCGATCCATGCACTTGGACATTCCAAGTATGTTGGAATGTTTTGAAATTGTACTCAGTCATAGTCAACGACGCCCTGAACAAGAATCCGTTGAAAATATTTGCATATCGCTTAAGGAATATTTTTAATGAATTTTTGAAAATCAGGAAAGCGATCCATGCACTTAGGCAGTGACTTAACTTTTTATTCAAAAAAGACCCCAAAAGTATCTTGGAATGTCTTGAAATTGTACACAGTCATAGTCAAGCATGCCCTGAACAAGAATCCGTTGAATATATTTGCATATCTCTTGAAGAATATTTTTAATGAACTTTTGAAAATCAGGAAAGCGATCCATGCACTTGGACATTCCAAGTATGTTGGAATGTTTTGAAATTGTACTCAGTCATAGTCAACGACGCCCTGAACAAGAATCCGTTGAAAATATTTGCATATCGCTTAAGGAATATTTTTAATGAATTTTTGAAAATCAGGAAAGCGATCCATGCACTTAGGCAGTGACTTAACTTTTTATTCAAAAAAGACCCCAAAAGTATCTTGGAATGTCTTGAAATTGTACACAGTCATAGTCAAGCATGCCCTGAACAAGAATCCGTTGAATATATTTGCATATCTCTTGAAGAATATTTTTAATGAACTTTTGAAAATCAGGAAAGCGATCCATGCACTTGGACATTCCAAGTATGTTGGAATGTCTTGAAATTGTACTCAGTCATAGTCAACGACGCCCTGAACAAGAATCCGTTGAAAATATTTGCATATCGCTTAAGGAATATTTTTAATGAATTTTTGTAAATCAGGAAAGCGATCCATGCACTTAGGCAGTGACTTAACTTTTTCGTCAAAAAAGACCCCAAAAGTATCTTGGAATGTCTTGAAATTGTACACAGTCATAGTCAAGCATGCCCTGAACAAGAATCCGTTGAATATATTTGCATATCTCTTGAAGAATATTTTTAATGAATTTTTGAAAATCCGGAAAGCGATCCATGCACTTGGACTTTCCAAGTATGTTGGAATGTCTTGAAATTGTACTCAGTCATAGTCAACGACGCCCTGAACAAGAATCCGTTGAAAATATTTGCATATCGCTTAAGGAATATTTTTAATGATTTTTTGAAAATCAGGAAAGCGGTCCATGCACTTAGGCAGTGACTTAACTTTTTTGTCAAAAAAGACCCCAAAAGTATCTTGGAATGTCTTGAAATTGTACACAGTCATAGTCAAGCATGCCCTGAACAAGAATCCGTTGAATATATTTGCATATCTCTTGAAGAATATTTTTAATGAATTTTTGAAAATCCAAAAAGCGATCCATGCACTTGGACATTCCAAGTATGTTGAAATGTCTTGAAATTGTACTCAGTCATAGTCAACAATGCCCTGAACAAGAATCCGTTGAAAATATTTGCATATCGTTTAAGGAATATTTTTAAAGAATTTCTGAAAATCAGGAAAGCGATCCATGCACTTGGACATTCCAAGTATGTTGGAATGTCTTGAAATTGTACTCAGTCATAGTCAACGACGCCCTGAACAAGAATCCGTTGAAAATATTTGCATATCGTTTAAGGAATTTTTTTTAAGAATTTCTGAAAATCAGGAAAGCGATCCATGCACTTAGGCAGTGACTTAACTTTTTCGTCAAAAAAGACCCCAAAAGTATCTTGGAATGTCTTGAAATTGTACACAGTCATAGTCAAGCATGCCCTGAACAAGAATCCGTTGAATATATTTGCATATCTCTTGAAGAATATTTTTAATGAACTTTTGAAAATCAGGAAATCGATCCATGCACTTGGACATTCCAAGTATGTTGGAATGTCTTGAAATTGTACTCAGTCATAGTCAACGACGCCCTGAACAAGAATCCGTTGAAAATATTTGCATATCGCTTAAGGAATATTTTTAATGAATTTTTGAAAATCAGGAAAGCGATCCATGCACTTAGGCAGTGACTTAACTTTTTCGTCAAAAAAGACCCCAAAAGTATCTTGGAATGTCTTGAAATTGTACACAGTCATAGTCAAGCATGCCCTGAACAAGAATCCGTTGAATATATTTGCATATCTCTTGAAGAATATTTTTAATGAATTTTTGAAAATCCGGAAAGCGATCCATGCACTTGGACATTCCAAGTATGTTGGAATGTCTTGAAATTGTACTCAGTCATAGTCAACGACGCCCTGAACAAGAATCCGTTGAAAATATTTGCATATCGCTTAAGGAATATTTTTAATGAATTTTTGAAAATCAGGAAAGCGGTCCATGCACTTAGGCAGTGACTTAACTTTTTTGTCAAAAAAGACCCCAAAAGTATCTTGGAATGTCTTGAAATTGTACACAGTCATAGTCAAGCATGCCCTGAACAAGAATCCGTTGAATATATTTGCATATCTCTTGAAGAATATTTTTAATGAATTTTTGAAAATCCAAAAAGCGATCCATGCACTTGGACATTCCAAGTATGTTGAAATGTCTTGAAATTGTACTCAGTCATAGTCAACAATGCCCTGAACAAGAATCCATTGAAAATATTTGCATATCGTTTAAGGAATATTTTTAAAGAATTTCTGAAAATCAGGAAAGCGATCCATGCACTTGGACATTCCAAGTATGTTGGAATGTCTTGAAATTGTACTCAGTCATTGTCAACGACGCCCTGAACAAGAATCCGTTGAAAATATTTGCATATCGTTTAAGGAATTTTTTTTAAGAATTTCTGAAAATCAGGAAAGCGATCCATGCACTTAGGCAGTGACTTAACTTTTTCGTCAAAAAAGACCCCAAAAGTATCTTGGAATGTCTTGAAATTGTACACAGTCATAGTCAAGCATGCCCTGAACAAGAATCCGTTGAATATATTTGCATATCTCTTGAAGAATATTTTTAATGAATTTTTGAAAATCAGGAAAGCGATCCATGCACTTGGACATTCCAAGTATTTTGGAATGTTTTGAAATTGTACTCAGTCATAGTCAACAACGCCCTGAACAAGAATCCATTGAAAATATTTGCATATCGCTTAAGGAATATTTTTAATGAATTTTTGAAAATCAGGAAAGCGATCCATGCACTTAGGCAGTGACTTAACTTTTTATTCAAAAAAGACCCCAAAAGTATCTTGGAATGTCTTGAAATTGTACACAGTCATAGTCAAGCATGCCCTGAACAAGAATCCGTTGAAAATATTTGCATTTCGCTTAAGGAATATTTTTAATGAATTTTTGAAAATCAGGAAAGCGATCCATGCACTTAGGCAGTGACTTAACTTTTTATTCAAAAAAGACCCCAAAAGTATCTTGGAATGTCTTGAAATTGTACACAGTCATAGTCAAGCATGCCCTGAACAAGAATCCGTTGAATATATTTGCATATCTCTTGAAGAATATTTTGAATGAACTTTTGAAAATCAGGAAATTGATCCATGCACTTGGACATTCCAAGTATGTTGGAATGTCTTGAAATTGTACTCGGTCATAGTCAACGACGCCCTGAACAAGAATCCATTGAAAATATTTGCATATCTCTTAAGGAATATTTTAAATGAATTTTTGAAAATCAGGAAAGCGATCCATGCACTTAGGCAGTGACTTAACTTTTTATTCAAAAAAGACCCCAAAAGTATCTTGGAATGTCTTGAAATTGTACTCAGTCATAGTCAACGACGCCCTGAACAAGAATCCATTGAAAATATTTGCATATCTCTTAAGGAATATTTTTAATGAATTTTTGAAAATGATGAAAGTCTGTGCACTTAGGCAGTTACTTAACTTTTTATTCAAAAAAGACCCCAAAGGTATCTTGGAATGTCTTGAAATTGTACACAGTCATAGTCAAGCATGCCCTGAACAAGAATCCGTTGAATATATTTGCATATCTCTTGAAGAATATTTTTAATGAACTTTTGAAAATCAGGAAAGCGATCCATGCACTTGGACATTCCAAGTATGTTGGAATGTCTTGAAATTGTACTCAGTCATAGTCAACGACGCCCTGAACAAGAATCCGTTGAAAATATTTGCATATCGCTTAAGGAATATTTTTAATGAATTTTTGAAAATCAGGAAAGCGATCCATGCACTTAGGCAGTGACTTAACTTTTTTGTCAAAAAAGACCCCATAAGTATGTTGGAATGTCTTGAAATTGTACTCAGTCATAGTCAACGACGCCCTGAACAAGAATCCGTTGAAAATATTTGCATATCGTTTAAGGAATATTTTTAAAGAATTTCTGAAAATCAGGAAAGCGATCCATGCACTTAGGCAGTGACTTAACTTTTTCGTCAAAAAAGACCCCAAAAGTATCTTGGAATGTCTTGAAATTGTACACAGTCATAGTCAAGCATGCCCTGAACAAGAATCCGTTGAATATATTTGCATATCTCTTGAAGAATATTTTTAATGAATTTTTGAAAATCCGGAAAGCGATCCATGCACTTGGACATTCCAAGTATGTTGGAATGTCTTGAAATTGTACTCAGTCATAGTCAACAACGCCCTGAACAAGAATCCATTGAAAATATTTGCATATCTCTTAAGGAATATTTTTAATGAATTTTTGAAAATGAGGAAAGTCTGTGCACTTAGGCAGTGACTTAACTTTTTATTCAAAAAAGACCCCAAAAGTATCTTGGAATGTCTTGAAATTGTACACAGTCATAGTCAAGCATGCCCTGAACAAGAATCCGTTGAATATATTTGCATATCTCTTGAAGAATATTTTTAATGAACTTTTGAAAATCAGGAAAGCGATCCATGCACTTGGACATTCCAAGTATGTTGGAATGTTTTGAAATTGTACTCAGTCATAGTCAACGACGCCCTGAACAAGAATCCGTTGAAAATATTTGCATATCGCTTAAGGAATATTTTTAATGAATTTTTGAAAATCAGGAAAGCGATCCATGCACTTAGGCAGTGACTTAACTTTTTATTCAAAAAAGACCCCAAAAGTATCTTGGAATGTCTTGAAATTGTACACAGTCATAGTCAAGCATGCCCTGAACAAGAATCCGTTGAATATATTTGCATATCTCTTGAAGAATATTTTTAATGAACTTTTGAAAATCAGGAAATCGATCCATGCACTTGGACATTCCAAGTATGTTGGAATGTCTTGAAATTGTACTCAGTCATAGTCAACGACGCCCTGAACAAGAATCCGTTGAAAATATTTGCATATCGCTTAAGGAATATTTTTAATGAATTTTTGAAAATCAGGAAAGCGATCCATGCACTTAGGCAGTGACTTAACTTTTTCGTCAAAAAAGACCCCAAAAGTATCTTGGAATGTCTTGAAATTGTACACAGTCATAGTCAAGCATGCCCTGAACAAGAATCCGTTGAATATATTTGCATATCTCTTGAAGAATATTTTTAATGAATTTTTGAAAATCCGGAAAGCGATCCATGCACTTGGACATTCCAAGTATGTTGGAATGTCTTGAAATTGTACTCAGTCATAGTCAACGACGCCCTGAACAAGAATCCGTTGAAAATATTTGCATATCGCTTAAGGAATATTTTTAATGAATTTTTGAAAATCAGGAAAGCGGTCCATGCACTTAGGCAGTGACTTAACTTTTTTGTCAAAAAAGACCCCAAAAGTATCTTGGAATGTCTTGAAATTGTACACAGTCATAGTCAAGCATGCCCTGAACAAGAATCCGTTGAAAATATTTGCATATCGTTTAAGGAATATTTTTAAAGAATTTCTGAAAATCAGGAAAGCGATCCATGCACTTGGACATTCCAAGTATGTTGGAATGTCTTGAAATTGTACTCAGTCATAGTCAACGACGCCCTGAACAAGAATCCGTTGGAAATATTTGCATATCGTTTAAGGAATTTTTTTTAAGAATTTCTGAAAATCAGGAAAGCGATCCATGCACTTAGGCAGTGACTTAACTTTTTCGTCAAAAAAGACCCCAAAAGTATCTTGGAATGTCTTGAAATTGTACACAGTCATAGTCAAGCATGCCCTGAACAAGAATCCGTTGAATATATTTGCATATCTCTTGAAGAATATTTTTAATGAATTTTTGAAAATCAGGAAAGCGATCCATGCACTTGGACATTCCAAGTATGTTGGAATGTCTTGAAATTGTACTCAGTCATAGTCAACAACGCCCTGAACAAGAATCCATTGAAAATATTTGCATATCGCTTAAGGAATATTTTTAATGAATTTTTGAAAATCAGGAAAGCGATCCATGCACTTAGGCAGTGACTTAACTTTTTATTCAAAAAAGACCCCAAAAGTATCTTGGAATGTCTTGAAATTGTACACAGTCATAGTCAAGCATGCCCTGAACAAGAATCCGTTGAATATATTTGCATATCTCTTGAAGAATCTTTTTAATGAACTTTTGAAAATCAGGAAAGCGATCCATGCACTTGGACATTCCAAGTATGTTGGAATGTCTTGAAATTGTACTCAGTCATAGTCAACGACGCCCTGAACAAGAATCCGTTGAAAATATTTGCATATTGCTTAAGGAATATTTTTAATGAATTTTTGAAAATCAGGAAAGCGATCCATGCACTTAGGCAGTGACTTAACTTTTTATTCAAAAAAGACCCCAAAAGTATCTTGGAATGTCTTGAAATTGTACACAGTCATAGTCAAGCATGCCCTGAACAAGAATCCGTTGAATATATTTGCATATCTCTTGAAGAATATTTTGAATGAACTTTTGAAAATCAGTAAATTGATCCATGCACTTGGACATTCCAAGTATGTTGGAATGTCTTGAAATTGTACTCGGTCATAGTCAACAACGCCCTGAACAAGAATCCATTGAAAATATTTGCATATCTCTTAAGGAATATTTTAAATGAATTTTTGAAAATGATGGAAGTCTGTGCACTTAGGCAGTGACTTAACTTTTTATTCAAAAAAGACCCCAAAAGTATCTTGGAATGTCTTGAAATTGTACTCAGTCATAGTCAACGACGCCCTGAACAAGAATCCATTGAAAATATTTGCATATCTCTTAAGGAATATTTTTAATGAATTTTTGAAAATGATGAAAGTCTGTGCTCTTAGGCAGTTACTTAACTTTTTATTCAAAAAAGACCCCAAAGGTATCTTGGAATGTCTTGAAATTGTACACAGTCATAGTCAAGCATGCCCTGAACAATAATCCGTTGAATATATTTGCATATCTCTTGAAGAATATTTTTAATGAACTTTTGAAAATCAGGAAAGCGATCCATGCACTTGGACATTCCAAGTATGTTGGAATGTCTTGAAATTGTACTCAGTCATAGTCAACGACGCCCTGAACAAGAATCCGTTGAAAATATTTGCATATCGCTTAAGGAATATTTTTAATGAATTTTTGAAAATCAGGAAAGCGATCCATGCACTTAGGCAGTGACTTAACTTTTTTGTCAAAAAAGACCCCATAAGTATCTTGGAATGTCTTGAAATTGTACACAGTCATAGTCAAGCATGCCCTGAACAAGAATCCGTTGAATATATTCGCATATCTCTTGAAGAATATTTTTAATGAATTTTTGAAAATCCGAAAAGCGATCCATGCACTTGGACATTCCAAGTATGTTGGAATATCTTGAAATTGTACTCAGTCATAGTCAACGACGCCCTGAACAAGAATCAATTGAAAATATTTGCATATCTCTTAAGGAATATTTTTAATGAATTTTTGAAAATGAGGAAAGTCTGTGCACTTAGGCAGTGACTTAACTTTTTATTCAAAAAAGACCCCAAAAGTATCTTGGAATGTCTTGAAATTGTACACAGTCATAGTCAAGCATGCCCTGAACAAGAATCCGTTGAATATATTTGCATATCTCTTGAAGAATATTTTTAATGAACTTTTGAAAATCAGGAAAGCGATCCATGCACTTGGACATTCCAAGTATGTTGGAATGTCTTGAAATTGTACTCAGTCATAGTCAACGACGCCCTGAACAAGAATCCGTTGAAAATATTTGCATATCGTTTAAGGAATTTTTTTTAAGAATTTCTGAAAATCAGGAAAGCGATCCATGCACTTAGGCAGTGACTTAACTTTTTCGTCAAAAAAGACCCCAAAAGTATCTTGGAATGTCTTGAAATTGTACACAGTCATAGTCAAGCATGCCCTGAACAAGAATCCGTTGAATATATTTGCATATCTCTTGAAGAATATTTTTAATGAACTTTTGAAAATCAGGAAATTGATCCATGCACTTGGACATTCCAAGTATGTTGGAATGTCTTGAAATTGTACTCAGTCATAGTCAACGACGCCCTGAACAAGAATCCATTGAAAATATTTGCATATCTCTTAAGGAATATTTTTAATGAATTTTTGAAAATGATGAAAGTCTGTGCACTTAGGCAGTGACTTAACTTTTTATTCAAAAAAGACCCCAAAGGTATCTTGGAATGTCTTGAAATTGTACACAGTCATAGTCAAGCATGCCCTGAACAAGAATCCGTTGAATATATTTGCATATCTCTTGAAGAATATTTTTAATGAACTTTTGAAAATCAGGAAAGCGATCCATGCACTTGGACATTCCAAGTATGTTGGAATGTCTTGAAATTGTACTCAGTCATAGTCAACGACGCCCTGAACAAGAATCCGTTGAAAATATTTGCATATCGCTTAAGGAATATTTTTAATGAATTTTTGAAAATCAGGAAAGCGATCCATGCACTTAGGCAGTGACTTAACTTTTTTGTCAAAAAAGACCCCAAAAGTATCTTGGAATGTCTTGAAATTGTACACAGTCATAGTCAAGCATGCCCTGAACAAGAATCCGTTGAATATATTTGCATATCTCTTGAAGAATATTTTTAATGAATTTTTGAAAATGAGGAAAGTCTGTGCACTTAGGCAGTGACTTAACTTTTTATTCAAAAAAGACCCCAAAAGTATCTTGGAATGTCTTGAAATTGTACACAGTCATAGTCAAGCATGCCCTGAACAAGAATCCGTTGAATATATTTGCATATCTCTGGAAGAATATTTTTAATGAATTTTTGAAAATCCGGAAAGCGATCCATGCACTTGGACATTCCAAGTATGTTGGAATGTCTTGAAATTGTACTCAGTCATAGTCAACAACGCCCTGAACAAGAATCCATTGAAAATATTTGCATATCTCTTAAGGAATATTTTTAATGAATTTTTGAAAATGAGGAAAGTCTGTGCACTTAGGCAGTGACTTAACTTTTTATTCAAAAAAGACCCCAAAAGTATCTTGGAATGTCTTGAAATTGTACACAGTCATAGTCAAGCATGCCCTGAACAAGAATCCGTTGAATATATTTGCATATCTCTTGAAGAATATTTTTAATGAACTTTTGAAAATCCGGAAAGCGATCCATGCACTTGGACATTCCAAGTATGTTGGAATGTCTTGAAATTGTACTCAGTCATAGTCAACGACGCCCTGAACAAGAATCCGTTGAAAATATTTACATATCGCTTAAGGAATATTTTTAATGAATTTTTTTAAAAATCAGGAAAGCGATCCATGCACTTAGACAGTGACTTAACTTTTTCGTCAAAAAAGACCCCAAAAGTATCTTGGAATGTCTTGAAATTGTACACAGTCATAGTCAAGCATGCCCTGAACAAGAAACCGTTGAATATATTTGCATATCTCTTGAAGAATATTTTTAATGAATTTTTGAAAATCCGAAAAGCGATCCATGCACTTGGACATTCCAAGTATGTTGGAATGTCTTGAAATTGTACTCAGTCATAGTCAACGACGCCCTGAACAAGAATCAATTGAAAATATTTGCATATCTCTTAAGGAATATTTTTAATGAATTTTTGAAAATGAGAAAAGTCTGTGCACTTCGGCAGTGACTTAACTTTTTATTCAAAAAAAACCCCAAAAGTATCTTGGAATGTCTTGAAATTGTACACAGTCATAGTCAAGCATGCCCTGAACAAGAATCCGTTGAATATATTTGCATATCTCTTGAAGAATATTTTTAATGAACTTTTGAAAATCAGGAAAGCGATCCATGCACTTGGACATTCCAAGTATGTTGGAATGTTTTGAAATTGTACTCAGTCATAGTCAACGACGCCCTGAACAAGAATCCGTTGAAAATATTTGCATATCGCTTAAGGAATATTTTTAATGAATTTTTGAAAATCAGGAAAGCGATCCATGCACTTAGGCAGTGACTTAACTTTTTATTCAAAAAAGACCCCAAAAGTATCTTGGAATGTCTTGAAATTGTATACAGTCATAGTCAAGCATGCCCTGAACAAGAATCCGTTGAATATATTTGCATATCTCTTGATGAATATTTTTAATGAATTTTTGAAAATCCGAAAAGCGATCCATGCACTTGGACATTCCAAGTATGTTGGAATGTCTTGAAATTGTACTCAGTCATAGTCAACGACGCCCTGAACAAGAATCTGTTGAAAATATTTGCATATCTCTTAAGGAATATTTTTAATGAATTTTTGAAAATCAGGAAAGCGATCCATGCACTTAGGCAGTGACTTAACTTTTTATTCAAAAAAGACCCCAAAAGTATCTTGGAATGTCTTGAAATTGTAAACAGTCATAGTCAACCATGCCCTGAACAAGAATCCGTTGATTATATTTGCATATCTCTTGAAGAATATTTTTAATGAACTTTTGAAAATCCGGAAAGCGATCCATGCACTTGGACATTCCAAGTATGTTGGAATGTCTTGAAATTGTACTCAGTCATAGTCAACGACGCCCTGAACAAGAATCAATTGAAAATATTTGCATATCTCTTAAGGAATATTTTTAATGAATTTTTGAAAATGAGGAAAGTCTGTGCACTTAGGCAGTGACTTAACTTTTTATTCAAAAAAGACCCCAAAAGTATCTTGGAATGTCTTGAAATTGTACACAGTCATAGTCAAGCATGCCCTGAACAAGAATCCGTTGAATATATTTGCATATCTCTTGAAGAATATTTTTAATGAACTTTTGAAAATCAGGAAAGCGATCCATGCACTTGGACATTCCAAGTATGTTGGAATGTCTTGAAATTGTACTCAGTCATAGTCAACGACGCCCTGAACAAGAATCCGTTGAAAATATTTGCATATCGCTTAAGGAATATTTTTAATGAATTTTTGAAAATCAGGAAAGCGATCCATGCACTTAGGCAGTGACTTAACTTTTTCGTCAAAAAAGACCCCAAAAGTATCTTGGAATGTCTTGAAATTGTACACAGTCATGGTCAAGCATGCCCTGAACAAGAATCTGTTGAATATATTTGCATATCTCTTGAAGAATATTTTTAATGAACTTTTGAAAATCAGGAAAGCGATCCATGCACTTGGACATTCCAAGTATGTTGGAATGTTTTGAAATTGTACTCAGTCATAGTCAACGACGCCCTGAACAAGAATCCGTTGAAAATATTTGCATATCGCTTAAGGAATATTTTTAATGAATTTTTGAAAATCAGGAAAGCGATCCATGCACTTAGGCAGTGACTTAACTTTTTATTCAAAAAAGACCCCAAAAGTATCTTGGAATGTCTTGAAATTGTACACAGTCATAGTCAAGCATGCCCTGAACAAGAATCCGTTGAATATATTTGCATATCTCTTGAAGAATATTTTTAATGAATTTTTGAAAATCCGAAAAGCGATCCATGCACTTGGACATTCCAAGTATGTTGGAATGTCTTGAAATTGTACTCAGTCATAGTCAACGACGCCCTGAACAAGAATCGATTGAAAATATTTGCATATCTCTTAAGGAATATTTTTAATGAATTTTTGAAAATGAGGAAAGTCTGTGCACTTCGGCAGTGACTTAACTTTTTATTCAAAAAAAGACCCCAAAAGTATCTTGGAATGTCTTGAAATTGTACACAGTCATAGTCAAGCATGCCCTGAACAAGAATCCGTTGAATATATTTGCATATCTCTTGAAGAATATTTTTAATGAATTTTTGAAAATCAGGAAAGCGATCCATGCACTGAGGCAGTGACTTAACTTTTTCGTCAAAAAAGACCCCAAAAGTATCTTGGAATGTCTTGAAATTGTACACAGTCATAGTCAAGCATGCCCTGAACAAGAAACCGTTGAATATATTTGCATATCTCTTGAAGAATATTTTTAATGAATTTTTGAAAATCCGAAAAGCGATCCATGCACTTGGACATTCCAAGTATGTTGGAATGTCTTGAAAGTGTACTCAGTCATAGTCAACGACGCCCTGAACAAGAATCTGTTGAAAATATTTGCATATCTCTTAAGGAATATTTTTAATGAATTTTTGAAAATGAGGAAAGTCTGTGCACTTAGGCAGTGACTTAACTTTTTATTCAAAAAAGACCCCAAAAGTATCTTGGAATGTCTTGAAATTGTACACAGTCATAGTCAAGCATGCCCTGAACAAGAATCCGTTGAATATATTTGCATATCTCTTGAAGAATATTTTTAATGAACTTTTGAAAATCAGGAAAGCGATCCATGCACTTGGACATTCCAAGTATGTTGGAATGTTTTGAAATTGTACTCAGTCATAGTCAACGAGGCCCTGAACAAGAATCCGTTGAAAATATTTGCATATCGCTTAAGGAATATTTTTAATGAATTTTTGAAAATCAGGAAAGCGATCCATGCACTTAGGCAGTGACTTAACTTTTTATTCAAAAAAGACCCCAAAAGTATCTTGGAATGTCTTGAAATTGTACACAGTCATAGTCAAGCATGCCCTGAACAAGAATCCGTTAAATATATTTGCATATCTCTTGAAGAATATTTTTAATGAATTTTTGAAAATCCGAAAAGCGATCCATGCACTTGGACATTCCAAGTATGTTGGAATGTCTTGAAATTGTACTCAGTCATAGTCAACGACGCCCTGAACAAGAATCGATTGAAAATATTTGCATATCGTTTAAGGAATATTTTTAAAGAATTTCTGAAAATCAGGAAAGCGATCCATGCACTTAGGCAGTGACTTAACTTTTTCGTCAAAAAAGACCCCAAAAGTATCTTGGAATGTCTTGAAATTGTACACAGTCATAGTCAAGCATGCCCTGAACAAGAATCCGTTGAATATATTTGCATATCTCTTGAAGAATATTTTTAATGAATTTTTGAAAATCCGGAAAGCGATCCATGCACTTAGGCAGTGACTTAACTTTTTCGTCAAAAAAGACCCCAAAAGTATCTTGGAATGTCTTGAAATTGTACTCAGTCATAGTCAACGACGCCCTGAACAAGAATCTGTTGAAAATATTTGCATATCTCTTAAGGAATATTTTTAATGAATTTTTGAAAATGAGGAAAGTCTGTTCACTTAGGCAGTGACTTAACTTTTTATTCAAAAAAGACCCCAAAAGTATCTTGGAATGTCTTGAAATTGTACACAGTCATAGTCAAGCATGCCCTGAACAAGAATCCGTTGAATATATTTGCATATCTCTTGAAGAATATTTTTAATGAACTTTTGAAAATCAGGAAAGCGATCCATGCACTTGGACATTCCAAGTATGTTGGAATGTCTTGAAATTGTACTCAGTCATAGTCAACGACGCCCTGAACAAGAATCTGTTGAAAATATTTGCATATCGCTTAGGGAATATTTTTTATGAATTTTTGAAAATCAGGAAAGCGATCCATGCACTTAGGCAGTGACTTAACTTTTTATTCAAAAAAGACCCCAAAAGTATCTTGGAATGTCTTGAAATTGTACACAGTCATAGTCAAGCATGCCCTGAACAAGAATCCGTTGAATATATATGCATATCTCTTGAAGAATATTTTAAATTAATTTTTGAATATCCGGAACGCGATCCATGCACTTGGACATTCCAAATATGTTGGAATGTCTTGAAATTGTACTCAGTCATAGTCAACGACGCCCTGAACAAGAATCCATTGAAAATATTTGCATATCTCTTAAGGAATATTTTTAATGAATTTCTGAAAATGAGGAAAGTCTGTGCACCTCGGCAGTGACTTAACTTTTTATTCAAAAAAGACCCCAAAAGTATCTTGGAATGTCTTGAAATTGTACACAGTCATAGTCAAGCATGCCCTGAACAAGAATCCGTTGAATATATTTGCATATCTCTTGAAGAATATTTTTAATGAACTTTTGAAAATCAGGAAAGCGATCCATGCACTTGGACATTCCAAGTATGTTGGAATGTTTTGAAATTGTACTCAGTCATAGTCAACGACGCCCTGAACAAGAATCCGTTGAAAATATTTGCATATCGCTTAAGGAATATTTTTAATGAATTTTTGAAAATCAGGAAAGCGATCCATGCACTTAGGCAGTGACTTAACTTTTTCGTCAAAAAAGACCCCAAAAGTATCTTGGAATGTCTTGAAATTGTACACAGTCATAGTCAAGCATGCCCTGAACAAGAAACCGTTGAATATATTTGCATATCTCTTGAAGAATATTTTTAATGAACTTTTGAAAATCCGGAAAGCGATCCATGCACTTGGACATTCCAAGTATGTTGGAATGTCTTGAAATTGTACTCAGTCATAGTCAACGACGCCCTGAACATGAATCTGTTGAAAATATTTGCATATCTCTTAAGGAATATTTTTAATGAATTTTTGAAAATGAGGAAAGTCTGTGCACTTAGGCAGTGACTTAACTTTTTATTCAAAAAAGACCCCAAAAGTATCTTGGAATGTCTTGAAATTGTACACAGTCATAGTCAAGCATGCCCTGAACAAGAATCCGTTGAATATATTTGCATATCTCTTGAAGAATATTTTTAATGAACTTTTGAAAATCAGGAAAGCGATCCATGCACTTGGACATTCCAAGTATGTTGGAATGTTTTGAAATTGTACTCAGTCATAGTCAACGACGCCCTGAACAAGAATCCGTTGAAAATATTTGCATATCGTTTAAGGAATATTTTTAAAGAATTTCTGAAAATCAGGAAAGCGATCCATGCACTTAGGCAGTGACTTAACTTTTTCGTCAAAAAAGACCCCAAAAGTATCTTGGAATGTCTTGAAATTGTACACAGTCATAGTCAAGCATGCCCTGAACAAGAAACCGTTGAATATATTTGCATATCTCTTGAAGAATATTTTTAATGAACTTTTGAAAATCCGGAAAGCGATCCATGCATTTGGACATTCCAAGTATGTTGGAATGTCTTGAAATTGTACTCAGTCATAGTTAACGACGCCCTGAACAAGAATCCGTTGAAAATATTTGCATATCGCTTAAGGAATATTTTTAATGCATTTTTTAAAATCCGAAAAGCGATCCATGCACTTGGACATTCCAAGTATGTTGGAATGTCTTGAAATTGTACTCAGTCATAGTCAACGACGCCCTGAACAATAATCTGTTGAAAATATTTGCATATCTCTTAAGGAATATTTTTAATGAATTTTTGAAAATGAGGAAAGTCTGTGCACTTAGGCAGTGACTTAACTTTTTATTCAAAAAAGACCCCAAAAGTATCTTGGAATGTCTTGAAATTGTACACAGTCATAGTCAAGCATGCCCTGAACAAGAATCCGTTGAATATATTTGCATATCTCTTGAAGAATATTTTTAATGAACTTTTGAAAATCAGGAAAGCGATCCATGCACTTGGACATTCCAAGTATGTTGGAATGTTTTGAAATTGTACTCAGTCATAGTCAACGACGCCCTGAACAAGAATCCGTTGAAAATATTTGCATATCGTTTAAGGAATATTTTTAAAGAATTTCTGAAAATCAGGAAATCGATCCATGCACTTAGGCAGTGACTTAACTTTTTCGTCAAAAAAGACCCCAAAAGTATCTTGGAATGTCTTGAAATTGTACACAGTCATAGTCAAGCATGCCCTGAACAAGAAACCGTTGAATATATTTGCATATCTCTTGAAGAATATTTTTAATGAACTTTTGAAAATCCGGAAAGCGATCCATGCACTTGGACATTCCAAGTATGTTGGAATGTCTTGAAAGTGTACTCAGTCATAGTCAACGACGCCCTGAACAAGAATCCGTTGAAAATATTTGCATATCGCTTAAGGAATATTTTTAATGAATTTTTTAAAATCCGAAAAGCGATCCATGCACTTGGACATTCCAAGTATGTTGGAATGTCTTGAAATTGTACTCAGTCATAGTCAACGACGCCCTGAACAAGAATCCGTTGAATATATTTGCATATCTCTTGAAGAATATTTTTAATGAACTTTTGAAAATCAGGAAAGCGATCCATGCACTTGGACATTCCAAGTATGTTGGAATGTTTTGAAATTGTACTCAGTCATAGTCAACGATGCCCTGAACAAGAATCAATTGAAAATATTTGCATATCTCTTAAGGAATATTTTTAATGAATTTTTGAAAATGAGGAAAGTCTGTGCACTTCGGCAGTGACTTAACTTTTTATTCAAAAAAGACCCCAAAAGTATCTTGGAATGTCTTGAAATTGTACACAGTCATAGTCAAGCATGCCCTGAACAAGAATCCGTTGAATATATTTGCATATCTCTTGAAGAATATTTTTAATGAACTTTTGAAAATCAGGAAAGCGATCCATGCACTTGGACATTCCAAGTATGTTGGAATGTCTTGAAATTGTACTCAGTCATAGTCAACGACGCCCTGAACAAGAATCCGTTGAAAATATTTGCATATCGCTTAAGGAATATTTTTAATGAATTTTTGAAAATCAGGAAAGCGATCCATGCACTTAGGCAGTGACTTAACTTTTTCGTCAAAAAAGACCCCAAAAGTATCTTGGAATGTCTTGAAATTGTACACAGTCATAGTCAAGCATGCCCTGAACAAGAAACCGTTGAATATATTTGCATATCTCTTGAAGAATATTTTTAATGAACTTTTGAAAATCCGGAAAGCGATCCATGCACTTGGACATTCCAAGTATGTTGGAATGTCTTGAAATTGTACTCAGTCATAGTCAACGACGCCCTGAACAAGAATCTGTTGAAAATATTTGCATATCTCTTAAGGAATATTTTTAATGAATTTTTGAAAATGAGGAAAGTCTGTGCACTTAGGCAGTGACTTAACTTTTTATTCAAAAAAGACCCCAAAAGTATCTTGGAATGTCTTGAAATTGTACACAGTCATAGTCAAGCATGCCCTGAACAAGAATCCGTTGAATATATTTGCATATCTCTTGAAGAATATTTTTAATGAACTTTTGAAAATCAGGAAAGCGATCCATGCACTTGGACATTCAAAGTATGTTGGAATGTTTTGAAATTGTACTCAGTCATAGTCAACGACGCCCTGAACAAGAATCCGTTGAAAATATTTGCATATCGTTTAAGGAATATTTTTAAAGAATTTCTGAAAATCAGGAAAGCGATCCATGCACTTAGGCAGTGACTTAACTTTTTCGTCAAAAAAGACCCCAAAAGTATCTTGGAATGTCTTGAAATTGTACACAGTCATAGTCAAGCATGCCCTGAACAAGAAACCGTTGAATATATTTGCATATCTCTTGAAGAATATTTTTAATGAACTTTTGAAAATCCGGAAAGCGATCCATGCACTTGGACATTCCAAGTATGTTGGAATGTCTTGAAATTGTACTCAGTCATAGTCAACGACGCCCTGAACAAGAATCCGTTGAAAATATTTGCATATCGCTTAAGGAATATTTTTAATGAATTTTTTAAAATCCGAAAAGCGATCCATGCACTTGGACATTCCAAGTATGTTGGAATGTCTTGAAATTGTACTCAGTCATAGTCAACGACGCCCTGAACAATAATCTGTTGAAAATATTTGCATATCTCTTAAGGAATATTTTTAATGAATTTTTGAAAATGAGGAAAGTCTGTGCACTTAGGCAGTGACTTAACTTTTTATTCAAAAAAGACCCCAAAAGTATCTTGGAATGTCTTGAAATTGTACACAGTCATAGTCAAGCATGCCCTGAACAAGAATCCGTTGAATATATTTGCATATCTCTTGAAGAATAATTTTAATGAACTTTTGAAAATCAGGAAAGCGATCCATGCACTTGGACATTCCAAGTATGTTGGAATGTTTTGAAATTGTACTCAGTCATAGTCAACGACGCCCTGAACAAGAATCCGTTGAAAATATTTGCATATCGTTTAAGGAATATTTTTAAAGAATTTCTGAAAATCAGGAAATCGATCCATGCACTTAGGCAGTGACTTAACTTTTTCGTCAAAAAAGACCCCAAAAGTATCTTGGAATGTCTTGAAATTGTACACAGTCATAGTCAAGCATGCCCTGAACAAGAAACCGTTGAATATATTTGCATATCTCTTGAAGAATATTTTTAATGAACTTTTGAAAATCCGGAAAGCGATCCATGCACTTGGACATTCCAAGTATGTTGGAATGTCTTGAAATTGTACTCACTCATAGTCAACGACGCCCTGAACAAGAATCCGTTGAAAATATTTGCATATCGCTTAAGGAATATTTTTAATAAATTTTTTAAAATCCGAAAAGCGATCCATGCACTTGGACATTCCAAGTATGTTGGAATGTCTTGAAATTGTACTCAGTCATAGTCAACGACGCCCTGAACAAGAATCTGTTGAAAATATTTGCATATCTCTTAAGGAATATTTTTAATGAATTTTTGAAAATGAGGAAAGTCTGTGCACTTAGGCAGTGACTTAACTTTTTATTCAAAAAAGACCCCAAAAGTATCTTGGAATGTCTTGAAATTGTACACAGTCATAGTCAAGCATGCCCTGAACAAGAATCCGTTGAATATATTTGCATATCTCTTGAAGAATATTTTTAATGAACTTTTGAAAATCCGGAAAGCGATCCATGCACTTGGACATTCCAAGTATGTTGGAATGTCTTGAAATTGTACTCAGTCATAGTCAACGACGCCCTGAACAAGAATCCGTTGAATATATTTGCATATCTCTTGAAGAATATTTTTAATGAACTTTTGAAAATCAGGAAAGCGATCCATGCACTTGGACATTCCAAGTATGTTGGAATGTTTTGAAATTGTACTCAGTCATAGTCAACGACGCCCTGAACAAGAATCCGTTGAAAATATTTGCATATCGCTTAAGGAATATTTTTAATGAATTTTTGAAAATCAGGAAAGCGATCCATGCACTTAGGCAGTGACTTAACTTTTTATTCAAAAAAGACCCCAAAAGTATCTTGGAATGTCTTGAAATTGTACACAGTCATAGTCAAGCATGCCCTGAACAAGAATCCGTTGAATATATTTGCATATCTCTTGAAGAATATTTTTAATGAATTTTTGAAAATCCGAAAAGCGATCCATGCACTTGGACATTCCAAGTATGTTGGAATGTCTTGAAATTGTACTCAGTCATAGTCAACGACGCCCTGAACAAGAATCGATTGAAAATATTTGCATATCTCTTAAGGAATATTTTTAATGAATTTTTGAAAATGAGGAAAGTCTGTGCACTTCGGCAGTGACTTAACTTTTTATTCAAAAAAAGACCCCAAAAGTATCTTGGAATGTCTTGAAATTGTACACAGTCATAGTCAAGCATGCCCTGAACAAGAATCCGTTGAATATATTTGCATATCTCTTCAAGAATATTTTTAATGAACTTTTGAAAATCAGGAAAGCGATCCATGCACTGAGGCAGTGACTTAACTTTTTCGTCAAAAAAGACCCCAAAAGTATCTTGGAATGTCTTGAAATTGTACACAGTCATAGTCAAGCATGCCCTGAACAAGAAACCGTTGAATATATTTGCATATCTCTTGAAGAATATTTTTAATGAATTTTTGAAAATCCGAAAAGCGATCCATGCACTTGGACATTCCAAGTATGTTGGAATGTCTTGAAAGTGTACTCAGTCATAGTCAACGACGCCCTGAACAAGAATCTGTTGAAAATATTTGCATATCTCTTAAGGAATATTTTTAATGAATTTTTGAAAATGAGGAAAGTCTTTGCACTTAGGCAGTGACTTAACTTTTTATTCAAAAAAGACCCCAAAAGTATCTTGGAATGTCTTGAAATTGTACACAGTCATAGTCAAGCATGCCCTGAACAAGAATCCGTTGAATATATTTGCATATCTCTTGAAGAATATTTTTAATGAACTTTTGAAAATCAGGAAAGCGATCCATGCACTTGGACATTCCAAGTATGTTGGAATGTTTTGAAATTGTACTCAGTCATAGTCAACGACGCCCTGAACAAGAATCCGTTGAAAATATTTGCATATCGCTTAAGGAATATTTTTAATGAATTTTTGAAAATCAGGAAAGCGATCCATGCACTTAGGCAGTGACTTAACTTTTTATTCAAAAAAGACCCCAAAAGTATCTTGGAATGTCTTGAAATTGTACACAGTCATAGTCAAGCATGCCCTGAACAAGAATCCGTTGAATATATTTGCATATCTCTTGAAGAATATTTTTAATGAATTTTTGAAAATCCGAAAAGCGATCCATGCACTTGGACATTCCAAGTATGTTGGAATGTCTTGAAATTGTACTCAGTCATAGTCAACGACGCCCTGAACAAGAATCGATTGAAAATATTTGCATATCTCTTAAGGAATATTTTTAATTAATTTTTGAAAATGAGGAAAGTCTGTGCACTTCGGCAGTGACTTAACTTTTTATTCAAAAAAGACCCCAAAAGTATCTTGGAATGTCTTGAAATTGTACACAGTCATAGTCAAGCATGCCCTGAACAAGAATCCGTTGAATATATTTGCATATCTCTTGAAGAATATTTTTAATGAACTTTTGAAAATCAGGAAAGCGATCCATGCACTTGGACATTCCAAGTATGTTGGAATGTCTTGAAATTGTACTCAGTCATAGTCAACGACGCCCTGAACAAGAATCTGTTGAAAATATTTGCATATCGCTTAAGGAATATTTTTAATGAATTTTTGAAAATCAGGAAAGCGATCCATGCACTTAGGCAGTGACTTAACTTTTTATTCAAAAAAGACCCCAAAAGTATCTTGGAATGTCTTGAAATTGTACACAGTCATAGTCAAGCATGCCCTGAACAAGAATCCGTTGAATATATATGCATATCTCTTGAAGAATATTTTAAATTAATTTTTGAATATCCGGAACGCGATCCATGCACTTGGACATTCCAAATATGTTGGAATGTCTTGAAATTGTACTCAGTCATAGTCAACGACGCCCTGAACAAGAATCCATTGAAAATATTTGCATATCTCTTAAGGAATATTTTTAATGAATTTTTGAAAATGAGGAAAGTCTGTGCACTTAGGCAGTGACTTAACTTTTTATTCAAAAAAGACCCCAAAAGTATCTTGGAATGTCTTGAAATTGTACACAGTCATAGTCAAGCATGCCCTGAACAAGAATCCGTTGAATATATTTGCATATCTCTTGAAGAATATTTTTAATGAACTTTTGAAAATCAGGAAAGCGATCCATGCACTTGGACATTCCAAGTATGTTGGAATGTTTTGAAATTGTACTCAGTCATAGTCAACAACGCCCTGAACAAGAATCCGTTGAAAATATTTGCATATCGCTTAAGGAATATTTTTAATGAATTTTTGAAAATCAGGAAAGCGATCCATGCACTTAGGCAGTGACTTAACTTTTTATTCAAAAAAGACCCCAAAAGTATCTTGGAATGTCTTGAAATTGTACACAGTCATAGTCAAGCATGCCCTGAACAAGAATCCGTTGAATATATTTGCATATCTCTTGAAGAATATTTTTAATGAACTTTTGAAAATCAGGAAAGCGATCCATGCACTTGGACATTCCAAGTATGTTGGAATGTCTTGAAATTGTACTCAGTCATAGTCAACGACGCCCTGAACAAGAATCCATTGAAAATATTTGCATATCGTTTAAGGAATATTTTTAAAGAATTTCTGAAAATCAGGAAAGCGATCCATGCACTTAGGCAGTGACTTAACTTTTTCGTCAAAAAAGACCCCAAAAGTATCTTGGAATGTCTTGAAATTGTACACAGTCATAGTCAAGCATGCCCTGAACAAGAATCCGTTGAATATATTTGCATATCTCTTGAAGAATATTTTTAATGAATTTTTGAAAATCCGGAAAGCGATCCATGCACTTAGGCAGTGACTTAACTTTTTCGTCAAAAAAGACCCCAAAAGTATCTTGGAATGTCTTGAAATTGTACACAGTCATAGTCAAGCATGCCCTGAACAAGAAACCGTTGAATATATTTGCATATCTCTTGAAGAATATTTTTAATGAATTTTTTAAAAAATCAGGAAAGCGATCCATGCACTTAGGCAGTGACTTAACTTTTTCGTCAAAAAAGACCCCAAAAGTATCTTGGAATGTCTTGAAATTGTACACAGTCATAGTCAAGCATGCCCTGAACAAGAAACCGTTGAATATATTTGCATATCTCTTGAAGAATGTTTTTAATGAATTTTTGAAAATCCGAAAAGCGATCCATGCACTTGGACATTCCAAGTATGTTGGAATGTCTTGAAATTGTACTCAGTCATAGTCAACGACGCCCTGAAAAAGAATCTGTTGAAAATATTTGCATATCTCTTAAGGAATATTTTTAATGAATTTTTGAAAATGAGGAAAGTCTGTTCACTTAGGCAGTGACATAACTTTTTATTCAAAAAAGACCCCAAAAGTATCTTGGAATGTCTTGAAATTGTACACAGTCATAGTCAAGCATGCCCTGAACAAGAATCCGTTGAATATATTTGCATATCTCTTGAAGAATATTTTTAATGAACTTTTGAAAATCAGGAAAGCGATCCATGCACTTGGACATTCCAAGTATGTTGGAATGTCTTGAAATTGAACTCAGTCATAGTCAACGACGCCCTGAACAAAAATCTGTTGAAAATATTTGCATATCGCTTAAGGAATATTTTTAATGAATTTTTGAAAATCAGGAAAGCGATCCATGCACTTAGGCAGTGACTTAACTTTTTATTCAAAAAAGACCCCAAAAGTATCTTGGAATGTCTTGAAATTGTACACAGTCATAGTCAAGCATGCCCTGAACAAGAATCCGTTGAATATATATGCATATCTCTTGAAGAATATTTTAAATTAATTTTTGAATATCCGGAACGCGATCCATGCACTTGGACATTCCAAATATGTTGGAATGTCTTGAAATTGTACTCAGTCATAGTCAACGACGCCCTGAACAAGAATCCATTGAAAATATTTGCATATCTCTTAAGGAATATTTTTAATGAATTTTTGAAAATGAGGAAAGTCTGTGCACTTAGGCAGTGACTTAACTTTTTATTCAAAAAAGACCCCAAAAGTATCTTTGAATGTCTTGAAATTGTACACAGTCATAGTCAAGCATGCCCTGAACAAGAATCCGTTGAATATATTTGCATATCTCTTAAGGAATATTTTTAATGAATTTCTGAAAATGAGGAAAGTCTGCGCACTTAGGCAGTGACTTAACTTTTTATTCAAAAAAGACCCCAAAAGTATCTTGGAATGTCTTGAAATTGTACACAGTCATAGTCAAGCATGCCCTGAACAAGAATCCGTTGAATATATTTGCATATCTCTTGAAGAATATTTTTAATGAATTTTTGAAAATCCGGAAAGCGATCCATGCACTTGAACATTCCAAGTATGTTGGAATGTCTTGAAATTGTACTCAGTCATAGTCAACGACGCCCTGAACAAGAATCCATTGAAAATATTTGCATATCTCTTAAGATATATTTTTAATGAATTTTTGAAAAGGAGGAAAGTCTGTGCACTCAGGCAGACTTAACTTTTTATTCAAAAAAGACCCCAAAAGTATCTTGGAATGTCTTGAAATTGTACACAGTCATAGTCAAGCATGCCCTGAACAAGAATCCGTTGAATATATTTGCATATCTCTTGAAGAATATTTTTATAGAATTTTTGAAAATCCGGAAAGCGATCCATGCACTTGGACATTCCAAGTATGTTGGAATGTCTTGAAATTGTACTCGGTCATAGTCAACGACGCCCTGAACAAGAATCCATTAAAAATATTTGCAAATCTCTTAAGGAATATTTTTAATGAATTTTTGAAAAGGAGGAAAGTCTGTGCACTTAGGCAGTGACTTAACTTTTTATTCAAAAAAGACCCCAAAAGTATCTTAGAATGTCTTGAAATTGTACACAGTCATAGTCAAGCATGTCCTGAACAAGAATCCGTTGAATATATTTGCATATCTCTTGAAGAATATTTTTATAGAACTTTTGAAAATCAGGAAAGCGATCCATGCATTTGGACATTCCAAGTATGTTGGAATGTCTTGAAATTGTACTCAGTCATAGTCAACGACGCCCTGAACAAGAATCCGTTGTAAATATTTGCATATCGCTTAAGGAATATTTTTAATGAATTTTTGAAAATCAGGAAAGCGATCGATGCACTTGGACATTCCAAGTATGTTGGAATGTCTTGAAATTGTACTCAGTCATAGTCAACGACACCCTGAACAAGAATCCGTTGAAAATATTTGCATATCGCCTAACAAATATTTTAAATGAATTTTTGAAAATCAGGAAAGCGAACCATGCACTTACGCAGTGACTTAACTTTTTTGTCAAAAAAGACCCCAAAAGTATCTTGGAATGTCTTGAAATTGTACACAGTCATAGTCAAGCATGCCCTGAACAAGAATCCGTTGAATATATTTGCATATCTCTTAAAGAATATTTTTAATGAACTTTTGAACATGACATAGTTTGGCATGGGTTAACCCATGTCATGACAAACATGACATGTTTGTCCACTAGAGGGCAGTTTGAAGAACCAAGCAGCCATGAATCAGATTTGACCTTACTTGTAATGTCAAACTTGTCCACTAGAGGGCAGTTGAAATAATTAAGTATCCATACATTAAATTTGAGCTTACATGTAATGACACCTTTATCCACTAAAGGGCAGTTCCAAGAATTTAGCATGCCATAAATCAGATTTGAGCTTACATGTAATGACACATTTGTCCACCAGAGGGCAGTCTGACCAATCCAGCAGCCATAAATCAGATTTGACCTTACTTGCAATGTCAAACTTGTCCACTAGAGGGCAGTTGAAATAATTAGGTATCCATACATCAAATTTGAGCTTACATGTAATGACACCTTTATCCACTAGAGAGCAGTCTGAAGAATTTAGCATGCCATAAATCAGATTTGAGCTTACATGTAATGACACCTTTATCCACTAGAGAGCAGTCTGAAGAATTTAGCATGCCATAAATCAGATTTGAGCTTACATGTAGTGACACATTTGTCCACCAGAGGGCAGTCTGACCAATCCAGCAGCCATAAATCAGATTTGACCTTACTTGTAATGTCAAACTTGTCCACTAGATGGCAGTTGAAATAATTAAGCAGCTATAAATCAGATTTGACATAACATATAATGACATGTTTGTCCACCAGAGGGCAGTTGAAATAATTTAGAATCCATAAATCAAATTTGAGCGTGCATGTAATGACATGTTTATCCACCAGAGGGCAGTCTGAAGAATCCAGGAGCCAAAAGTTAAATTTGACCTTACATGTAATGACACCTTTATCCACCAGAGGGCAGTCTGAAGAATTTAACAGCCATAAATCAGATTTGAGCTTACATGTAATGACACATTTGTCCACCAGAGGGCAGTCTGACCAATCCAGCAGCCATAAATCAGATTTGACCTTACTTGTAATGTCAAACTTGTCCACTAGAGGGCAGTTGAAATAATTTATCAGCTATAAATCAAATTTGAGCGTGCATTTAATGACATCTTTTTCCACTATCGGGCAGTCTGAAGAATTTAGCAGCCATAAATCAGATTTGACCTTACATGTAATAACACCTTTGTCCACCAGAGGGCAGTCTGACCAATCCAGCAGCCATAAATCAGATTTGACCTTACTTGTAATGTCAAACTTGTCCACTAGAGGTCAGTTGAAATAATTAGGTATCCATACATCAAATTTGAGCTTACATGTAATGACACCTTTATCCACTAGAGGGCAGTCCGAAGAATTTAGCATGCCATAAATCAGATTTGAGCTTACATGTAATGACACATTTGTCCACCAGAGGGCAGTCTGACCAATCCAGCAGCCATAAATCAGATTTGACCTTACTTGTGATGTCAAACTTGTCCACTAGAGGGCAGTTGAAATAATTAAGCAGCTATAAATCAAATTTGAGCGTGCATGTAATGACATGTTTATCCACCAGAGGGCAGTCTGAAGAATCCAGCAGCCAAAAGTCAAATTTGAGCTTACATGTAATGACACCTTTATCCACTAGAGGGCAGTCTGAAGAATTTAACAGCCATAAATCAGATTTGAGCTTACATGTAATGACACATTTGTCCACCAGAGGGCAGTCTGACCAATCCAGCAGCCATAAATCAGATTTGACCTTACTTGTAATGTCAAACTTGTCCACTAGAGGGCAGTTGAAATAATTTATCAGCTATAAATCAAATTTGAGCGTGCATGTAATGACATGTTTATCCACCAGAGGGCAGTCTGAAGAATCCAGCAGCCAAAAGTCAAATTTGACCTTACATGTAATGACATCTTTTTCCACTAGAGGGCAGTCTGAAGAATTTAGCAGCCATAAATCAGATTTGACCTTACATGTAATAACACATTTGTCCACCAGAGGGCAGTCTGACCAATCCAGCACCCATAAATCAGATTTGAACTTACTTGTAATGTCAAACTTGTCCACTAGAGGGCAGTTGAAATAATTAAGTATCCATACATCAAATTTGAGCTTACATGTAACGACATGTTTGTCCACTAGAGGGCAGTTTGAAGAACCCAGCAGCCATGAATCAGATTTGACCTTACTTGTAATGTCAAACTTGTCCACTAGAGGGCAGTTGAAATAATTAAGTATCCATACATCAAATTTGAGCTTACATGTAATGACACCTTTATCCACTAGAGGGCAATTTGAAGAACCCAGCAGCCATAAATCAGATTTGACCTTACATGTAATAACAACCTTGTCCACCAGAGAGCAGTCTGAATAATTCAGCAGCCATAAATCAAATGTGACCCTCCTTGTAAAAACACATTGGTTCACCAGGAAGCTGTTACACCATGTGAACCAATCCATTACCCATAATGCTTTGTGAAAACTTAAAAGTGAAGAAAACAGTGTCAGCCAATCGGCTTTTTCAGCCAATCAGCTGACGATCACAGAGAATACACATGGCTTATTATACGGAGAGAGAGAGAGACAGGGAGAGGGAGAGAGAGTGTGTCGAATGTCCAGCGTATGTGTGCAGTGTGTGTGTGTGCAGTGCGAAATTAAAGCGTGAATATCATCAAAGCAGTCATCATCAAAGCTTTGTTTGACAAAGGAAGACAAAGAGAAAAGGACAATAAGTCTGTGGCTGAGCAGCTTCTTCACGGACAAGGACAGCGAACGTACAGAGACTGCTGTGTGTGGACTGTTAGCATTTTAAGCTAGCGATCTTTATGCTAACGTGTTAGCAGACTTCATCGTCACAAAAACAACAAACAGATGATTATTCCGCGGCTGAAAGAGAGCAGGACACACACGGTAGTTGTCTGAGATGATGACATGACGCCAGCACCGCTCTATCTCCTATCGAATTGGACTTTTGGAGGCGAACAGACGTAAAACTGTTATGATCAGAGGCACTGATGTTCTTATGGGGTGAGTTTTCCTTAACGTTGTTAATCGATGTTATGTTAGTGTTCATTCAAAGTCACATACAGACGCACATAGGGAAGCTGTCTTTTAATAATCCACTGTGCGTTTCATGACGCCGTTTGGCTACATTGTTATTAGCCATGCTTGCTTAGCTCGCTAGCTTAGCTCGCTAGCTCGGTACTGTATTATTACAATGAGAATGATGCGCACATCGAAACTTTTGTTCGGTCAGATGAGCGTATTATAAGCCGTAAGAGGAGCATGTCACGGCCCTCTTTGAGATTTTGTACACCCGCAGGTTCAGTTTGATAATTCAAATGCTTTGAGACGAAACTCCCGTGTTCGAAACCTAACATTGCATTGAATGATGTGTGAATGCCACACCTTTGCATGCATGAATCACACATGATTAACACAATGTGTGATGAACGTGTTAATTACACGTGCAATTCATGCACATAAAGGTGTGGCATTCACACATAATTCAAGCAATACTAATGATCAATCTATACTGATTCAGTGATTAAATGCCTTTTAACATGAACCATGATCTGAAATAAGTATTTTTTATTTTTTTTTCAGAATCCTGGGCATAAGGATTGGCATGTGAAGTTGCTGCCAACCCATATGTCCAAGGCCTCAGTGTGGCGTCAATACATGAGGTCGGCTAAGGCTCTTGGTATGTGTATAAATTGATTTCTATACAATAGCCAAATGCTTATATAGACTGCAATATGTAATGTGTAAAATGTGATTTTTTTGGAAAAATAAAATAATTATTTTCATTGTGGTTCTTGCTGTCAACAGGTAGTGGAACACAGCTCTGCTGAAAGTCGCCTCAATATTCCGCAGCTTGTTGGAACGGCAGATGGCAGAGTGATAGTAAAGACCATCGACTGGCAGACACATCTGAGTCCCTACTTTCAAAAGCTCCCACAGATCAAGAGTTATCAGAACTTTAGGTATTTATATTCAAAATTCTGCATTTTATGAATAAAAAAATCACGAATGAACATAATAGTGTTCCATGTGAACAGTGAGCCATGTTTTAAATATCCTGTTGTGTGCTTCTATTCTGTCACAGCTTTGATGCCAACAGACCAGGTGTGGTGCTTGCTCAAACTCACAGTGATGCAGAGCCTATCGAGTTTCAGCTACTGCGCAACCCAGGAGTTCTGCCCCCTGTTGACAGTCTCCCCGTCCTGGCCCCACCTGGACTGACCATGGACAGGCAGACGTATCTTTTTGAAAAAATCCGGCCTTTCTGTTCTGATGAGGCAAAATTCTTCACATGCCCAGCACCAAAGGTTACAGCACAGAAGAGGGTGCGTTTGTGATGTCATCATTTAGTCCGCATATCAACTGTGATGGACAGAGTGGGTACAGTCACATTGTGGGGGAGGAACTGGTATTGAAGATGATAATATAGTCCATGGTCTGGAAAATATTCCTTCACACACTTAGATATATTTTATTTCTTTATTTTAGTTCTATGCACCATATATCTGGAACAAACTCCCAGAAAACTGTAGGTCTGCTGAAACTCTCACCTCTTTTAAATCAAGAGTGAAGACTTTTCTGTTTGCCGCTGCATTTCAGTCATTTCCAATACTGCACTGTAACCTTTATTCCTTATATATACTCTTGATTTTATTTGTTATCTTTTTATTTTATTTGTATCTATTTTATTTTTTAATCTTAATCTTTAAATTTTACCTGCTTGTTTTTATTTTGATGTTATATCTGATTTTATAAATGTCTCTTTTCTATGCTTTTTAATGCTTTATGTAAAGCACTTTGAATTACCTTGTTGTTGAAATGTGCTATACAAATAAACTTGCCTTGCCTTGCCTTACATTGACATGAACTACATTCATTCCTTTTTTTTTCCAAACTGCTACACTGTTACTGTCCTGTGGGCTAACAGACATCAGATGTCACTGACAGCTAGACTGGGTGGGGGGTTGTGACCATGTTAATGTCATGCAAATGAGCAGCTATTGGCCTGGCTCCTCAAGAGGGTCGAAATCTTTCAGGCTGAATTTCTCCCTAAAGCAGTTTGAGGAGTGTCTACATTCAAATGACCACATCTTCTTCAAAAATGATCAGATGGACATGGGTTTGACATTGTTGGAAAGCTTAGATATCACACTTTCAGAATCTGTAAATAACTCCAAATGTCCCGAAGTAGACATGTGAACCCTTTTGCCATGGCTGGACACAAATTTTCTGTTCCAGAATCGAGACCCGACATGGACCTTGTGATGGAACGAACACGCCTGGTGTATGTCCAGGACAACATTGACGAACTCTGAACACCAGCTGTCAGAAGAGGATGAGTATTGTAAGTTGTTGTGTTTGCTGCGTTTGTCTCTGTTAATTTGTTTGTTGTTCCTAATCTGTTCCAGAATGGAGACCCAACATGGTCGACCTCGAGCCGGGGCTTGGTGGACGTTCTGGACAACTTCGACGAACTCTGAACACAGACTGTTGGAAGAGGATGAGTATGGTGATATTTTTGTTTGAGTTATTGTTGACCTCTACTTTCGTCTACAGTCGCCTCTTCCCTGATCTGGTCGGTGACTCCCACTGCACAAGAAGAACCTACAGTGGTGAGTATATCAGATTCCTTATGACATCAATGACAGTTTGATACTGCTTTTCAGTTTTGTTTTTCCTAATCTGTTTCAGAATGGAGACCCAAGGCTTGGTGGACTTCCTAGGTCCTTGACAACTTCAAACTCTAAACACTAGCTGTCGGAAGAGGATGAGTATTGTTAGTAGTTGTGTTTGCTGCTGCTTTTGTCTCTGTTAATTTGTTTGTTTTTCCTAATCTGTTCCAGAAGGGTGACCCAACATGGTCGACCTCAAGGTGGTGCTTGTTGGACGTTCTACCCTACAGTCGCATCTTCCCTGATCTCATCGGTGACTCCTACTGCACAAGAAGAACCTGCAGTGGTGAGTATATCAGATTCCTTTGGACATCAATGACAGTTTGATACTGCTTTTCAGTTTTGTTTTTCCTAATCTGTTCCAGAATGGAGACCCAACATGGTCGACCTCGAGGCGGTGCTTGGTGGACGTTCTGGACAACTTCGACGAACTCTGAACACAGATTGTCGGAAGAGGAGGAGAATGGTGATATTTATTTTTCTTTGCGTCATTGTTGTTGACTCAACTCAACTCAACTCAACTTTATTTATAGAGCGCTTTAGGCAGCTAAAGCTGGTACAAAGTGCTTAACAGTACAATAATGTTTTAAAAATGGACAGTGAGGGGGCCTGTCTAATATGAAGCGGGAGGGCGTTCCAAAGTTTGGGACCGGCAATGGAGAAAGCTCTTTCCCCTCTGAGCTTCCGTTTAGACCTCGGTACCTCCAGGAGCAGCTGGTCAGCTGACCTGAGGCACCGAGCAGGAGTGTAAGGATGGAGAAGCTCAGAGAGGTAAGGCGGGGCAAGACCATTTAAAGATTTAAAAACAAATAAAAGAATCTTAAAATGGACTCTAAAATGCACAGGCAGCCAGTGAAGGGAGGCCAAAATGGGAGTAATGTGCTCCCTCTTACGTGCTCCAGTTAAGAGGCGAGCAGCAGCGTTCTGGACCAACTGGAGACGTGAGAGGGAGGACTGGCTGACTCCAAGATAAAGAGCGTTACAGTAATCCAGCCGAGATGTAACAAAGGCATGGATTACTGTTTCAAAGTGCTTTTGTGAGAGAAAGGGCCTCACCTTTGCCAGCTGCCTGAGGTGAAAAAAGCTGGACTTTACTGTTGCCCCAATTTGCCGGTCCAATTTAAAATCACTGTCCATAATAAAACCTAAGTTTGTCACTAAAGGCTTCACATACGATGCCAAAGGGCCCAAATCAGCAGGGGGGGTTCACTAGAGCCGCTAGGACCAAACATTATGACTTCCGTCTTCTTTTCATTAAATTTTAAAAAGTTCAGTGACATCCATGCTTTTATGTCATCAAGACATAATAGAAGTGGTTGCAGACAGGCATTTTTCTTACTCAGTGGGACATAAATCTGACTGTCGTCTGCATAAAAATGAAATGAGATGCCATGTTTTCTCAAGATGGAGCCCAGGGGAAGCAGATACAGGGAGAAGAGCAGGGGCCCTAAAATTGAGCCCTGTGGAACCCCATATGACAGTGGAGCAGAGCGGGACTCAGAGCCACCGAGGCGTACACACATAGATCTTCCCTCAAGATACGATCTAAACCAATTAAGGGCGCTACCACTAATGCCCACTAGGTGCTGCAAGCGTGCCACTAAAATATTGTGGTCCACAGTGTCAAACGCTGCAGTTAGGTCCAGCAGGACAAGGATCACAGAGTCTCCAGAATCAACCGTCAGGAGGATGTCATTGAACACTCTTAATAAAGCTGACTCTGTACTATGCCTTGTTTTAAAGCCAGACTGGAAAATCTCCAGAATATCATGCTCGTCCAGGAACGACTGCAACTGGGCGTGGACAACTTTTTCCAGGATCTTTGAAATAAAAGGCAGCTTGGAGATAGGTCTATAATTGGCTAGCATAACACGATCAAGGCCAGGTTTCTTAAGCAGGGGTTGTACAACAGCATGTTTAAAACATTGGGGGACAACACCAGAAGACAGACTGCTGTTAATAATGGCCAGGACTGACTGCCCTATACAAGGAAATACCTCTTTAAAAAAGTGAGGCGGGACAGTGTCACAGGGAGAGCCTGATGGCTTCATCTGGGCAACCACTTTTTCTAAGGCAATCAGAGACACGGGCTCAAACAGATTCCTTTGGGCATCAGTGACAGTTTGATACTGCTTTTCAGTTTTGTTTTTCCTAATCTGTTTCAGAATGGAGACCCTACGCTTGGTGGACTTCCTACGTTCTGGACAACTTTGAAGAACTCTGAACCCCAGCGGTCGGAAGAGGATGAGTATTGTTAATTGTTTGCTGCTGCTTTTGTCTCTGTTAATTTGTTTGTTTTTCCTAATCTGTTCCAGAAGGGTGACCCAACATGGTCGACCTCGAGGTGGTGCTTGGTGGACGTTCTACCCTACAGTCGCGTCTTCCCTGATCTCATCGGTGACTCCTACTGCACAAGAAGAATCTGCAGTGGTGAGTATATCAGATTCCTTTGGACATCAATGACAGTTTGATACTGCTTTTCAGTTTTGTTTTTCCTAATCTGTTTCAGAATGGAGACCCTACGCTTGGTGGACTTCCTATGTCCTGGACAACTTTGAAGAACTCTGAACCCCAGCTGTCGGAAGAGGATGAGTATTGTTAATTGTTGTTTTTGCTGCTGCTTTTGTCACTTTTATCTGTTTGTTTTTCCTAATCTGTTCCAGAAGGGAAACCCAACATGATCGACCTCGAGGTGGTGCTTGGTGGACGTTCTACACTACAGTCGCCTCTTCCCTGATCTGGTCGGTGACTCCCACTGCACAAGAAGAACCTGCAGTGGTGAGTATATCAGATTCCTTTGGACATCAGTGACTGTTTGATGCTGCTTTTTAGTTTCGTTTTTCCTCATCTGTTCCAGGATGGAGACCCAAGGCTTGGTGGATTTCTGACGTCCAGCACAACTTTGAACATCTGAACACCAACTGTCAGAAGAAGATGAGTATTGTTACTTGTTTGCTGCTGCTCTCGTCCCTTTTCATTATTTAGTTTTTCCATTATTTTTGAAGTGTACAAAAATCCCTTTAGTCACAAAGCACTGAATACGATTCAAACACAGGTTGTTATTTGATATATAAACAGACTCAGGGTTCAAGTTTATTTCATTTTTGAAATGAAATGTTTGGTGTGGTTTAAGGAATATTTGGTTGTTATTAGACCCTGAGATGGGTCAGTGACTAGGAGAAACATTGATTTTGATGCATTAGTTGTTTGTAGTAGCAGATCCAATGTAATCTTATTTTGTGATATATGATGGATTTTGAATCGGTCTCCGACTACAAGTAAAACATTTTTTTCCTACTAACCCAATTATAGCCTGGTTTTGTTTTAAGATGAATAAACATACAATAATAGTTTGAACCTGAAAAACATTTATTTTGCAAAGGACACTGAATGATGAACACTTAAATATGAACATTGAATATGAAACATGGGGCAGTTTGGTGTGTTGTTGGCGATGGGGAGAAGGGAAAAGATGGAGATGGTGAGTGAGTTCATCATGTGTGAATGTGAGAGTTCAGCTCAGGTGGAGCAGAGACTCCAAATCTCGCTCGTTCACTCGCAGTCACGCTCGCTCGCTCACTCTCGCTCGCTCACTCACTCACTCAGTCACTCACTCTCGCTCGCTCGCTCACTTTCTCCCTCACTCCCTCACTCCCTCACTCAGTCACACATGATGCACTCACTCACCATCGCTCTTTTCCTTTCTCCCCATCTCCAACAACACACCCAACTGCCCCATGTTTCATATTCAATGTTTATATTTCAGTCTTCATCATTCAGGGTCGTCTTTGCAAAATAAATATTTGTTCAGGTTGAACCTATTCTTGTTTATTTATCTTTAAACAAAACAGGGTAATAATTATTTAGTAGGAAAAAAAGTTTGCTTATATAAGGAGACGATTCAAAATCCATCATATCACAAGATTATTAAATTGCATCTGCCACTACAGAAACTAACAATGCATCAAAATCAATGTTTCTTCCAATCACTGACCATCTCAGGGCCTGATAATAATAAATAGTCCTTGAAAGGTATTTTATGATTGATTGGAAAGGATTGTAGTTTTTTTGTTGATTTAAAGAGTTGCATAAACATTATGGCCTTTAAAGGGTTAGAATTTTAAAAATAGTATTTGATGAGTATATCTCAGTCTGAAGTAGCGTTAAAAGAGTGACAATTTAAAGTTGAAAAAAATATGAACAATATTTTTGTAGGATACTGTTTTTAGAAAAATCTGACATTGCAAAAAATAAGAATGCATCAGAATCAAAAGTTATTGTAGTTTTTTTTTCCCAATAAAAACAGTGTAGTTGCGTAAACAATATGGCCTTTAAAAGGTGAACCTTTTAAAAATAATATTTTTAAAAGGTGAACCTTTTAAAAATATTAATATTTGATATGCATATTTCAGGATGAAGTAGCTTCAAAAGACTGACTCATTTAAAGTGGAAATAAATATTAAGATATTTTTACAGCAGTTTTTGGCAAGGGGCCGTTTTCTGCAACAAGGAACAAATGAGGGGGTTAGGGTTAGCTAACCTTAGTTAGTTATCCCCAAAACACCTGGTTCAGGTGCACAGGTTATCAGAGTTCTGCAGAGCTCGTTAACCACTTCCACTACACAAGAACCTACAGTGGTGAGTATATTAGACTCCTTTTGACATCAATGACACTTTGCTACTGCTTTTCAGTTTTGTTTTTCCTAATCTGTTCCAGAATTGAGACCCTAACACTTGGTGGACTTCTTACGTCCTGGACAACTTAGACGAACTCTGAACACCGGCTGTCAAAACAAGATGAGTGTTTTTTTGTTTGTGTCAATATGCACTTCTACTTTGGTCTGTCGTTTCATCTTCCTGTGTTGTCGTTGTTACACAAATGTGTACACTTAGCAAAACTTAGTTGACAGTAAACGGGTGCAGGTGTCGGAGGATTGATAACTCTGATTGGACGGAACTCTCCATACGTGACAGCAAAACAAAAATCTGCTCACAAGGATGGACAAACTGGAATCATGGCTTGGAAATGCAAAAGTAACTTTCTGGACAACTTTGTCAACACGATGATGCAGCAAATGGAGGAATTCATTCACCTCAGTGAATCTACTCTTGGAAAATGGATGGATCTGCATGATGATCTTTGAGGAAATGGGATCAGTGGATTCAAAACCTGGAGGAACGGAACACAAGAATCTGAAAAAAACCCAACATGAACTGCACAAAATGGCCTCCTTGTGGTCGTCCAACCAAAACCACTGACTAACAAAAGTTACCACCTCTTGTCCTTTCTGTTCCCCTCCCATTCCCCCCAACCGGTCGAGGCAGACGGCCGCACACTTTGAGTCTGGTTCTGCCAGAGATTTCTTCCTGTTAAAAGGGAGTTTTTTCTCTCCACTGTTGCCACGATTGCTTGCTCATTGTGTGAATTGTTGGGTTTCTCTTCTCTCTAATATTATGAATGATTTAAAAAAAAAAAAAAAAAAAAAGGAGTGCAAGTCCGACTGTCACCTCCACGTGGTGCACTCTGGGTAACGCTAACGACGGCGGCAAACGATAAGTTTACCCGGACATTTGTGACTTATTTGAAAAGTTGATCTTTTTGAGTAAATGTTAATGTGTAGAATGTGTTTGAATGTTTGTCATTGTTGTGACGATAGTCAAGTTAATTTTCACTTCATGTGTTTTCATATGTCCAGAAACGGCAGCAAAACATGGACTGGATTTCACCGACTGGACTTGATGTGGTTTCCCTGTGAGTCGACAAACTCATTTATTTCCTTGCTGTCCTTTTATTGCTTTCCTTTTCTCTTTCCTTCCATTCTTTTTCATGTCTTTCAGCCCTTTCTTTTTGCCATTTCCTCCATCCCTGTGTTCTCTCCTTCTCTAATGGACTTTATTGCTTCCTTCCTTTTTCTGATTAAATGAGGTTTTAGTCCAACCAGCAGGGGGCGTCACAGCCACTTCAGCCTCAGTGGGTGAAGCTGAGTCTTTTTTCTTTTCCATTTCTAATTCACAGTGTAAGTGGGGTTTAAAGCCAACAGGGTTTATGAAGAATAAGTTCTTGTTTTTATTGTTATTTAAAGCTAACTGTATTTTCTTCTCTGTATTGTTTTATTGCGTTGAAGAAAAGAGCCTGTGATTGTTTGACTTTAATTTCTACTTAACCTTTATATGTTTCTTTGATGCCGTTTTGTTTCTTTTCTGCTTTGTGTTGATGTTTTTTCCATCTTGAATCTTTTGTGTTAAATAAATAAATAAGTCACTTATTTGAAGTCTCTCGCTCTTTCACTCACACTCACTCTGCTGAACTGGCTGAACAAATGTGTGCCACAGTCTGGCCCTCGGTGAAACTCTGTATGGCCTGAACCCTGAATGTTTTCTCAAGTTATTTATGGGCTGGCAGTGACTTAAATTCAGCAGCTTTGAATACATTTTTCATCTACACGTAATGTCACCTTTGTCCACTGGAGGTCAGGTTTTTGCAGTTCTGTTTTATGATGAATTATTTATGGCCTGGCAGGGTCTTAAACATAAAAAAACTGTTTCCCTCACAAAAGTTACTATTTATTTCACCAGTTTAGCAGCTCTAAATCTCATGTGACCTTACATGTAATGTCAAACGTGTCCACCAGAGGGCAGTTTCAACATGTAAACACATTTCAAGATCCTCTTCACCACCTACAAATCCTTCTTACCTTCAGACCTCCTCCATCGCCCCATTCACTCACACCGAACACGCTACACCGTCAAACATCTGTGTAGCCCCAGTTAAGCCCCTCAAGCATTTTATTTTAGATTTTATAAAATATATAATATAGATATATGTTTTTTTGAAGTTTAACATTTAAAAAGTTCAAGTAGCCATTCTGTTCCAATCCAATCCCTGTGTGTGTGAGTAAGAATGGAATAGGTGAGGGCGGGTCGCTACGGTAACTGTGGAGCTTCGGGCGCTGTCCGTGGTGCTGAAAGGCTGCTTTGTTGGATGAGTGTGTGACTTTGTTTTCTTTTTTTTCCCTCTACATGTAAAGTGACTTTTGTGATAGAGGAGGGAAGTGTGATGGAGCCTTGAGGGATTCTGGACTCATCACCAGGCTCGCTTCTCCTCGGCCTCAAATCTCCACGGACCTGAAACACAAGGAAAAGCAGCTGAAGCCACTTTCACTCATGACAATCCATCATTATTGAGTCACTGTGATGAAAGGAAGAAACTGTAGGGATGTTTTTAAGGTAGAACATTAGCTGAAAGGATGTTGTCGATGAATTCGTTCTTCATTGATGAAGCAGAGCATGAGAGAGAATAGATCAAAGCAGGAGAAACATCTTCTACATACGTAGAGTAAGATTAGAAGTAAGAGGAAGATTCTATTGAATAATATCTCAAATATCCAATGCCTTACCTGAACATTACTGGGCTCAGAGATGGAGAAGCTGGTCTCTTGAAAGTTGCTGCCATCTGCTGGTTTACCAGACAACGCCAGATCGGTCCTGCTGGATCTCAGTGCAGCATTTGATACGATAGATCATGAGATCCTGCTACATAGACTAGAACAAGATGTTGTGATTAGAGGATCTGCACTTGTCTGGTTCAAGTCCTATTTATGGGACAGATTTCAGTTTGTTAGTGTTAACGAGGACTACTCCATATTCACTAAGGTCAACTACGGAGTTCCTCAGGGTTCCGTGCTCGGACCTATTCTTTTTACCCTGTACATGCTGCCATTAGGCAACATTATCAGGAAACACAACATAGATTTCCATTGTTATGCAGACGACACCCAGCTATATGTATCTGTACGACCGGATGACCCAAACCCATCTATAAAACTCCAGGATTGTCTCATAGACATACAGACGTGGATGACTCTGAACTTTCTGATGCTTAACACAGAAAAAACTGAGGTCATGGTCCTTGGGCCAAAAGATATAAGAGCAGCACTTTTAAGTGGAGCTCTAAACCGAGGCAGTAACACTTCAGTCCCTTGCACTACAGTAAGGAACCTAGGAGTCCTGTTTGACCAGGATTTATCACTGGATGAACATATTAAGCATATATGTAGAACAGCCTTCTTCCACCTTCGCAACATTAAGACAATTAGAAATATTATATCACGACAAGACTCTGAGAAACTTATCCACGCCTTTATAACCTCTAGGCTGGATTACTGTAACTCCTTACTGTCTGGATGTCCTAGTAAGTCCTTGAGAAGCCTTCAACTTGTCCAGAACGCAGCAGCACGGATATTGACTGGAACCAGACGACGTGATTATACGACTCCTGTCTTGGCTTCACTTCACTGGCTCCCAGTGAAAAGTAGAATAGATTTTAAAATACTTCTACTCACATACAAGGCCCTGAATAATCAGGCACCTTCTTATATTTGTGACTTAATCACTTTATATCAACCCAATAGACCCTGAACTCAGGTCTACTGGTTATTCCTAAAATAACTAGAAGTAGAATCGGTGGTAGAACATTTATCTACCAGGCTCCTCTCCTGTGGAACCAACTTCTGCTTTCAGTCAGACAGTCTGACTCTGTCTCTGCCTTTAAGGTGAGACTGAAAACCTACCTTTTTAACATAGACTATAGTCGAAGCTAGATCAGGTATGTCCTGATTAGAATAGTCTATCTTATGCTGCCATAGGCTTAGACTGCTGGAGGAATTTCCCATCATGCACTTAGAATGAGCACACAGACTTTGCACGAGCCGCACTTTCTCTACCCCGTCCTCAATTTCTCAACCCTCACCACTTACCCGATGTCCCCCATGACATGTAGACCATAAATCCACATTTAGACCATAAATCCACATGTAGCACATAAATCCACATGTACACCATACATCCACATGTACACCATAAATCCACATGTAGACCATAAATCCACATGTAGACCATAAATTCACATGTAGACCATAAATTCACATGTAGACCTTCTCTAACTGATGTTTAATCTCTTACAGTTCTGCTGACACCAGTGAACGACATGAGGTCAGGACAGGAAAGAGGACTCCGTCATCTTCAAGTCTCTGATCACAACAGCCTTCACGACAGGCTGTGACAGATGATCCTGGCATTTAAAGACTTTTCACTTTTTATTCTTTGTCATTGTGTATTGTATGTTTTTGGTAACATCTACTGCACGTCTGTCCGTCCAGGGAGTGGATCCCTCAACTGTGGTTCTCCTTAAGGTTTCTACCCTTTTCCCTGTTAGAAGAGTTTTTTCGCTGGTAGTTTTTCCTTACCCTGGTCGAAGGTCTAAGGACAGAGGATGTTACCAACCCTGTGAAGTACCTGAGACAAACTATGTTTTGTAAACTGTGGGCTATACAAAAAATTATTGATTGATTGATTGATTTAACAGAAAAAAACCAAAAGTGTCTTGGAATTGTACACAGTCATAGTCAACGACACCCTGAACAAGAATCCGTTGAAAATATTTGCATATCTCTTAAGGAATATTTTTAATGAATTTTTGAAAATTAGGAAAGCGATCCATGCACTTAGGCAGTGACTTAACTTTTGATGTTTTTGGTTTGTTTTTAAAGCATTAAAGCTGCAGGAGTTCATCCATGTCGTCCAGTCGCTGGAAACAAACGTTTGGACACCGTGGATCACACAGCAGGAAATCAGGTGAGACAGAGGAAACGATCCATTTGCCCTGATGCACTTAGTGACTTGACTTTTTTTTCAAAAAAACCCCCAAAAGTAAATTGGAATGTCTTGAAATTGTACACAGTCATAGTCAAGCATGCCCTGAACAAGAATCTGTTGAATATATTTGCATATCTCTTGAAGAATATTTTTAATGAACTTTTGAAAATCAGGAAAGCGATCCATGCACTTGGACATTCCAAGTATGTTGGAATGTCTTGAAATTGTACTCAGTCATAGTCAACGACGCCCTGAAGAAGAATCCGTTGAAAATATTTGCATATCTCTTAAGGAATATTTTTAATGAATTTTTGAAAATCAGGAAAGCGATCCATGCACTTAGGTAAGTGACTTAACTTTTTTGTCAAAAAAGACCCCAAAAGTATCTTGGAATGTCTTGAAATTGTACACAGTCATAGTCAAGCATGCCCTGAACAAGAATCCATTGAATATATTTGCATATCTCTTGAAGAATATTTTTAATGAATTTTTGAAAATCCGGAAAGCGATCCATGCACTTGGACATTCCAAGTATGTTGGAATGTCTTGAAATTGTACTCAGTCATAGTCAACGACGCCCTGAAGAAGAATCCGTTGAAAATATTTGCATATCTCTTAAGGAATATTTTTAATGAATTTTTGAAAATCAGGAAAGCGATCCATGCACTTAGGTAAGTGACTTAACTTTTTTGTCAAAAAAGACCCCAAAAGTATCTTGGAATGTCTTGAAATTGTACACAGTCATAGTCAAGCATGCCCTGAACAAGAATCCATTGAATATATTTGCATATCGCTTAAGGAATATTTTTAATGAATTTTTGAAAATCAGGAAAGCGATCCATGCACTTAGGCAGTGACTTAACTTTTTCGTCAAAAAAGACCCCAAAAGTATCTTGGAATGTCTTGAAATTGTACACAGTCATAGTCAAGCATGCCCTGAACAAGAAACCGTTGAATATATTTGCATATCTCTTGAAGAATATTTTTAATTAATTTTTGAAAATCCGAAAAGCGATCCATGCACTTGGACATTCCAAGTATGTTGGAATGTCTTGAAATTGTACTCAGTCATAGTCAACGAAGCCCTGAACAAGAATCCATTGAAAATATTTGCATATCTCTTAAGGAATATTTTTAATGAATTTTTGGAAATGAGGAAAGTCTGTGCACTTAGGCAGTGACTTAACTTTTTATTCAAAAAAGACCCCAAAAGTATCTTGGAATGTCTTGAATTTGTACACAGTCATAGTCAAGCATGCCCTGAACAAGAATCCGTTGAATATATTTGCATATCTCTTGAAGAATATTTTTAATGAATTTTTGAAAATCCGGAAAGCGATCCATGCACTTGGACATTCCAAGTATGTTGGAATGTCTTGAAATTGTACTCAGTCATAGTCAACGACGCCCTGAACAAGAATCCGTTGAAAATATTTGCATATCGCTTAAGGAATATTTTTAATGAATTTTTGAAAGTCAGGAAAGCGATCCATGCACTTAGGCAGTGACTTAACTTTTTTGTCAAAAAAGACCCCAAAAGTATCTTGGAATGTCTTGAAATTGTACTCGGTCATAGTCAACGACGCCCTGAACAAGAATCCGTTGAAAATATTTGCATATCGCTTAAGGAATATTTTTAATGAATTTTTGAAAATCAGGAAAGCGATCCATGCACTTAGGCACTTAACTTTTTCGTCAAAAAAGACCCCAAAAGTATCTTGGAATGTCTTGAAATTGTACACAGTCATAGTCAAGCATGCCCTGAACAAGAATCCATTGAATATATTTGCATATCGCTTAAGGAATATTTTTAATGAATTTTTGAAAATCAGGAAAGCGATCCATGCACTTAGGCAGTGACTTAACTTTTTCGTCAAAAAAGACCCCAAAAGTATCTTGGAATGTCTTGAAATTGTACACAGTCATAGTCAAGCATGCCCTGAACAAGAAACCGTTGAATATATTTGCATATCTCTTGAAGAATATTTTTAATTAATTTTTGAAAATCCGAAAAGCGATCCATGCACTTGGACATTCCAAGTATGTTGGAATGTCTTGAAATTGTACTCAGTCATAGTCAACGAAGCCCTGAACAAGAATCCATTGAAAATATTTGCATATCTCTTAAGGAATATTTTTAATGAATTTTTGGAAATGAGGAAAGTCTGTGCACTTAGGCAGTGACTTAACTTTTTATTCAAAAAAGACCCCAAAAGTATCTTGGAATGTCTTGAAATTGTACACAGTCATAGTCAAGCATGCCCTGAACAAGAATCCGTTGAATATATTTGCATATCTCTTGAAGAATATTTTTAATGAATTTTTGAAAATCCGGAAAGCGATCCATGCACTTGGACATTCCAAGTATGTTGGAATGTCTTGAAATTGTACTCAGTCATAGTCAACGACGCCCTGAACAAGAATCCGTTGAAAATATTTGCATATCGCTTAAGGAATATTTTTAATGAATTTTTGAAAGTCAGGAAAGCGATCCATGCACTTAGGCAGTGACTTAACTTTTTTGTCAAAAAAGACCCCAAAAGTATCTTGGAATGTCTTGAAATTGTACTCGGTCATAGTCAACGACGCCCTGAACAAGAATCCGTTGAAAATATTTGCATATCGCTTAAGGAATATTTTTAATGAATTTTTGAAAATCAGGAAAGCGATCCATGCACTTAGGCACTTAACTTTTTCGTCAAAAAAGACCCCAAAAGTATCTTGGAATGTCTTGAAATTGTACACAGTCATAGTCAAGCATGCCCTGAACAAGAATCCGTTGAATATATTTGCATATCTGTTGAAGAATATTTTTAATGAATTTTTGAAAATCCGGAAAGCGATCCATCCACTTGGACATTCCAAGTATGTTGGAATGTCTTGAAATTGTACTCGGTCATAGTCAACGACGCCCTGAACAAGAATCCATTGAAAATATTTGCATATCTCTTAAGGAATATTTTTAATGAATTTTTGAAAATGATGAAAGTCTGTGCACTTAGGCAGTGACTTAACTTTTTATTCAAAAAAGACCCCAAAGGTATCTTGGAATGTCTTGAAATTGTACACAGTCATAGTCAAGCATGCCCTGAACAAGAATCCGTTGAATATATTTGCATATCTCTTGAAGAATATTTTTAATGAACTTTTGAAAATCAGGAAAGCGATCCATGCACTTGGACATTCCAAGTATGTTGGAATGTCTTGAAATTGTACTCAGTCATAGTCAACGACGCCCTGAACAAGAATCCGTTGAAAATATATGCATATCGCTTAAGGAATATTTTTAATGAATTTTTGAAAATCAGGAAAGCGATCCATGCACTTAGGCAGTGACTTAACTTTTTTGTCAAAAAAGACCCCAAAAGTATCTTGGAATGTCTTGAAATTGTACACAGTCATAGTCAAGCATGCCCTGAACAAGAATCCGTTGAATATATTTGCATATCTCTTGAAGAATATTTTTAATGAATTTTTGAAAATCCGAAAAGCGATCCATGCACTTGGACATTCCAAGTATGTTGGAATGTCTTGAAATTGTACTCAGTCATAGTCAACGACGCCCTGAACAAGAATCAATTGAAAATATTTGCATATCTCTTAAGGAATATTTTTAATGAATTTTTGAAAATGAGGAAAGTCTGTGCACTTAGGCAGTGACTTAACTTTTTATTCAAAAAAGACCCCAAAAGTATCTTGGAATGTCTTGAAATTGTACACAGTCATAGTCAAGCATGCCCTGAACAAGAATCCGTTGAATATATTTGCATATCTCTTGAAGAATATTTTTAATGAACTTTTGAAAATCAGGAAAGCGATCCATGCACTTGGACATTCCAAGTATGTTGGAATGTTTTGAAATTGTACTCAGTCATAGTCAACGACGCCCTGAACAAGAATCCGTTGAAAATATTTGCATATCGTTTAAGGAATATTTTTAAAGAATTTCTGAAAATCAGGAAAGCGATCCATGCACTTAGGCAGTGACTTAACTTTTTCGTCAAAAAAGACCCCAAAAGTATCTTGGAATGTCTTGAAATTGTACACAGTCATAGTCAAGCATGCCCTGAACAAGAATCCGTTGAATATATTTGCATATCTCTTGAAGAATATTTTTAATGAACTTTTGAAAATCAGGAAAGCGATCCATGCACTTGGACATTCCAAGTATGTTGGAATGTCTTGAAATTGTACTCAGTCATAGTCAACGACGCCCTGAACAAGAATCTATTGAAAATATTTGCATATCTCTTAAGGAATATTTTTAATGAATTTTTGAAAATGAGGAATTTCTGTGCACTTAGGCAGTGACTTAACTTTTTATTCAAAAAAGACCCCAAAAGTATCTTGGAATGTCTTGAAATTGTACACAGTCATAGTCAATCATGCCCTGAACAAGAATCCGTTGAATATATTTGCATATCGCTTAAGGAATATTTTTAATGAATTTTTGAAAATCAGGAAAGCGATCCATGCACTTGGACATTCCAAGTATGTTGGAATGTCTTGAAATTGTACTCAGTCATAGTCAACGACGCCCTGAACAAGAATCCGTTGAAAATATTTGCATATCGCTTCAGGAATATTTTAAATGAATTTTTGAAAATCAGGAAAGCGATCCATGCACTTGGACATTCCAAGTATGTTGGAATGTCTTGAAATTGTACTCAGTCATAGTCAACGACGCCCTGAACAAGAATCAATTGAAAATATTTGCATATCTCTTAAGGAATATTTTTAATGAATTTTTGAAAATGAGGAAAGTCTGTGCACTTCGGCAGTGACTTAACTTTTTCGTCAAAAAAGACCCCAAAAGTATCTTGGAATGTCTTGAAATTGTACACAGTCATAGTCAAGCATGCCCTGAACAAGAATCCGTTGAATATATTTGCATATCTCTTGAAGAATATTTTTAATGAATTTTTGAAAATCCGAAAAGCGATCCATGCACTTGGACATTCCAAGTATGTTGGAATGTCTTGAAATTGTACTCGGTCATAGTCAACGACGCCCTGAACAAGAATCCGTTGAAAATATTTGCATATCGCTTAAGGAATATTTTTAATGAATTTTTGAAAATCAGGAAAGCGATCCATGCACTTAGGCAGTGACTTAACTTTTTCGTCAAAAAAGACCCCAAAAGTATCTTGGAATGTCTTGAAATTGTACACAGTCATAGTCAAGCATGCCCTAAACAAGAATCCGTTGAATATATTTGCATATCTCTTGAAGAATATTTTTAATGAATTTTTGAAAATCCGGAAAGCTATCCATGCACTTGGACATTCCAAGTAAGTTGGAATGTCTTGAAATTGTACTCAGTCATAGTCAACGACGCCCTGAACAAGAATCTATTGAAAATATTTGCATATCTCTTAAGGAATATTTTTAATGAATTTTTGAAAATGAGGAATTTCTGTGCACTTAGGCAGTGACTTAACTTTTTATTCAAAAAAGACCCCAAAAGTATCCTGGAATGTCTTGAAATTGTACACAGTCATAGTCAAGCATGCCCTGAACAAGAATCCGTTGAATATATTTGCATATCGCTTAAGGAATATTTTTAATGAATTTTTGAAAATCAGGAAAGCGATCCATGCACTTGGACATTCCAAGTATGTTGGAATGTCTTGAAATTGTACTCAGTCATAGTCAACGACGCCCTGAACAAGAATCCGTTGAAAATATTTGCATATCGCTTCAGGAATATTTTAAATGAATTTTTGAAAATCAGGAAAGCGATCCATGCACTTAGGCAGTGACTTAACTTTTTTGTCAAAAAAGACCCCAAAAGTATCTTGGAATGTCTTGAAATTGTACACAGTCATAGTCAAGCATGCCCTGAACAAGAATCCGTTGAATATATTTGCATATCTCTTGAAGAATATTTTTAATGAATTTTTGAAAATCAGGAAAGCGATCCATGCACTTAGGCAGTGACTTAACTTTTTCGTCAAAAAAGACCCCAAAAGTATCTTGGAATGTCTTGAAATTGTACACAGTCATAGTCAAGCATGCCCTGAACAAGAATCCGTTCAATATATTTGCATATCTCTTGAAGAATATTTTTAATGAACTTTTGAAAATCAGGAAAGCGATCCATGCACTTGGACATTCCAAGTATGTTGGAATGTCTTGAAATTGTACTCAGTCATAGTCAACGACGCCCTGAACAAGAATCCGTTGAAAATATTTGCATATCGCTTCAGGAATATTTTAAATGAATTTTTGAAAATCAGGAAAGCGATCCATGCACTTGGACATTCCAAGTATGTTGGAATGTCTTGAAATTGTACTCAGTCATAGTCAACGACGCCCTGAACAAGAATCAATTGAAAATATTTGCATATCTCTTAAGGAATATTTTTAATGAATTTTTGAAAATGAGGAAAGTCTGTGCACTTCGGCAGTGACTTAACTTTTTCGTCAAAAAAGACCCCAAAAGTATCTTGGAATGTCTTGAAATTGTACACAGTCATAGTCAAGCATGCCCTGAACAAGAATCCGTTGAATATATTTGCATATCTCTTGAAGAATATTTTTAATGAATTTTTGAAAATCCGAAAAGCGATCCATGCACTTGGACATTCCAAGTATGTTGGAATGTCTTGAAATTGTACTCAGTCATAGTCAACGACGCTCTGAACAAGAATCAATTGAAAATATTTGCATATCTCTTAAGGAATATTTTTAATGAATTTTTGAAAATGAGGAAAGTCTGTGCACTGAGGCAGTGACTTAACTTTTTATTCAAAAAAGACCCCAAAAGTATCTTGGAATGTCTTGAAATTGTACACAGTCATAGTCAAGCATGCCCTGAACAAGAATCCGTTGAATATATTTGCATATCTCTTGAAGAATATTTTTAATGAATTTTTAAAATTCCGGAAAGCTATCCATGCACTTGGACATTCCAAGTAAGTTGGAATGTCTTGAAATTGTACTCAGTCATAGTCAACGACGCCCTGAACAAGAATCCGTTGAAAATATTTGCATATCGCTTAAGGAATATTTTTAATGAATTTTTTAAAAAATCAGGAAAGCGATCCATGCAGTTAGGCAGTGACTTAACTTTTTCGTCAAAAAAGACCCCAAAAGTATCTTGGAATGTCTTGAAATTGTACACAGTCATAGTCAAGCATGCCCTGAACAAGAATCCGTTGAATATATTTGCATATCTCTTGAAGAATATTTTTAATGAATTTTTGAAAATCCGAAAAGCGATCCATGCACTTGGACATTCCAAGTATGTTGGAATGTCTTGAAATTGTACTCAGTCATAGTCAACGACGCTCTGAACAAGAATCAATTGAAAATATTTGCATATCTCTTAAGGAATATTTTTAATGAATTTTTGAAAATGAGGAAAGTCTGTGCACTTAGGCAGTGACTTAACTTTTTATTCAAAAAAGACCCCAAAAGTATCTTGGAATGTCTTGAAATTGTACACAGTCATAGTCAAGCATGCCCTGAACAAGAATCCGTTGAATATATTTGCATATCTCTTGAAGAATATTTTTAATGAACTTTTGAAAATCAGGAAAGCGATCCATGTACTTCGACATTCAAAGTATGTTGGAATGTCTTGAAATTGTACTCGGTCATAGTCAACGACGCCCTGAACAAGAATCCGTTGAAAATATTTGCATATCGCTTAAGGAATATTTTTAATGAATTTTTGAAAATCAGGAAAGCGATCCATGCACTTAGGCAGTGACTTAACTTTTTCGTCAAAAAAGACCCCAAAAGTATCTTGGAATGTCTTGAAATTGTACACAGTCATAGTCAAGCATGCCCTGAACAAGAATCCGTTGAATATATTTGCATATCTCTTGAAGAATATTTTTAATGAATTTTTGAAAATCCGAAAAGCGATCCATGCACTTGGACATTCCAAGTATGTTGGAATGTCTTGAAATTGTACTCAGTCATAGTCAACGACGCTCTGAACAAGAATCAATTGAAAATATTTGCATATCTCTTAAGGAATATTTTTAATGAATTTTTGAAAATGAGGAAAGTCTGTGCACTGAGGCAGTGACTTAACTTTTTATTCAAAAAAGACCCCAAAAGTATCTTGGAATGTCTTGAAATTGTACACAGTCATAGTCAAGCATGCCCTGAACAAGAATCCATTGAATATATTTGCATATCTCTTGAAGAATATTTTTAATGAATTTTTAAAATTCCGGAAAGCTATCCATGCACTTGGACATTCCAAGTAAGTTGGAATGTCTTGAAATTGTACTCAGTCATAGTCAACGACGCCCTGAACAAGAATCCGTTGAAAATATTTGCATATCGCTTAAGGAATATTTTTAATGAATTTTTTAAAAAATCAGGAAAGCGATCCATGCACTTAGGCAGTGACTTAACTTTTTCGTCAAAAAAGACCCCAAAAGTATCTTGGAATGTCTTGAAATTGTACACAGTCATAGTCAAGCATGCCCTGAACAAGAATCCGTTGAATATATTTGCATATCTCTTGAAGAATATTTTTAATGAATTTTTGAAAATCCGAAAAGCGATCCATGCACTTGGACATTCCAAGTATGTTGGAATGTCTTGAAATTGTACTCAGTTATAGTCAACGACGCTCTGAACAAGAATCAATTGAAAATATTTGCATATCTCTTAAGGAATATTTTTAATGAATTTTTGAAAATGAGGAAAGTCTGTGAACTTAGGCAGTGACTTAACTTTTTATTCAAAAAAGACCCCAAAAGTATCTTGGAATGTCTTGAAATTGTACACAGTCATAGTCAAGCATGCCCTGAACAAGAATCCGTTGAATATATTTGCATATCTCTTGAAGAATATTTTTAATGAACTTTTGAAAATCAGGAAAGCGATCCATGTACTTGGACATTCAAAGTATGTTGGAATGTCTTGAAATTGTACTCGGTCATAGTCAACGACGCCCTGAACAAGAATCCGTTGAAAATATTTGCATATCGCTTAAGGAATATTTTTAATGAATTTTTGAAAATCAGGAAAGCGATCCATGCACTTAGGCAGTGACTTAACTTTTTCGTCAAAAAAGACCCCAAAAGTATCTTGGAATGTCTTGAAATTGTACACAGTCATAGTCAAGCATGCCCTGAACAAGAATCCGTTGAATATATTTGCATATCTCTTGAAGAATATTTTTAATGAATTTTTGAAAATCCGGAAAGCTATCCATGCACTTGGACATTCCAAGTAATTTGGAATGTCTTGAAATTGTACTCAGTCATAGTCAACGACGCCCTGAACAAGAATCTATTGAAAATATTTGCATATCTCTTAAGGAATATTTTTAATTAATTTTTGAAAATGAGGAATTTCTGTGCACTTAGGCAGTGACTTAACTTTTTATTCAAAAAAGACCCCAAAAGTATCTTGGAATGTCTTGAAATTGTACACAGTCATAGTCAAGCATGCCCTGAACAAGAATCCGTTGAATATATTTGCATATCGCTTAAGGAATATTTTTAATGAATTTTTGAAAATCAGGAAAGCGATCCATGCACTTAGGCAGTGACTTAACTTTTTCGTCAAAAAAGACCCCAAAAGTATCTTGGAATGTCTTGAAATTGTACACAGTCATAGTCAAGCATGCCCTGAAAAAGAATCCGTTGAATATATTTGCATATCTCTTGAAGAATATTTTTAATGAATTTTTGAAAATCCGGAAAGCTATCCATGCACTTGGACATTCCAAGTAAGTTGGAATGTCTTGAAATTGTACTCAGTCATAGTCAACGACGCCCTGAACAAGAAGCTATTGAAAATATTTGCATATCTCTTAAGGAATATTTTTAATGAATTTTTGAAAATGAGGAATTTCTGTGCACTTAGGCAGTGACTTAACTTTTTATTCAAAAAAGACCCCAAAAGTATCTTGGAATGTCTTGAAATTGTACACAGTCATAGTCAAGCATGCCCTGAACAAGAATCCGTTGAATATATTTGCATATCGCTTAAGGAATATTTTTAATGAATTTTTGAAAATCAGGAAAGCGATCCATGCACTTGGACATTCCAAGTATGTTGGAATGTCTTGAAATTGTACTCAGTCATAGTCAACGACGCCCTGAACAAGAATCCGTTGAAAATATTTGCATATCGCTTCAGGAATATTTTAAATGAATTTTTGAAAATCAGGAAAGCGATCCATGCACTTAGGCAGTGACTTAACTTTTTTGTCAAAAAAGACCCCAAAAGTATCTTGGAATGTCTTGAAATTGTACACAGTCATAGTCAAGCATGCCCTGAACAAGAATCCGTTGAATATATTTGCATATCTCTTGAAGAATATTTTTAATGAATTTTTGAAAATCAGGAAAGCGATCCATGCACTTAGGCAGTGACTTAACTTTTTCGTCAAAAAAGACCCCAAAAGTATCTTGGAATGTCTTGAAATTGTACACAGTCATAGTCAAGCATGCCCTGAACAAGAATCCGTTGAATATATTTGCATATCTCTTGAAGAATATTTTTAATGAACTTTTGAAAATCAGGAAAGCGATCCATGCACTTGGACATTCCAAGTATGTTGGAATGTCTTGAAATTGTACTCAGTCATAGTCAACGACGCCCTGAACAAGAATCCGTTGAAAATATTTGCATATCGCTTCAGGAATATTTTAAATGAATTTTTGAAAATCAGGAAAGCGATCCATGCACTTGGACATTCCAAGTATGTTGGAATGTCTTGAAATTGTACTCAGTCATAGTCAACGACGCCCTGAACAAGAATCAATTGAAAATATTTGCATATCTCTTAAGGAATATTTTTAATGAATTTTTGAAAATGAGGAAAGTCTGTGCACTTCGGCAGTGACTTAACTTTTTCGTCAAAAAAGACCCCAAAAGTATCTTGGAATGTCTTGAAATTGTACACAGTCATAGTCAAGCATGCCCTGAACAAGAATCCGTTGAATATATTTGCATATCTCTTGAAGAATATTTTTAATGAATTTTTGAAAATCCGAAAAGCGATCCATGCACTTGGACATTCCAAGTATGTTGGAATGTCTTGAAATTGTACTCAGTCATAGTCAACGACGCTCTGAACAAGAATCAATTGAAAATATTTGCATATCTCTTAAGGAATATTTTTAATGAATTTTTGAAAATGAGGAAAGTCTGTGCACTGAGGCAGTGACTTAACTTTTTATTCAAAAAAGACCCCAAAAGTATCTTGGAATGTCTTGAAATTGTACACAGTCATAGTCAAGCATGCCCTGAACAAGAATCCGTTGAATATATTTGCATATCTCTTGAAGAATATTTTTAATGAATTTTTAAAATTCCGGAAAGCTATCCATGCACTTGGACATTCCAAGTAAGTTGGAATGTCTTGAAATTGTACTCAGTCATAGTCAACGACGCCCTGAACAAGAATCCGTTGAAAATATTTGCATATCGCTTAAGGAATATTTTTAATGAATTTTTTAAAAAATCAGGAAAGCGATCCATGCACTTAGGCAGTGACTTAACTTTTTCGTCAAAAAAGACCCCAAAAGTATCTTGGAATGTCTTGAAATTGTACACAGTCATAGTCAAGCATGCCCTGAACAAGAATCCGTTGAATATATTTGCATATCTCTTGAAGAATATTTTTAATGAATTTTTGAAAATCCGAAAAGCGATCCATGCACTTGGACATTCCAAGTATGTTGGAATGTCTTGAAATTGTACTCAGTCATAGTCAACGACGCTCTGAACAAGAATCAATTGAAAATATTTGCATATCTCTTAAGGAATATTTTTAATGAATTTTTGAAAATGAGGAAAGTCTGTGCACTTAGGCAGTGACTTAACTTTTTATTCAAAAAAGACCCCAAAAGTATCTTGGAATGTCTTGAAATTGTACACAGTCATAGTCAAGCATGCCCTGAACAAGAATCCGTTGAATATATTTGCATATCTCTTGAAGAATATTTTTAATGAACTTTTGAAAATCAGGAAAGCGATCCATGTACTTCGACATTCAAAGTATGTTGGAATGTCTTGAAATTGTACTCGGTCATAGTCAACGACGCCCTGAACAAGAATCCGTTGAAAATATTTGCATATCGCTTAAGGAATATTTTTAATGAATTTTTGAAAATCAGGAAAGCGATCCATGCACTTAGGCAGTGACTTAACTTTTTCGTCAAAAAAGACCCCAAAAGTATCTTGGAATGTCTTGAAATTGTACACAGTCATAGTCAAGCATGCCCTGAACAAGAATCCGTTGAATATATTTGCATATCTCTTGAAGAATATTTTTAATGAATTTTTGAAAATCCGAAAAGCGATCCATGCACTTGGACATTCCAAGTATGTTGGAATGTCTTGAAATTGTACTCAGTCATAGTCAACGACGCTCTGAACAAGAATCAATTGAAAATATTTGCATATCTCTTAAGGAATATTTTTAATGAATTTTTGAAAATGAGGAAAGTCTGTGCACTGAGGCAGTGACTTAACTTTTTATTCAAAAAAGACCCCAAAAGTATCTTGGAATGTCTTGAAATTGTACACAGTCATAGTCAAGCATGCCCTGAACAAGAATCCATTGAATATATTTGCATATCTCTTGAAGAATATTTTTAATGAATTTTTAAAATTCCGGAAAGCTATCCATGCACTTGGACATTCCAAGTAAGTTGGAATGTCTTGAAATTGTACTCAGTCATAGTCAACGACGCCCTGAACAAGAATCCGTTGAAAATATTTGCATATCGCTTAAGGAATATTTTTAATGAATTTTTTAAAAAATCAGGAAAGCGATCCATGCACTTAGGCAGTGACTTAACTTTTTCGTCAAAAAAGACCCCAAAAGTATCTTGGAATGTCTTGAAATTGTACACAGTCATAGTCAAGCATGCCCTGAACAAGAATCCGTTGAATATATTTGCATATCTCTTGAAGAATATTTTTAATGAATTTTTGAAAATCCGAAAAGCGATCCATGCACTTGGACATTCCAAGTATGTTGGAATGTCTTGAAATTGTACTCAGTTATAGTCAACGACGCTCTGAACAAGAATCAATTGAAAATATTTGCATATCTCTTAAGGAATATTTTTAATGAATTTTTGAAAATGAGGAAAGTCTGTGAACTTAGGCAGTGACTTAACTTTTTATTCAAAAAAGACCCCAAAAGTATCTTGGAATGTCTTGAAATTGTACACAGTCATAGTCAAGCATGCCCTGAACAAGAATCTGTTGAATATATTTGCATATCTCTTGAAGAATATTTTTAATGAACTTTTGAAAATCAGGAAAGCGATCCATGTACTTGGACATTCAAAGTATGTTGGAATGTCTTGAAATTGTACTCGGTCATAGTCAACGACGCCCTGAACAAGAATCCGTTGAAAATATTTGCATATCGCTTAAGGAATATTTTTAATGAATTTTTGAAAATCAGGAAAGCGATCCATGCACTTAGGCAGTGACTTAACTTTTTCGTCAAAAAAGACCCCAAAAGTATCTTGGAATGTCTTGAAATTGTACACAGTCATAGTCAAGCATGCCCTGAACAAGAATCCGTTGAATATATTTGCATATCTCTTGAAGAATATTTTTAATGAATTTTTGAAAATCCGGAAAGCTATCCATGCACTTGGACATTCCAAGTAAGTTGGAATGTCTTGAAATTGTACTCAGTCATAGTCAACGACGCCCTGAACAAGAATCTATTGAAAATATTTGCATATCTCTTAAGGAATATTTTTAATGAATTTTTGAAAATGAGGAATTTCTGTGCACTTAGGCAGTGACTTAACTTTTTATTCAAAAAAGACCCCAAAAGTATCTTGGAATGTCTTGAAATTGTACACAGTCATAGTCAAGCATGCCCTGAACAAGAATCCGTTGAATATATTTGCATATCGCTTCAGGAATATTTTTAATGAATTTTTGAAAATCAGGAAAGCGATCCATGCACTTAGGCAGTGACTTAACTTTTTCGTCAAAAAAGACCCCAAAAGTATCTTGGAATGTCTTGAAATTGTACACAGTCATAGTCAAGCATTCCCTGAACAAGAATCCGTTGAATATATTTGCATATCTCTTGAAGAATATTTTTAATGAATTTTTAAAATTCCGGAAAGCTATCCATGCACTTGGACATTCCAAGTAAGTTGGAATGTCTTGAAATTGTACTCAGTCATAGTCAACGACGCCCTGAACAAGAATCTATTGAAAATATTTGCATATCTCTTAAGGAATATTTTTAATGAATTTTTGAAAATCAGGAAAGCGATCCATGCACTTAGGCAGTGACTTAACTTTTTCGTCAAAAAAGACCCCAAAAGTATCTTGGAATGTCTTGAAATTGTACACAGTCATAGTCAAGCATGCCCTGAACAAGAATCCGTTGAATATATTTGCATATCTCTTGAAGAATATTTTTAATGAATTTTTGAAAATCCGGAAAGCTATCCATGCACTTGGACATTCCAAGTAAGTTGGAATGTCTTGAAATTGTACTCAGTCATAGTCAACGACGCCCTGAACAAGAATCAATTGAAAATATTTGCATATCTCTTAAGGAATATTTTTAATGAATTTTTGAAAATGAGGAAAGTCTGTGCACTTAGGCAGTGACTTAACTTTTTATTCAAAAAAGACCCCAAAAGTATCTTGGAATGTCTTGAAATTGTACACAGTCATAGTCAAGCATGCCCTGAACAAGAATCCGTTGAATATATTTGCATATCTCTTGAAGAATATTTTTAATGAATTTTTAAAATTCCAGAAAGCTATCCATGCACTTGGACATTCCAAGTAAGTTGGAATGTCTTGAAATTGTACTCAGTCATAGTCAACGACGCCCTGAACAAGAATCTATTGAAAATATTTGCATATCTCTTAAGGAATATTTTTAATGAATTTTTGAAAATGAGGAATTTCTGTGCACTTAGGCAGTGACTTAACTTTTTCGTCAAAAAAGACCCCAAATGTATCTTGGAATGTATTGAAATTGTACACAGTCATAGTCAAGCATGCCCTGAACAAGAACCTGTTGAATATATTTGCATATCTCTTGAATAATATTTTTAATGAATTTTTGAAAATCCGGAAAGCGATCCATGCACTTAGGCAGTGACTTAACTTTTTCGTCAAAAAAGACCCCAAAAGTATCTTGGAATGTCTTGAAATTGTACACAGTCATAGTCAAGCATGCCCTGAACAAGAATCCGTTGAATATATTTGCATATCTCTTGAAGAATATTTTTAATGAATTTTTGAAAATCAGGAAAGCGATCCATGTACTTGGACATTCAAAGTATGTTGGAATGTCTTGAAATTGTACTCGGTCATAGTCAACGACGCCCTGAACAAGAATCCGTTGAAAATATTTGCATATCGCTTAAGGAATATTTTTAATGAATTTTTGAAAATCAGGAAAGCGATCCATGCACTTAGGCAGTGACTTAACTTTTTCGTCAAAAAAGACCCCAAAAGTATCTTGGAATGTCTTGAAATTGTACACAGTCATAGTCAAGCATGCCCTGAACAAGAATCCGTTGAATATATTTGCATATCTCTTGAAGAATATTTTTAATGAATTTTTGAAAATCCGGAAAGCTATCCATGCACTTGGACATTCCAAGTAAGTTGGAATGTCTTGAAATTGTACTCAGTCATAGTCAACGACGCCCTGAACAAGAATCTATTGAAAATATTTGCATATCTCTTAAGGAATATTTTTAATGAATTTTTGAAAATGAGGAATTTCTGTGCACTTAGGCAGTGACTTAACTTTTTATTCAAAAGAGACCCCAAAAGTATCTTGGAATGTCTTGAAATTGTACACAGTCATAGTCAAGCATGCCCTGAACAAGAATCCGTTGAATATATTTGCATATCGCTTAAGGAATATTTTTAATGAATTTTTGAAAATCAGGAAAGCGATCCATGCACTTAGGCAGTGACTTAACTTTTTCGTCAAAAAAGACCCCAAAAGTATCTTGGAATGTCTTGAAATTGTACACAGTCATAGTCAAGCATTCCCTGAACAAGAATCCGTTGAATATATTTGCATATCTCTTGAAGAATATTTTTAATGAATTTTTAAAATTCCGGAAAGCTATCCATGCACTTGGACATTCCAAGTAAGTTGGAATGTCTTGAAATTGTACTCAGTCATAGTCAACAACGCCCTGAACAAGAATCTATTGAAAATATTTGCATATCTCTTAAGGAATATTTTTAATGAATTTTTGAAAATGAGGAATTTCTGTGCACTTAGGCAGTGACTTAACTTTTTATTCAAAAAAGACCCCAAAAGTATCTTGGAATGTCTTGAAATTGTACACAGTCATAGTCAAGCATGCCCTGAACAAGAATCCGTTGAATATATTTGCATATCTCTTGAAGAATATTTTTAATGAATTTTTAAAATTCCAGAAAGCTATCCATGCACTTGGACATTCCAAGTAAGTTGGAATGTCTTGAAATTGTACTCAGTCATAGTCAACGACGCCCTGAACAAGAATCTATTGAAAATATTTGCATATCTCTTAAGGAATATTTTTAATGAATTTTTGAAAATGAGGAATTTCTGTGCACTTAGGCAGTGACTTAACTTTTTCGTCAAAAAAGACCCCAAAAGTATCTTGGAATGTATTGAAATTGTACACAGTCATAGTCAAGCATGCCCTGAACAAGAACCTGTTGAATATATTTGCATATCTCTTGAATAATATTTTTAATGAATTTTTGAAAATCCGGAAAGCGATCCATGCACTTAGGCAGTGACTTAACTTTTTCGTCAAAAAAGACCCCAAAAGTATCTTGGAATGTCTTGAAATTGTACACAGTCATAGTCAAGCATGCCCTGAACAAGAAACCGTTGAATATATTTGCATATCTCTTGAAGAATATTTTTAATGAACTTTTGAAAATCCGGAAAGCGATCCATGCACTTGGACATTCCAAGTATGTTGGAATGTCTTGAAATTGTACTCAGTCATAGTCAACGACGCCCTGAACAAGAATCCGTTGAAAATATTTGCATATCGCTTAAGGAATATTTTTAATGTATTTTTTTAAAAATCAGGAAAGCGATCCATGCACTTAGGCAGTGACTTAACTTTTTCGTCAAAAAAGACCCCAAAAGTATCTTGGAATGTCTTGAAATTGTACACAGTCATAGTCAAGCATGCCCTGAACAAGAATCCGTTGAATATATTTGCATATCTCTTGAAGAATATTTTTAATGAATTTTTGAAAATCCGAAAAGCGATCCATGCACTTGGACATTCCAAGTATGTTGGAATGTCTTGAAATTGTACTCAGTCATAGTCAACGACGCTCTGAACAAGAATCAATTGAAAATATTTGCATATCTCTTAAGGAATATTTTTAATGAATTTTTGAAAATGAGGAAAGTCTGTGCACTTAGGCAGTGACTTAACTTTTTATTCAAAAAAGACCCCAAAAGTATCTTGGAATGTCTTGAAATTGTACACAGTCATAGTCAAGCATGCCCTGAACAAGAATCCGTTGAATATATTTGCATATCTCTTGAAGAATAATTTTAATGAACTTTTGAAAATCAGGAAAGCGATCCATGTACTTGGACATTCAAAGTATGTTGGAATGTCTTGAAATTGTACTCGGTCATAGTCAACGACGCCCTGAACAAGAATCCGTTGAAAATATTTGCATATCGCTTAAGGAATATTTTTAATGAATTTTTGAAAATCAGGAAAGCGATCCATGCACTTAGGCAGTGACTTAACTTTTTCGTCAAAAAAGACCCCAAAAGTCTACGCCTCCTTCCCACACCAATGTTCATACCCCTAGAGGAAATGGTAGAGGTGGAGGGGTCGCAGCTATATCTGACTGTATACTTTCGCTCACCTCTCGACCCACGTGTACTTATGAGTCATTTGAGCACCTTACTCTAAGTCTGTTAGACTCAAGTATTAAACAGAATAACAGACTCCAGCTTATCGTTGTATACCGACCACCGAACTCCTACTCCGACTTTTTAAGTGATTTTGCAGATTTTTTATCTGATTTAGTTCTCTGTTCAGATAAAATCATCATAGTAGGTGATTTTAATATTCATGTGGACGTAGCCAATAATAGTCTTGGCTCGTCTTTTAAAGCTTTGCTTGAATCAATTGGCTTCAAGCAGCAGGTTAACAAACCAACACATCGTTATGGACACACACTTGACCTTATCTTGACGTATGGTATTGACATACGTAACTTGGTAGTATTTGATGAGAATCCTTTGATATCGGACCATTGTCTGATCTCATTCGAGGTTGTACTTACTAATGTTACTGATCCTAAACAGCAGCATTATTACAGTCGCTGTTTATCCGACAGTTCAGTTGAAAAATTCACTGAACAGCTCTCGTCTGCCCTCCAGCCATGTTTTATCACAGAGGATGACTATAGAAACATCTCTCCCACGGAACTTAATGGAATAGTGGATAACACAAATTTAACCTTGCAAACAGTTCTAAACACTGTTGCTCCTCTTAAGAGAAAGGTTATCACCCGGGACAAGTCTGCCCCATGGTACACAGCCCAAACTCGAGCGTTAAAGCTCAGTACACGGAAGTTAGAAAGAACGTGGCGTTCCACACATAATGACAGTCACTATGTCTTGTGGAAGAACAGTTTTGATATATATAAAAAAGCTCTTAGACATGCAAGAACTTCTTATTACTCAGAGTTAATAGAGAAAAATAAGAGCAACCCCAGGTTCCTTTTCAGCACTGTAGCCAGGCTGACAGAGAGCCATGATACAACGAATCCATCGATCCCTCGATCGCTGAGTAGTAATGACTTTATAACATTTTTTAACGATAAGATAGAAACGATCAGAGATAGAATTACCAACCAGTTTAGTACAGCGAGCCTAGACTTAACTGCGGCTCCAGCTTTACATGTATTGAATCATTTTATTCCTATAAGCCTCCGGGAGCTGACCTCACTGGTCTCCTCCTCTAAACTAACTACATGTCAGTTGGACCCTATACCAGCTAGACTCCTTGGAGAGGCTCTACCACAAGTTGGAAATATTTTACTAGATCAAATAAATATGTCTTTACTGAGCGGCTGTGTCCCAAAGGCCTTTAAGATGGCAGTAATTAAGCCATTACTTAAAAAGCCTTCTCTCGACAGTAGCATTCTGAGTAACTATAGACTGATCTCAAACCTTCCTTTTATTTCAAAGATTTTAGAAAAAGCTGCAGCCACACAGTTGTGTAATCACCTGTGTAGCAATAATGTATTTGAAAAGTTCCAGTCTGGGTTTAGAACCCACCACAGTACAGAGACTGCACTACTTAGAGTAAAAGATGATATTCTTATGGCCTCTGAAAAAGGACTGGCTTCTATACTGGTTCTGTTGGATCTCAGTGCAGCATTTGATACTATAGATCATGAGATCCTGTTACATAGACTAGAACAAGACGTTGGGATTAGAGGATCGGCACTTGTCTGGTTCAAGTCCTATTTATCGGACAGATTTCAGTTTGTTAGTGTAAACGAGGAATCCTCCATACTCACTAAGGTTAACTACGGAGTTCCTCAGGGTTCTGTGCTTGGACCTATTCTTTTTACCCTGTACATGCTGCCATTAGGCAACATTATCAGGAAACACAACATAGATTTTCATTGTTATGCAGATGACACTCAGCTATATGTATCTGCACGACCGGACGACCCAAACCCATCTATTAAACTCCAGGATTGTCTCATAGACATACAGACGTGGATGACTCGTAATTTTCTGATGCTTAACACAGAAAAAACTGAGGTCATGGTCCTTGGGCCAAAAGATATAAGAGCAGCACTTGGAGCTCTAAACCTAGGCAGTAACACTCCAGTCCCTTGCACTACAGTAAGGAACCTAGGAGTCCTGTTTGACCAGGATTTATCGCTGGATGAACATATTAAGCATATATGTAGAACAGCCTTCTTCCACCTTCGCAACATCAAGACAATTAGAAATATTATATCAAGACAAGACTCTGAGAAACTTATCCACGCCTTTATAACCTCTAGGCTGGATTACTGTAACTCCTTACTGTCTGGATGTCCTAGTAAGTCCCTGAGAAGCCTTCAACTGGTCCAGAACGCAGCAGCACGGATACTGACTCGAACCAGACGACGTGACCATATAACTCCTGTCCTGGCTTCTCTTCACTGGCTCCCAGTGAAAAGTAGAATCGATTTTAAAATACTTCTACTTACATACAAGGCCCTGAACAATCAGGCACCTTCTTACATTTGTGACTTAATCACTTTATATCAGCCGAATAGACCGCTGCGCTCTTTGAACTCAGGTCTACTGGTTATTCCTAAAATAACTAGAAGTAGAATCGGTGGTAGAACATTTAGCTACCAGGCTCCTCTCCTGTGGAACCAACTTCCGCTTTCAGTCAGACAGTCTGACTCGGTCTCTGCCTTTAAGGTGAGACTGAAAACCTACCTTTTTAACATAGCCTATAGTCGAAGCTAGATCAGGTAGTCCTGATTAGAATAGTCTATCTTATGCTGCCATAGGCTTAGACTGCTGGGGGAATTTCCCATCATGCACTTAGAATGAGCACACAGACTTTGCACGAGCCGCACTTTCTCTACCACGTCCTCGATTTTTCGTCTCACACCACTTACCTGATGTACCCCCATGAGATGTAGCACATAAATCTACATATAGCACATCTCTAACTGATTTTAATCTCTTACAGTTCTGCTGACACCAGTGAACGACATGAGGTCAGGACAGGAAAGAAGACTCCGTCATCCTCAAGTCTCTGACCACAACAGTCTTCACTACAGGCTGTGATAAACCCAGTGATCCAGATGATCCTGGCATTTAAAGACTTTTTTCTTTTTTTTCACTTTTTATTCTTGTCATTGTGTATTGTATGTTTTGGGTAACATCTACTGCACGTCTGTCCGTCCAGGGAGTGGATCCCTCACCTGTGGTTCTCCCTAAGGTTTCTACCCTTTTTCCCTTTTACAAGGGTTTTTTTTTTTTTCCCTGGTAGTTTTTCCTTACCCTGGTCGAAGGTCTAAGGACAGAGGATGTTACCAACCCTGTGAAGTCCCGTGAGACAAACTATGTTTTGTAAACTGTGGGCTATATAAATAAAGATTGATTGAGATTGATTGAAAAGTATCTTGGAATGTCTTGAAATTGTACACAGTCATAGTCAAGCATGCCCTGAACAAGAATCCGTTGAATATATTTGCATATCTCTTGAAGAATATTTTTAATGAATTTTTGAAAATCCGAAAAGCGATCCATGCACTTGGACATTCCAAGTATGTTGGAATGTCTTGAAATTGTACTCAGTCATAGTCAACGACGCTCTGAACAAGAATCAATTGAAAATATTTGCATATCTCTTAAGCAATATTTTTAATGAATTTTTGAAAATGAGGAAAGTCTGTGCACTTAGGCAGTGACTTAACTTTTTATTCAAAAAAGACCCCAAAAGTATCTTGGAATGTCTTGAAATTGTACACAGTCATAGTCAAGCATGCCCTAAACAAGAATCCGTTGAATATATTTGCATATCTCTTGAAGAATATTTTTAATGAACTTTTGAAAATCAGGAAAGCGATCCATGTACTTGGACATTCAAAGTATGTTGGAATGTCTTGAAATTGTACTCGGTCATAGTCAACGACGCCCTGAACAAGAATCCGTTGAAAATATTTGCATATCGCTTAAGGAATATTTTTAATGAATTTTTGAAAATCAGGAAAGCGATCCATGCACTTAGGCAGTGACTTAACTTTTTCGTCAAAAAAGACCCCAAAAGTATCTTGGAATGTCTTGAAATTGTACACAGTCATAGTCAAGCATGCCCTGAACAAGAATCCGTTGAATATATTTGCATATCTCTTGAAGAATATTTTAAATGAATTTTTGAAAATCCGGAAAGCGATCCATGCACTTGGACATTCCAAGTATGTTGGAATGTCTTGAAATTGTACTCGGTCATAGTCAACGACGCCCTGAACAAGAATCCATTGAAAATATTTGCATATCTCTTAAGGAATATTTTTAATGAATTTTTGAAAATGATGAAAGTCTGTGCACTTAGGCAGTGACTTAACTTTTTATTCAAAAAAGACCCCAAAGGTATCTTGGAATGTCTTGAAATTGTACACAGTCATAGTCAAGCATGCCCTGAACAAGAATCCGTTGAATATATTTGCATATCTCTTGAAGAATATTTTTAATGAACTTTTGAAAATCAGGAAAGCGATCCATGCACTTGGACATTCCAAGTATGTTGGAATGTCTTGAAATTGTACTCAGTCATAGTCAACGACGCCCTGAACAAGAATCCGTTGAAAATATTTGCATATCGTTTAAGGAATATTTTTAAAGAATTTCTGAAAATCAGGAAAGCGATCCATGCACTTAGGCAGTGACTTAACTTTTTTGTCAAAAAAGACCCCAAAAGTATCTTGGAATGTCTTGAAATTGTACACAGTCATAGTCAAGCATGCCCTGAACAAGAATCCGTTGAATATATTTGCATATCTCTTGAAGAATATTTTTAATGAACTTTTGAAAATACGAAAAGCGATCCATGCACTTGGACATTCCAAGTATGTTGGAATGTCTTGAAATTGTACTCAGTCATAGTCAACGACGCCCTGAACAACAATCAATTGAAAATATTTGCATATCTCTTAAGGAATATTTTTAATGAATTTTTGAAAATGAGGAAAGTCTGTGCACTTAGGCAGTGACTTAACTTTTTATTCAAAAAAGACCCCAAAAGTATCTTGGAATGTCTTGAAATTGTACACAGTCATAGTCAAGCATGCCCTGAACAAGAATCCGTTGAATATATTTGCATATCTCTTGAAGAATATTTTTAATGAACTTTTGAAAATCAGGAAAGCGATCCATGCACTTGGACATTCCAAGTATGTTGGAATGTCTTGAAATTGTACTCGGTCATAGTCAACGACGCCCTGAACAAGAATCCATTGAAAATATTTGCATATCTCTTAAGGAATATTTTTAATGAATTTTTGAAAATGATGAAAGTCTGTGCACTTAGGCAGTGACTTAACTTTTTATTCAAAAAAGACCCCAAAGGTATCTTGGAATGTCTTGAAATTGTACACAGTCATAGTCAAGCATGCCCTGAACAAGAATCCGTTGAATATATTTGCATATCTCTTGAAGAATATTTTTAATGAACTTTTGAAAATCAGGAAAGCGATCCATGCACTTGGACATTCCAAGTATGTTGGAATGTCTTGAAATTGTACTCAGTCATAGTCAACGACGCCCTGAACAAGAATCCGTTGAAAATATTTGCATATCGCTTAAGGAATATTTTTAATGAATTTTTGAAAATCAGGAAAGCGATCCATGCACTTAGGCAGTGACTTCACTTTTTCGTCAAAAAAGACCCCAAAAGTATCTTGGAATGTCTTGAAATTGTACACAGTCATAGTCAAGAATGCCCTGAACAAGAATCTGTTGAATATATTTGCATATCTCTTGAAGAATATTTTTAATGAATTTTTGAAAATCCGGAAAGCGATCCATGCACTTGGACATTCCAAGTATGTTGGAATGTCTTGAAATTGTACTCGGTCATAGTCAACGACGCCCTGAACAAGAATCCATTGAAAATATTTGCATATCTCTTAAGGAATATTTTTAATGAATTTTTGAAAATGATGAAAGTCTGTGCACTTAGGCAGTGACTTAACTTTTTATTCAAAAAAGACCCCAAAGGTATCTTGGAATGTCTTGAAATTGTACACAGTCATAGTCAAGCATGCCCTGAACAAGAATCCGTTGAATATATTTGCATATCTCTTGAAGAATATTTTTAATGAACTTTTGAAAATCAGGAAAGCGATCCATGCACTTGGACATTCCAAGTATGTTGGAATGTCTTGAAATTGTACTCAGTCATAGTCAACGACGCCCTGAACAAGAATCCGTTGAAAATATTTGCATATCGTTTAAGGAATATTTTTAAAGAATTTCTTAAAATCAGGAAAGCGATCCATGCACTTAGGCAGTGACTTAACTTTTTCGTCAAAAAAGACCCCAAAAGTATCTTGGAATGTCTTGAAATTGTACACAGTCATAGTCAAGAATGCCCTGAACAAGAATCCGTTGAATATATTTGCATATCTCTTGAAGAATATTTTTAATGAATTTTTGAAAATCCGGAAAGCGATCCATGCACTTGGACATTCCAAGTATGTTGGAATGTCTTGAAATTGTACTCGGTCATAGTCAACGACGCCCTGAACAAGAATCCATTGAAAATATTTGCATATCTCTTAAGGAATATTTTTAATGAATTTTTGAAAATGATGAAAGTCTGTGCACTTAGGCAGTGACTTAACTTTTTATTCAAAAAAGACCCCAAAGGTATCTTGGAATGTCTTGAAATTGTACACAGTCATAGTCAAGCATGCCCTGAACAAGAATCCGTTGAATATATTTGCATATCTCTTGAAGAATATTTTTAATGAACTTTTGAAAATCAGGAAAGCGATCCATGCACTTGGACATTCCAAGTATGTTGGAATGTCTTGAAATTGTACTCAGTCATAGTCAACGACGCCCTGAACAATAATCCGTTGAAAATATTTGCATATCGCTTAAGGAATATTTTTAAAGAATTTCTGAAAATCAGGAAAGCGATCCATGCACTTAGGCAGTGACTTAACTTTTTCGTCAAAAAAGACCCCAAAAGTATCTTGGAATGTCTTGAAATTGTACACAGTCATAGTCAAGCATGCCCTGAACAAGAATCCGTTGAATATATTTGCATATCTCTTGAAGAATATTTTTAATGAACTTTTGAAAATCAGGAAAGCGATCCATGCACTTGGACATTCCAAGTATGTTGGAATGTCTTGAAATTGTACTCAGTCATAGTCAACGACGCCCTGAACAAGAATCCGTTGAAAATATTTGCATATCGCTTAAGGAATATTTTAAATGAATTTTTGAAAATCAGGAAAGCGATCCATGTACTTAGGCAGTGACTTAACTTTTTTGTCAAAAAAGACCCCAAAAGTATCTTGGAATGTCTTGAAATTGTACACAGTCATAGTCAAGCATGCCCTGAACAAGAATCCGTTGAATATATTTGCATATCTCTTGAAGAATATTTTTAATGAACTTTTGAAAATCAGGAAAGCGATCCATGCACTTGGACATTCCAAGTATGTTGGAATGTCTTGAAATTGTACTCAGTCATAGTCAACGACGCCCTGAACAAGAATCCGTTGAAAATATTTGCATATCGTTTAAGGAATATTTTTAAAGAATTTCTGAAAATCAGGAAAGCGATCCATGCACTTAGGCAGTGACTTAACTTTTTCGTCAAAAAAGACCCCAAAAGTATCTTGGAATGTCTTGAAATTGTACACAGTCATAGTCAAGAATGCCCTGAACAAGAATCCGTTGAATATATTTGCATATCTCTTGAAGAATATTTTTAATGAATTTTTGAAAATCCGGAAAGCGATCCATGCACTTGGACATTCCAAGTATGTTGGAATGTCTTGAAATTGTACTCGGTCATAGTCAACGACGCCCTGAACAAGAATCCGTTGAAAATATTTGCATATCGTTTAAGGAATATTTTTAAAGAATTTCTGAAAATCAGGAAAGCGATCCATGCACTTAGGCAGTGACTTAACTTTTTCGTCAAAAAAGACCCCAAAAGTATCTTGGAATGTCTTGAAATTGTACACAGTCATAGTCAAGCATGCCCTGAACAAGAATCCGTTGAATATATTTGCATATCTCTTGAAGAATATTTTTAATGAATTTTTGAAAATCCGGAAAGCGATCCATGCACTTGGACATTCCAAGTATGTTGGAATGTCTTGAAATTGTACTCGGTCATAGTCAACGACGCCCTGAACAAGAATCCATTGAAAATATTTGCATATCTCTTAAGGAATATTTTTAATGAATTTTTGAAAATGATGAAAGTCTGTGCACTTAGGCAGTGACTTAACTTTTTATTCAAAAAAGACCCCAAAGGTATCTTGGAATGTCTTGAAATTGTACACAGTCATAGTCAAGCATGCCCTGAACAAGAATCCGTTGAATATATTTGCATATCTCTTGAAGAATATTTTTAATGAACTTTTGAAAATCAGGAAAGCGATCCATGCACTTGGACATTCCAAGTATGTTGGAATGTCTTGAAATTGTACTCAGTCATAGTCAACGACGCCCTGAACAAGAATCCGTTGAAAATATTTGCATATCGCTTAAGGAATATTTTAAATGAATTTTTGAAAATCAGGAAAGCGATCCATGCACTTAGGCAGTGACTTAACTTTTTTGTCAAAAAAGACCCCAAAAAAATCTTGGAATGTCTTGAAATTGTACACAGTCATAGTCAAGCATGCCCTGAACAAGAATCCGTTGAATATATTTGCATGTCTCTTGAAGAATATTTTTAATGAATTTTTGAAAATCCGAAAAGTGATCCATGCACTTGGACATTCCAAGTATGTTGGAATGTCTTGAAATTGTACTCAGTCATAGTCAACGACGCCCTGAACAAGAATCAATTGAAAATATTTGCATATCTCTTAAGGAATATTTTTAATGAATTTTTGAAAATGAGGAAAGTCTGTGCACTTAGGCAGTGACTTAACTTTTTATTCAAAAAAGACCCCAAAAGTATCTTGGAATGTCTTGAAATTGTACACAGTCATAGTCAAGCATGCCCTGAACAAGAATCCGTTGAATATATTTGCATATCTCTTGAAGAATATTTTTAATGAACTTTTGAAAATCAGGAAAGCGATCCATGCACTTGGACATTCCAAGTATGTTGGAATGTCTTGAAATTGTACTCAGTCATAGTCAACGACGCCCTGAACAAGAATCCGTTGAAAATATTTGCATATTGCTTAAGGAATATTTTTAATGAATTTTTGAAAATCAGGAAAGCGATCCATGCACTTAGGCAGTGACTTAACTTTTTTGTCAAAAAAGACCCCAAAAGTATCTTGGAATGTCTTGAAATTGTACACAGTCATAGTCAAGCATGCCCTGAACAAGAATCCGTTGAATATATTTGCATATCTCTTGAAGAATATTTTAAATGAATTTTTGAAAATCCGAAAAGCGATCCATGCACTTGGACATTCCAAGTATGTTGGAATGTCTTGAAATTGTACTCAGTCATAGTCAACGACGCCCTGAACAAGAATCAATTGAAAATATTTGCATATCTCTTAAGGAATATTTTTAATGAATTTTTGAAAATGAGGAAAGTCTGTGCACTTAGGCAGTGACTTAACTTTTTATTCAAAAAAGACCCCAAAGGTATCTTGGAATGTCTTGAAATTGTACACAGTCATAGTCAAGCATGCCCTGAACAAGAATCCGTTGAATATATTTGCATATCTCTTGAAGAATATTTTTAATGAACTTTTGAAAATCAGGAAAGCGATCCATGCACTTGGACATTCCAAGTATGTTGGAATGTCTTGAAATTGTACTCAGTCATAGTCAACGACGCCCTGAACAAGAATCCGTTGAAAATATTTGCATATCGTTTAAGGAATATTTTTAAAGAATTTCTGAAAATCAGGAAAGCGATCCATGCACTGAGGCAGTGACTTAACTTTTTATTCAAAAAAGACCCCAAAAGTATCTTGGAATGTCTTGAAATTGTACACAGTCATAGTCAAGCATGCCCTGAACAAGAATCCGTTGAATATATTTGCATATCTCTTGAAGAATATTTTTAATGAATTTTTGAAAATCCGGAAAGCGATCCATGCACTTGGACATTCCAAGTATGTTGGAATGTCTTGAAATTGTACTCGGTCATAGTCAACGACGCCCTGAACAAGAATCCATTGAAAATATTTGCATATCTCTTAAGGAATATTTTTAATGAATTTTTGAAAATGATGAAAGTCTGTGCACTTAGGCAGTGACTTAACTTTTTATTCAAAAAAGACCCCAAAGGTATCTTGGAATGTCTTGAAATTGTACACAGTCATAGTCAAGCATGCCCTGAACAAGAATCCGTTGAATATATTTGCATATCTCTTGAAGAATATTTTTAATGAACTTTTGAAAATCAGGAAAGCGATCCATGCACTTGGACATTCCAAGTATGTTGGAATGTCTTGAAATTGTACTCAGTCATAGTCAACGACGCCCTGAACAAGAATCCGTTGAAAATATTTGCATATCGTTTAAGGAATATTTTTAAAGAATTTCTGAAAATCAGGAAAGCGATCCATGCACTGAGGCAGTGACTTAACTTTTTATTCAAAAAAGACCCAAAAAGTATCTTGGAATGTCTTGAAATTGTACACAGTCATAGTCAAGCATGCCCTGAACAAGAATCCGTTGAATATATTTGCATATCTCTTGAAGAATATTTTTAATGAATTTTTGAAAATCCGGAAAGCGATCCATGCACTTGGACATTCCAAGTATGTTGGAATGTCTTGAAATTGTACTCGGTCATAGTCAACGACGCCCTGAACAAGAATCCATTGAAAATATTTGCATATCTCTTAAGGAATATTTTTAATGAATTTTTGAAAATGATGAAAGTCTGTGCACTTCGGCAGTGACTTAACTTTTTCGTCAAAAAAGACCCCAAAGGTATCTTGGAATGTCTTGAAATTGTACACAGTCATAGTCAAGCATGCCCTGAACAAGAATCCGTTGAATATATTTGCATATCTCTTGAAGAATATTTTTAATGAACTTTTGAAAATCAGGAAAGCGATCCATGCACTTGGACATTCCAAGTATGTTGGAATGTCTTGAAATTGTACTCAGTCATAGTCAACGACGCCCTGAACAAGAATGCGTTGAATATATTTGCATATCGCTTAAGGAATATTTTTAATGAATTTTTGAAAATCAGGAAAGCGATCCATGCACTTAGGCAGTGACTTAACTTTTTATTCAAAAAAGACCCCAAAAGTATCTTGGAATGTCTTGAAATTGTACACAGTCATAGTCAAGCATGCCCTGAACAAGAATCCGTTGAATATATTTGCATATCTCTTGAAGAATATTTTTAATGAACTTTTGAAAATCAGGAAAGCGATCCATGCACTTGGACATTCCAAGTATGTTGGAATGTCTTGAAATTGTACTCAGTCATAGTCAACGACGCCCTGAACAAGAATCCGTTGAAAATATTTGCATATCGTTTAAGGAATATTTTTAAAGAATTTCTGAAAATCAGGAAAGCGATCCATGCACTTAGGCAGTGACTTAACTTTTTCGTCAAAAAAGACCCCAAAAGTATCTTGGAATGTCTTGAAATTGTACACAGTCATAGTCAAGCATGCCCTGAACAAGAATCCGTTGAATATATTTGCATATCTCTTGAAGAATATTTTTAATGAATTTTTGAAAATCTGGAAAGCGATCCATGCACTTGGACATTCCAAGTATGTTGGAATGTCTTGAAATTGTACTCAGTCATAGTCAACAACGCCCTGAACAAGAATCCATTGAAAATATTTGCATATCTCTTAAGGAATATTTTTAATGAATTTTTGAAAATGAGGAAAGTCTGTGCACTTAGGCAGTGACTTAACTTTTTATTCAAAAAAGACCCCAAAAGTATCTTGGAATGTCTTGAAATTGTACACAGTCATAGTCAAGCATGCCCTGAACAAGAATCCGTTGAATATATTTGCATATCTCTTGAAGAATATTTTTAATGAACTTTTGAAAATCAGGAAAGCGATCCATGCACTTGGACATTCCAAGTATGTTGGAATGTTTTGAAATTGTACTCAGTCATAGTCAATCATGCCCTGAACAAGAATCCGTTGAATATATTTGCATATCGCTTAAGGAATATTTTTTATGAATTTTTGAAAATCAGGAAAGCGATCCATGCACTTAGGCAGTGACTTAACTTTTTATTCAAAAAAGACCCCAAAAGTATCTTGGAATGTCTTGAAATTGTACACAGTCATAGTCAAGCATGCCCTGAACAAGAATCCGTTGAATATATTTGCATATCGCTTAAGGAATATTTTTAATGAATTTTTGAAAATCAGGAAAGCGATCCATGCACTTCGGCAGTGACTTAACTTTTTATTCAAAAAAGACCCCAAAAGTATCTTGGAATGTCTTGAAATTGTACACAGTCATAGTCAAGCATGCCCTGAACAAGAATCCGTTGAATATATTTGCATATCTCTTGAAGATATTTTTAATGAACTTTTGAATATCCGAAAAGCGATCCATGCACTTGGACATTCCAAGTATGTTGGAATGTCTTGAAATTGTACTCAGTCATAGTCAACGACGCCCTGAACGAGAATCTGTTGAAAATATTTGCATATCGCTTAAGGAATATTTTTAATGAATTTTTGAAAATCAGGAAAGCGATCCATGCACTTAGGCAGTGACTTAACTTTTTCGTCAAAAAAGACCCCAAAAGTATCTTGGAATGTCTTGAAATTGTACACAGTCATAGTCAAGCATGCCCTGAACAAGAATCCGTTGAATATATTTGCATATCTCTTGAAGAATATTTTTAATGAATTTTTGAAAATCCGGAAAGCGATCCATGCACTTGGACATTCCAAGTATGTTGGAATGTCTTGAAATTGTACTCAGTCATAGTCAACGACGCCCTGAACAAGAATCCGTTGAAAATATTTGCATATCGCTTAAGGAATATTTTTAATGAATTTTTGAAAATCAGGAAAGCAATCCATGCACTTAGGCAGTGACTTAACTTTTTTGTCAAAAAAGACCCCAAAAGTATCTTGGAATGTCTTGAAATTGTACACAGTCATAGTCAAGCATGCCCTGAACAAGAAACTGTTGAATATATTTGCATATCTCTTGAAGAATATTTTTAATGAATTTTTGAAAATCCGAAAAGCGATCCATGCACTTGGACATTCCAAGTATGTTGGAATGTCTTGAAATTGTACTCAGTCATAGTCAACGACGCCCTGAACAAGAATCAATTGAAAATATTTGCATATCTCTTAAGGAATATTTTTAATGAATTTTTGAAAATGAGGAAAGTCTGTGCACTTAGGCAGTGACTTAACTTTTTATTCAAAAAAGACCCCAAAAGTATCTTGGAATGTCTTGAAATTGTACACAGTCATAGTCAAGCATGCCCTGAACAAGAATCCGTTGAATATATTTGCATATCTCTTGAAGAATATTTTTAATGAACTTTTGAAAATCAGGAAAGCGATCCATGCACTTGGACATTCAAAGTATGTTGGAATGTCTTGAAATTGTACTCAGTCATAGTCAACGACGCCCTGAACAAGAATCCGTTGAAAATATTTGCATATCGCTTAAGGAATATTTTTAATGAATTTTTGAAAATCAGGAAAGCGATCCATGCACTTGGGCAGTGACTTAACTTTTTCGTCAAAAAAGACCCCAAAAGTATCTTGGAATGTCTTGAAATTGTACACAGTCATAGTCAAGCATGCCCTGAACAAGAATCCGTTGAATATATTTGCATATCTCTTGAAGAATATTTTTAATGAATTTTTGAAAATCCGGAAAGCTATCCATGCACTTGGACATTCCAAGTAAGTTGGAATGTCTTGAAATTGTACTCAGTCATAGTCAACGACGCCCTGAACAAGAATCTATTGAAAATATTTGCATATCTCTTAAGGAATATTTTTAATGAATTTTTGAAAATGAGGAATTTCTGTGCACTTAGGCAGTGACTTAACTTTTTATTCAAAAAAGACCCCAAAAGTATCTTGGAATGTCTTGAAATTGTACACAGTCATAGTCAAGCATGCCCTGAACAAGAATCCGTTGAATATATTTGCATATCTCTTGAAGAATATTTTTAATGAACTTTTGAAAATCAGGAAAGCGATCCATGTACTTGGACATTCAAAGTATGTTGGAATGTCTTGAAATTGTACTCGGTCATAGTCAACGACGCCCTGAACAAGAATCCGTTGAAAATATTTGCATATCGCTTAAGGAATATTTTTAATGAATTTTTGAAAATCAGGAAAGCGATCCATGCACTTAGGCAGTGACTTAACTTTTTCGTCAAAAAAGACCCCAAAAGTATCTTGGAATGTCTTGAAATTGTACACAGTCATAGTCAAGCATGCCCTGAACAAGAATCCGTTGAATATATTTGCATATCTCTTGAAGAATATTTTTAATGAATTTTTGAAAATCCGGAAAGCGATCCATGCACTTGGACATTCCAAGTATGTTGGAATGTCTTGAAATTGTACTCGGTCATAGTCAACGACGCCCTGAACAAGAATCCATTGAAAATATTTGCATATCTCTTAAGGAATATTTTTAATGAATTTTTGAAAATGATTAAAGTCTGTGCACTTAGGCAGTGACTTAACTTTTTATTCAAAAAAGACCGCAAAGGTATCTTGGAATGTCTTGAAATTGTACACAGTCATAGTCAAGCATGCCCTGAACAAGAATCCTTTGAATATATTTGCATATCTCTTGAAGAATATTTTTAATGAACTTTTGAAAATCAGGAAAGCAATCCATGCACTTGGACATTCCAAGTATGTTGGAATGTCTTGAAATTGTACTCAGTCATAGTCAACGACGCCCTGAACAAGAATCCGTTGAAAATATTTGCATATCGTTTAAGGAATATTTTTAAAGAATTTCTGAAAATCAGGAAAGCGATCCATGCACTTAGGCAGTGACTAAACTTTTTTGTCAAAAAAGACCCCAAAAGTATCTTGGAATGTCTTGAAATTGTACACAGTCGTAGTCAAGCATGCCCTGAACAAGAATATGTTGAATATATTTGCATATCTCTTGAAGAATATTTTTAATGAATTTTTGAAAATCCGAAAAGCGATCCATGCACTTGGACATTCCAAGTATGTTGGAATGTCTTGAAATTGTACTCAGTCATAGTCAACGACGCCCTGAACAAGAATCAATTGAAAATATTTGCATATCTCTTAAGGAATATTTTTAATGAATTTTTGAAAATGAGGAAAGTCTGTGCACTTCGGCAGTGACTTAACTTTTTATTCAAAAAAGACCCCAAAAGTATCTTGGAATGTCTTGAAATTGTACACAGTCATAGTCAAGCATGCCCTGAACAAGAATCCGTTGAATATATTTGCATATCTCTTGAAGAATATTTTTAATGAACTTTTGAAAATCAGGAAAGCGATCCATGCACTTGGACATTCCAAGTATGTTGGAATGTCTTGAAATTGTACTCAGTCATAGTCAACGACGCCCTGAACAAGAATCCGTTGAAAATATTTGCATATCGTTTAAGGAATATTTTTAAAGAATTTCTGAAAATCAGGAAAGCGATCCATGCACTTAGGCAGTGACTTAACTTTTTCGTCAAAAAAGACCCCAAAAGTATCTTGGAATGTCTTGAAATTGTACACAGTCATAGTCAAGAATGCCCTGAACAAGAATCCGTTGAATATATTTGCATATCTCTTGAAGAATATTTTTAATGAATTTTTGAAAATCCGGAAAGCGATCCATGCACTTGGACATTCCAAGTATGTTGGAATGTCTTGAAATTGTTCTCGGTCATAGTCAACGACGCCCTGAACAAGAATCCATTGAAAATATTTGCATATCTCTTAAGGAATATTTTTAATGAATTTTTGAAAATGATGAAAGTCTGTGCACTTAGGCAGTGACTTAACTTTTTATTCAAAAAAGACCCCAAAGGTATCTTGGAATGTCTTGAAATTGTACACAGTCATAGTCAAGCATGCCCTGAACAAGAATCCGTTGAATATATTTGCATATCTCTTGAAGAATATTTTTAATGAACTTTTGAAAATCAGGAAAGCGATCCATGCACTTGGACATTCCAAGTATGTTGGAATGTCTTGAAATTGTACTCGGTCATAGTCAACGATGCCCTGAACAAGAATCCATTGAAAATATTTGCATATCTCTTAAGGAATATTTTTAATGAATTTTTGAAAATGATGAAAGTCTGTGCACTGAGGCAGTGACTTAACTTTTTATTCAAAAAAGACCCCAAAGGTATCTTGGAATGTCTTGAAATTGTACACAGTCATAGTCAAGCATGCCCTGAACAAGAATCCGTTGAATATATTTGCATATCTCTTGAAGAATATTTTTAATGAATTTTTGAAAATCCGAAAAGCGATCCATGCACTTGGACATTCCACGTATGTTGGAATGTCTTGAAATTGTACTCAGTCATAGTCAACGACGCCCTGAACAAGAATCCGTTGAAAATATTTGCATATCGTTTAAGGAATATTTTTAAAGAATTTCTGAAAATCAGGAAAGCGATCCATGCACTTAGGCAGTGACTTAACTTTTTCGTCAAAAAAGACCCCAAAAGTATCTTGGAATGTCTTGAAATTGTACACAGTCATAGTCAAGAATGCCCTGAACAAGAATCCGTTGAATATATTTGCATATCTCTTGAAGAATATTTTTAATGAATTTTTGAAAATCCGGAAAGCGATCCATGCACTTGGACATTCCAAGTATGTTGGAATGTCTTGAAATTGTACTCGGTCATAGTCAACGACGCCCTGAACAAGAATCAATTGAAAATATTTGCATATCTCTTAAGGAATATTTTTAATGAATTTTTGAAAATGAGGAAAGTCTGTGCACTTAGGCAGTGACTTAACTTTTTATTCAAAAAAGACCCCAAAAGTATCTTGGAATGTCTTGAAATTGTACACAGTCATAGTCAAGCATGCCCTGAACAAGAATCCGTTGAATATATTTGCATATCTCTTGAAGAATATTTTTAATGAACTTTTGAAAATCAGGAAAGCGATCCATGCACTTGGACATTCCAAGTATGTTGGAATGTCTTGAAATTGTACTCAGTCATAGTCAACGACGCCCTGAACAAGAATCCGTTGAAAATATTTGCATATCGTTTAAGGAATATTTTGCAAGAATTTCTGAAAATCAGGAAAGCGATCCATGCACTTAGGCAGTGACTTAACTTTTTCGTCAAAAAAGACCCCAAAAGTATCTTGGAATGTCTTGAAATTGTACACAGTCATAGTCAAGCATGCCCTGAACAAGAATCCGTTGAATATATTTGCATATCTCTTGAAGAATATTTTTAATGAATTTTTGAAAATCCGGAAAGCGATCCATGCACTTGGACATTCCAAGTATGTTGGAATGTCTTGAAATTGTACTCAGTCATAGTCAACGACGCCCTGAACAAGAATCAATTGAAAATATTTGCATATCTCTTAAGGAATATTTTTAATGAATTTTTGAAAATGAGGAAAGTCTGTGCACTTAGGCAGTGACTTAACTTTTTATTCAAAAAAGACCCCAAAAGTATCTTGGAATGTCTTGAAATTGTACACAGTCATAGTCAAGCATGCCCTGAACAAGAATCCGTTGAATATATTTGCATATCTCTTGAAGAATATTTTTAATGAACTTTTGAAAATCAGGAAAGCGATCCATGCACTTGGACATTCCAAGTATGTTGGAATGTCTTTAAATTGTACTCAGTCATAGTCAACGACGCCCTGAACAAGAATCCGTTGAAAATATTTGCATATCGTTTAAGGAATATTTTTAAAGAATTTCTGAAAATCAGGAAAGCGATCCATGCACTTAGGCAGTGACTTAACTTTTTCGTCAAAAAAGACCCCAAAAGTATCTTGGAATGTCTTGAAATTGTACACAGTCATAGTCAAGCATGCCCTGAACAAGAATCCGTTGAATATATTTGCATATCTCTTGAAGAATATTTTTAATGAATTTTTGAAAATCCGGAAAGCGATCCATGGACTTGGACATTCCAAGTATGTTGGAATGTCTTGAAATTGTACTCGGTCATAGTCAACGACGCCCTGAACAAGAATCCATTGAAAATATTTGCATATCTCTTAAGGAATATTTTTAATGAATTTTTGAAAATGATGAAAGTCTGTGCACTTAGGCAGTGACTTAACTTTTTATCCAAAAAAGACCCCAAAGGTATCTTGGAATGTCTTGAAATTGTACACAGTCATAGTCAAGCATGCCCTGAACAAGAATCCGTTGAATATATTTGCATATCTCTTGAAGAATATTTTTAATGAACTTTTGAAAATCAGGAAAGCGATCCATGCACTTGGACATTCCAAGTATGTTGGAATGTCTTGAAATTGTACTCAGTCATAGTCAACGACGCCCTGAACAAGAATCCGTTGAAAATATTTGCATATCGCTTAAGGAATATTTTTAATGAATTTTTGAAAATCAGGAAAGCGATCCATGCACTTAGGCAGTGACTTAACTTTTTTGTCAAAAAAGACCTTAAAAGTATCTTGGAATGTCTTGAAATTGTACACAGTCATAGTCAAGCATGCCCTGAACAAGAATCCGTTGAATATATTTGCATATCTCTTGAAGAATATTTTTAATGAATTTTTGAAAATCCGGAAAGCGATCCATGCACTTGGACATTCCAAGTATGTTGGAATGTCTTTAAATTGTACTCAGTCATAGTCAACGACGCCCTGAACAAGAATCAATTGAAAATATTTGCATATCTCTTAAGGAATATTTTTAATGAATTTTTGAAAATGAGGAAAGTCTTTGCACTGAGGCAGTGACTTAACTTTTTATTCAAAAAAGACCCCAAAAGTATCTTGGAATGTCTTGAAATTGTACACAGTCATAGTCAAGCATGCCCTGAACAAGAATCCGTTGAATATATTTGCATATCTCTTGAAGAATATTTTTAATGAACTTTTGAAAATCAGGAAAGCGATCCATGCACTTGGACATTCCAAGTATGTTGGAATGTTTTGAAATTGTACTCAGTCATAGTCAACGACGCCCTGAATAAGAATCCGTTGAAAATATTTGCATATCGCTTAAGGAATATTTTTAATGAATTTTTGAAAATCAGGAAAGCGATCCATGCACTTAGGCAGTGACTTAACTTTTTATTCAAAAAAGACCCCAAAAGTATCTTGGAATGTCTTGAAATTGTACACAGTCATAGTCAAGCATGCCCTGAACAAGAATCCGTTGAATATATTTGCATATCTCTTGAAGAATATTTTTAATGAATTTTGAAAATCCGAAAAGCGATCCATGCACTTGGACATTCCAAGTATGTTGGAATGTCTTGAAATTGTACTCAGTCATAGTCAACGACGCCCTGAACAAGAATCAATTGAAAATATTTGCATATCTCTTAAGGAATATTTTTAATGAATTTTTGAAAATTAGGAAAGCGATCCATGCACTTAGGCAGTGACTTAACTTTTGATGTTTTTGGTTTGTTTTTAAAGCATTAAAGCTGCAGGAGTTCATCCATGTCGCCCAGTCGCTGGAAACAAACGTTTGGACACCATGGATCACACAGCAGGAAATAAGGTGAGACGGAGGAAACGATCCATTTGCCCTGATGCACTTAGTGACTTGACTTTTTTTTCAAAAAAGACCCCAAAAGTATCTTGGAATGTCTTGAAATTGTACACAGTCATAGTCAAGCATGCCCTGAACAAGAATCCGTTGAATATATTTGCATATCTCTTGAGGAATATTTTTAATGAATTTTTGAAAATCAGGAAAGCGATCCATGCACTTAGGCAGTGACTTAACTTTTGATGTTTTTGGGTTGTTTTTAAAGAATTAAAGCTGCAGGAGTTCATCCATGTCGTCCAGTCGCTGGAAACAAACGTTTGGACACCGTGGATCACACAGCAGGATATCAGGTGAGACGAAGGAAACGATCCATTTGCCCTGATGCACTAAGTGACTTGACTTTTTTTTCAAAAAAACCCCCAAAAGTAAATTGGAATGTCTTGAAATTGTACACAGTCATAGTCAAGCATGCCCTGAACAAGAATCCGTTGAATATATTTGCATATCTCTTGAAGAATATTTTTAATGAATTTTTGAAAATCCGGAAAGCGATCCATGCACTTGGACATTCCAAGTATGTTGGAATGTCTTGAAATTGTACTCAGTCATAGTCAACGACGCCCTGAACAAGAATCCGTTGAAAATATTTGCATATCGCTTAAGGAATATTTTTAATGAATTTTTGAAAATCAGGAAAGCGATCCATGCACTTAGGCAGTGACTTAACTTTTTATTCAAAAAAGACCCCAAAAGTATCTTGGAATGTCTTGAAATTGTACACAGTCATAGTCAAGCATGCCCTGAACAAGAATCCGTTGAATATATTTGCATATCTCTTGAAGAATATTTTTAATGAATTTTTGAAAATCCGAAAAGCGATCCATGCACTTGGACATTCCAAGTATGTTGGAATGTCTTGAAATTGTACTCAGTCATAGTCAACGACGCCCTGAACAAGAATCAATTGAAAATATTTGCATATCTCTTAAGGAATATTTTTAATGAATTTTTGAAAATTAGGAAAGCGATCCATGCACTTAGGCAGTGACTTAACTTTTGATGTTTTTGGTTTGTTTTTAAAGCATTAAAGCTGCAGGAGTTCATCCATGTCGCCCAGTCGCTGGAAACAAACGTTTGGACACCATGGATCACACAGCAGGAAATAAGGTGAGACGTAGGAAACGATCCATTTGCCCTGATGCACTTAGTGACTTGACTTTTTTTTCAAAAAAGACCCCAAAAGTATCTTGGAATGTCTTGAAATTGTACACAGTCATAGTCAAGCATGCCCTGAACAAGAATCCGTTGAATATATTTGCATATCTCTTGAGGAATATTTTTAATGAATTTTTGAAAATCAGGAAAGCGATCCATGCACTTAGGCAGTGACTTAACTTTTGATGTTTTTGGGTTGTTTTTAAAGAATTAAAGCTGCAGGAGTTCATCCATGTCGTCCAGTCGCTGGAAACAAACGGTTGGACACCGTGGATCACACAGCAGGATATCAGGTGAGACGAAGGAAACGATCCATTTGCCCTGATGCACTAAGTGACTTGACTTTTTTTCAAAAAAAAACCCAAAAGTAAATTGGAATGTCTTGAAGTTGTACACAGTCATAGTCAAGCATGCCCTGAACAAGAATCCGTTGAATATATTTGCATATCTCTTGAAGAATATTTTTAATGAATTTTTGAAAATCAGGAAAGCGATCCATGCACTTGGACATTCCAAGTATGTTGGAATGTCTTGAAATTGTACTCAGTCATAGTCAACGACGCCCTGAACAAGAATCCGTTGAAAATATTTGCATATCGCTTAAGGAATATTTTTAATGAATTTTTGAAAATCAGGAAAGTGATCCATGCACTTAGGCAGTGACTTAACTTTTTCGTCAAAAAAGACCCCAAAAGTATCTTGGAATGTCTTGAAATTGTACACAGTCATAGTCAAGCATGCCCTGAACAAGAAACCGTTGAATATATTTGCATATCTCTTGAAGAATATTTTTAATTAATTTTTGAAAATCCGAAAAGCGATCCATGCACTTGGACATTCCAAGTATGTTGGAATGTGTTGAAATTGTACTCAGTCATAGTCAACGAAGCCCTGAACAAGAATCCATTGAAAATATTTGCATATCTCTTAAGGAATATTTTTAATGAATTTTTGGAAATGAGGAAAGTCTGTGCACTTAGGCAGTGACTTAACTTTTTATTCAAAAAAGACCCCAAAAGTATCTTGGAATGTCTTGAAATTGTACACAGTCATAGTCAAGCATGCCCTGAACAAGAATCCGTTGAATATATTTGCATATCTCTTGAAGAATATTTTTAATGAATTTTTGAAAATCCGGAAAGCGATCCATGCACTTGGACATTCCAAGTATGTTGGAATGTCTTGAAATTGTACTCAGTCATAGTCAACGACGCCCTGAACGAGAATCGGTTGAAAATATTTGCATATCGCTTAAGGAATATTTTTAATGAATTTTTGAAAATCAGGAAAGCGATCCATGCACGTAGGCAGTGACTTAACTTTTTCGTCAAAAAAGACCCCAAAAGTATCTTGGAATGTCTTGAAATTGTACACAGTCATAGTCAAGCATGCCCTGAACAAGAATCCGTTGAATATATTTGCATATCTCTTGAAGAATATTTTTAATGAATTTTTGAAAATCCGGAAAGCGATCCATGCACTTGGACATTCCAAGTATGTTGGAATGTCTTGAAATTGTACTCAGTCATAGTCAACGACGCCCTGAACAAGAATCCGTTGAAAATATTTGCATATCGCTTAAGGAATATTTTTAATGAATTTTTGAAAATCAGGAAAGCGATCCATGCACTTAGGCAGTGACTTAACTTTTTTGTCAAAAAAGACCCCAAAAGTATCTTGGAATGTCTTGAAATTGTACACAGTCATAGTCAAGCATGCCCTGAACAAGAAACCGTTGAATATATTTGCATATCTCTTGAAGAATATTTTTAATTAATTTTTGAAAATCCGAAAAGCGATCCATGCACTTGGACATTCCAAGTATGTTGGAATGTTTTGAAATTGTACTCAGTCATAGTCAACGACGCCCTGAACAAGAATCAATTGAAAATATTCGCATATCTCTTAAGGAATATTTTTAATGAATTTTTGAAAATCATGAAAGCAATCCATGCACTTAGGCAGTGACTTAACTTTTTTGTCAAAAAATACCCCAAAAGTATCTTGGAATGTCTTGAAATTGTACACAGTCATAGTCAAGCATGCCCTGAACAAGAATCCGTTGAATATATTTGCATATCTCTTGAAGAATATTTTTAATGAACTTTTGAAAATCAGGAAAGCGATCCATGTACTTGGACATTCAAAGTATGTTGGAATGTCTTGAAATTGTACTCAGTCATAGTCAACGACGCCCTGAACAAGAATCCGTTGAAAATATTTGTATATCGCTTAAGGAATATTTTTAATGAATTTTTGAAAATCAGGAAAGCGATCCATGCACTTAGGCAGTGACTTAACTTTTTCGTCAAAAAAGACCCCAAAAGTATCTTGGAATGTCTTGAAATTGTACACAGTCATAGTCAAGCATGCCCTGAACAAGAATCCGTTGAATTTATTTGCATATCTCTTGAAGAATATTTTTAATGAATTTTTGAAAATCCGGAAAGCGATCCATGCACTTGGACATTCCAAGTATGTTGGAATGTCTTGAAATTGTACTCGGTCATAGTCAACGACGCCCTGAACAAGAATCCATTGAAAATATTTGCATATCTCTTAAGGAATATTTTTAATGAATTTTTGGAAATGAGGAAAGTCTGTGCACTTCGGCAGTGACTTAACTTTTTATTCAAAAAAGACCCCAAAAGTATCTTGGAATGTCTTGAAATTGTACACAGTCATAGTCAAGCATGCCCTGAACAAGAATCCGTTGAATATATTTGCATATCTCTTGAAGAATATTTTTAATGAATTTTTGAAAATCCGGAAAGCGATCCATGCACTTGGACATTCCAAGTATGTTGGAATGTCTTGAAATTGTACTCAGTCATAGTCAACGACGCCCTGAACGAGAATCGGTTGAAAATATTTGCATATCGCTTAAGGAATATTTTTAATGAATTTTTGAAAATCAGGAAAGCGACCCATGCACTTAGGCAGTGACTAAACTTTTTTGTCAAAAAAGACCCCAAAAGTATCTTGGAATGTCTTGAAATTGTACACAGTCATAGTCAAGCATGCCCTGAACAAGAATCTGTTGAATATATTTGCATATCTCTTGAAGAATATTTTTAATGAACTTTTGAAAATCAGGAAAGCGATCCATGCACTTGGACATTCCAAGTATGTTGGAATGTCTTGAAATTGTACTCAGTCATAGTCAACGACGCCCTGAACAAGAATCCGTTGAAAATATTTGCATATCGTTTAAGGAATATTTTTAAAGAATTTCTGAAAATCAGGAAAGCGATCCATGCACTTAGGCAGTGACTTAACTTTTTCGTCAAAAAAGACCCCAAAAGTATCTTGGAATGTATTGAAATTGTACACAGTCATAGTCAAGAATGCCCTGAACAAGAATCCGTTGAATATATTTGCATATCTCTTGAAGAATATTTTTAATGAATTTTTGAAAATCCGGAAAGCGATCCATGCACTTGGACATTCCAAGTATGTTGGAATGTCTTGAAATTGTACTCGGTCATAGTCAACGACGCCCTGAACAAGAATCCATTGAAAATATTTGCATATCTCTTAAGGAATATTTTTAATGAATTTTTGAAAATGATGAAAGTCTGTGCACTTAGGCAGTGACTTAACTTTTTATTCAAAAAAGACCCCAAAGGTATCTTGGAATGTCTTGAAATTGTACACAGTCATAGTCAAGCATGCCCTGAACAAGAATCCGTTGAATATATTTGCATATCTCTTGAAGAATTTTTTTAATTAACTTTTGAAAATCAGGAAAGCGATCCATGTACTTGGACATTCAAAGTATGTTGGAATGTCTTGAAATTGTACTCGGTCATAGTCAACGACGCCCTGAACAAGAATCCGTTGAAAATATTTGCATATCGCTTAAGGAATATTTTTAATGAATTTTTGAAAATCAGGAAAGCGATCCATGCACTTAGGCAGTGACTTAACTTTTTCGTCAAAAAAGACCCCAAAAGTATCTTGGAATGTCTTGAAATTGTACACAGTCATAGTCAAGCATGCCCTGAACAAGAATCCGTTGAATATATTTGCATATCTCTTGAAGAATATTTTTAATGAATTTTTGAAAATCCGGAAAGCGATCCATGCACTTGGACATTCCAAGTATGTTGGAATGTCTTGAAATTGTACTCGGTCATAGTCAACGACGCCCTGAACAAGAATCCATTGAAAATATTTGCATATCTCTTAAGGAATATTTTTAATGAATTTTTGGAAATGAGGAAAGTCTGTGCACTTAGGCAGTGACTTAACTTTTTATTCAAAAAAGACCCCAAAAGTATCTTGGAATGTCTTGAAATTGTACACAGTCATAGTCAAGCATGCCCTGAACAAGAATCCGTTGAATATATTTGCATATCTCTTGAAGAATATTTTTAATGAATTTTTGAAAATCCGGAAAGCGATCCATGCACTTGGACATTCCAAGTATGTTGGAATGTCTTGAAATTGTACTCAGTCATAGTCAACGACGCCCTGAACGAGAATCCGTTGAAAATATTTGCATATCGCTTAAGGAATATTTTAAATGAATTTTTGAAAATCAGGAAAGCAATCCATGCACTTAGGCAGTGACTTAACTTTTTCGTCAAAAAAGACCCCAAAAGTATCTTGGAATGTCTTGAAATTGTACACAGTCATAGTCAAGCATGCCCTGAACAAGAATCCGTTGAATATATTTGCATATCTCTTGAAGAATATTTTTAATGAACTTTTGAAAATCAGGAAAGCGATCCATGCACTTGGACATTCCAAGTATGTTGGAATGTCTTGAAATTGTACTCAGTCATAGTCAACGACGCCCTGAACAAGAATCCGTTGAAAATATTTGCATATCGCTTAAGGAATATTTTAAATGAATTTTTGAAAATCAGGAAAGCAATCCATGCACTTAGGCAGTGACTTAACTTTTTTGTCAAAAAAGACCCCAAAAGTATCTTGGAATGTCTTGAAATTGTACACAGTCATAGTCAAGCATGCCCTGAACAAGAAACCGTTGAATATATTTGCATATCTCTTGAAGAATATTTTTTATGAATTTTTGAAAATCCGAAAAGCGATCCATGCACTTGGACATTCCAAGTATGTTGGAATGTCTTGAAATTGTACTCAGTCATAGTCAACGACGCCCTGAACAAGAATCAATTGAAAATATTTGCATATCTCTTAAGGAATATTTTTAATGAATTTTTGAAAATGAGGAAAGTCTGTGCACTTAGGCAGTGACTTAACTTTTTATTCAAAAAAGACCCCAAAAGTATCTTGGAATGTCTTGAAATTGTACACAGTCATAGTCAAGCATGCCCTGAACAAGAATCCGTTGAATATATTTGCATATCTCTTGAAGAATATTTTTAATGAACTTTTGAAAATCAGGAAAGCGATCCATGCACTTGGACATTCCAAGTATGTTGGAATGTCTTGAAATTGTACTCAGTCATAGTCAACGACGCCCTGAACAAGAATCCGTTGAAAATATTTGCATATCGTTTAAGGAATATTTTTAAAGAATTTCTGAAAATCAGGAAAGCGATCCATGCACTTAGGCAGTGACTTAACTTTTTCGTCAAAAAAGACCCCAAAAGTATCTTGGAATGTCTTGAAATTGTACACAGTCATAGTCAAGCATGCCCTGAACAAGAATCCGTTGAATATATTTGCATATCTCTTGAAGAATATTTTTAATGAACTTTTGAAAATCAGGAAAGCGATCCATGTACTTGGACATTCAAAGTATGTTGGAATGTCTTGAAATTGTACTCGGTCATAGTCAACGACGCCCTGAACAAGAATCCGTTGAAAATATTTGCATATCGCTTAAGGAATATTTTTAATGAATTTTTGAAAATCAGGAAAGCGATCCATGCACTTAGGCAGTGACTTAACTTTTTCGTCAAAAAAGACCCCAAAAGTATCTTGGAATGTCTTGAAATTGTACACAGTCATAGTCAAGCATGCCCTGAACAAGAATCCGTTGAATATATTTGCATATCTCTTAAGGAATATTTTTAATGAATTTTTGAAAATGATGAAAGTCTGTGCACTGAGGCAGTGACTTAACTTTTTATTCAAAAAAGACCCCAAAGGTATCTTGGAATGTCTTGAAATTGTACACAGTCATAGTCAAGCATGCCCTGAACAAGAATCCGTTGAATATATTTGCATATCTCTTGAAGAATATTTTTAATGAACTTTTGAAAATCAGGAAAGCGATCCATGCACTTGGACATTCCAAGTATGTTGGAATGTCTTGAAATTGTACTCAGTCATAGTCAACGACGCCCTGAACAAGAATCCGTTGAAAATATTTGCATATCGTTTAAGGAATATTTTTAAAGAATTTCTGAAAATCAGGAAAGCGATCCATGCACTTAGGCAGTGACTAAACTTTTTTGTCAAAAAAGACCCCAAAAGTATCTTGGAATGTCTTGAAATTGTACACAGTCATAGTCAAGCATGCCCTGAACAAGAATATGTTGAATATATTTGCATATCTCTTGAAGAATATTTTTAATGAATTTTTGAAAATCCGAAAAGCGATCCATGCACTTGGACATTCCAAGTATGTTGGAATGTCTTGAAATTGTACTCAGTCATAGTCAACGACGCCCTGAACAAGAATCAATTGAAAATATTTGCATATCTCTTAAGGAATATTTTTAATGAATTTTTGAAAATGAGGAAAGTCTGTGCACTTAGGCAGTGACTTAACTTTTTATTCAAAAAAGACCCCAAAAGTATCTTGGAATGTCTTGAAATTGTACACAGTCATAGTCAAGCATGCCCTGAACAAGAATATGTTGAATATATTTGCATATCTCTTGAAGAATATTTTTTATGAATTTTTGAAAATCCGAAAAGCGATCCATGCACTTGGACATTCCAAGTATGTTGGAATGTCTTGAAATTGTACTCAGTCATAGTCAACGACGCCCTGAACAAGAATCAATTGAAAATATTTGCATATCTCTTAAGGAATATTTTTAATGAATTTTTGAAAATGAGGAAAGTCTGTGCACTTAGGCAGTGACTTAACTTTTTATTCAAAAAAGACCCCAAAAGTATCTTGGAATGTCTTGAAATTGTACACAGTCATAGTCAAGCATGCCCTGAACAAGAATCCGTTGAATATATTTGCATATCTCTTGAAGAATATTTTTAATGAACTTTTGAAAATCAGGAAAGCGATCCATGCACTTGGACATTCCAAGTATGTTGGAATGTCTTGAAATTGTACTCAGTCATAGTCAACGACGCCCTGAACAAGAATCCGTTGAAAATATTTGCATATCGTTTAAGGAATATTTTTAAAGAATTTCTGAAAATCAGGAAAGCGATCCATGCACTTAGGCAGTGACTTAACTTTTTCGTCAAAAAAGACCCCAAAAGTATCTTGGAATGTCTTGAAATTGTACACAGTCATAGTCAAGAATGCCCTGAACAAGAATCCGTTGAATATATTTGCATATCTCTTGAAGAATATTTTTAATGAATTTTTGAAAATCCGGAAAGCGATCCATGCACTTGGACATTCCAAGTATGTTGGAATGTCTTGAAATTGTTCTCGGTCATAGTCAACGACGCCCTGAACAAGAATCCATTGAAAATATTTGCATATCTCTTAAGGAATATTTTTAATGAATTTTTGAAAATGATGAAAGTCTGTGCACTTAGGCAGTGACTTAACTTTTTATTCAAAAAAGACCCCAAAGGTATCTTGGAATGTCTTGAAATTGTACACAGTCATAGTCAAGCATGCCCTGAACAAGAATCCGTTGAATATATTTGCATATCTCTTGAAGAATATTTTTAATGAACTTTTGAAAATCAGGAAAGCGATCCATGCACTTGGACATTCCAAGTATGTTGGAATGTCTTGAAATTGTACTCAGTCATAGTCAACGACGCCCTGAACAAGAATCAATTGAAAATATTTGCATATCTCTTAAGGAATATTTTTAATGAATTTTTGAAAATGAGGAAAGTCTGTGCACTTAGGCAGTGACTTAACTTTTTATTCAAAAAAGACCCCAAAAGTATCTTGGAATGTCTTGAAATTGTACACAGTCATAGTCAAGCATGCCCTGAACAAGAATCCGTTGAATATATTTGCATATCTCTTGAAGAATATTTTTAATGAACTTTTGAAAATCAGGAAAGCGATCCATGCACTTGGACATTCCAAGTATGTTGGAATGTCTTGAAATTGTACTCAGTCATAGTCAACGACGCCCTGAACAAGAATCCGTTGAAAATATTTGCATATCGTTTAAGGAATATTTTTAAAGAATTTCTGAAAATCAGGAAAGCGATCCATGCACTTAGGCAGTGACTTAACTTTTTCGTCAAAAAAGACCCCAAAAGTATCTTGGAATGTCTTGAAATTGTACACAGTCATAGTCAAGAATGCCCTGAACAAGAATCCGTTGAATATATTTGCATATCTCTTGAAGAATATTTTTAATGAATTTTTGAAAATCCGGAAAGCGATCCATGCACTTGGACATTCCAAGTATGTTGGAATGTCTTGAAATTGTTCTCGGTCATAGTCAACGACGCCCTGAACAAGAATCCATTGAAAATATTTGCATATCTCTTAAGGAATATTTTTAATGAATTTTTGAAAATGATGAAAGTCTGTGCACTTAGGCAGTGACTTAACTTTTTATTCAAAAAAGACCCCAAAGGTATCTTGGAATGTCTTGAAATTGTACACAGTCATAGTCAAGCATGCCCTGAACAAGAATCCGTTGAATATATTTGCATATCTCTTGAAGAATATTTTTAATGAACTTTTGAAAATCAGGAAAGCGATCCATGCACTTGGACATTCCAAGTATGTTGGAATGTCTTGAAATTGTACCCGGTCATAGTCAACGACGCCCTGAACAAGAATCCATTGAAAATATTTGCATATCTCTTAAGGAATATTTTTAATGAATTTTTGAAAATGATGAAAGTCTGTGCACTTAGGCAGTGACTTAACTTTTTATTCAAAAAAGACCCCAAAGGTATCTTGGAATGTCTTGAAATTGTACACAGTCATAGTCAAGCATGCCCTGAACAAGAATCCGTTGAATATATTTGCATATCTCTTGAAGAATATTTTTAATGAACTTTTGAAAATCAGGAAAGCGATCCATGCACTTGGACATTCCAAGTATGTTGGAATGTCTTGAAATTGTACTCAGTCATAGTCAACGACGCCCTGAACAAGAATCCGTTGAAAATATTTGCATATCGTTTAAGGAATATTTTTAAAGAATTTCTGAAAATCAGGAAAGCGATCCATGCACTTAGGCAGTGACTTAACTTTTTCGTCAAAAAAGACCCCAAAAGTATCTTGGAATGTCTTGAAATTGTACACAGTCATAGTCAAGAATGCCCTGAACAAGAATCCATTGAATATATTTGCATATCTCTTGAAGAATATTTTTAATGAATTTTTGAAAATCCGGAAAGCGATCCATGCACTTGGACATTCCAAGTATGTTGGAATGTCTTGAAATTGTACTCGGTCATAGTCAACGACGCCCTGAACAAGAATCCATTGAAAATATTTGCATATCTCTTAAGGAATATTTTTAATGAATTTTTGAAAATGATGAAAGTCTGTGCACTTAGGCAGTGACCTAACTTTTTATTCAAAAAAGACCCCAAAGGTATCTTGGAATGTCTTGAAATTGTACATAGTCATAGTCAAGCATGCCCTGAACAAGAATCCGTTGAATATATTTGCATATCTCTTGAAGAATATTTTTAATGAACTTTTGAAAATCAGGAAAGCGATCCATGCACTTGGACATTCCAAGTATGTTGGAATGTTTTGAAATTGTACTCAGTCATAGTCAACGACGCCCTGAACAAGAATCCGTTGAATATATTTGCATATCTCTTGAAGAATATTTTTAATGAATTTTTGAAAATCCGGATAGCGATCCATGCACTTGGACATTCCAAGTATGTTGGAATGTCTTGAAATTGTACTCGGTCATAGTCAACGACGCCCTGAACAAGAATCCATTGAAAATATTTGCATATCTCTTAAGGAATATTTTTAATGAATTTTTGGAAATGAGGAAAGTCTGTGCACTTAGGCAGTGACTTAACTTTTTATTCAAAAAAGACCCCAAAAGTATCTTGGAATGTCTTGAAATTGTACACAGTCATAGTCAAGCATGCCCTGAACAAGAATCCGTTGAATATATTTGCATATCTCTTGAAGAATATTTTTAATGAATTTTTGAAAATCCGGAAAGCGATCCATGCACTTGGACATTCCAAGTATGTTGGAATGTCTTGAAATTGTACTCAGTCATAGTCAACGACGCCCTGAACGAGAATCCGTTGAAAATATTTGCATATCGCTTAAGGAATATTTTTAATGAATTTTTGAAAATCAGGAAAGCGATCCATGCACTTAGGCAGTGACTTAACTTTTTCGTCAAAAAAGACCCCAAAAGTATCTTGGAATGTCTTGAAATTGTACACAGTCATAGTCAAGCATGCCCTGAACAAGAATCCGTTGAATATATTTGCATATCTCTTGAAGAATATTTTTAATGAATTTTTGAAAATCCGGAAAGCGATCCATGCACTTGGACATTCCAAGTATGTTGGAATGTCTTGAAATTGTACTCAGTCATAGTCAACGACGCCCTGAACAAGAATCCGTTGAAAATATTTGCATATCGCTTAAGGAATATTTTAAATGAATTTTTGAAAATCAGGAAAGCAATCCATGCACTTAGGCAGTGACTTAACTTTTTTGTCAAAAAAGACCCCAAAAGTATCTTGGAATGTCTTGAAATTGTACACAGTCATAGTCAACGACGCCCTGAACAAGAATCCATTGGAAATATTTGCATATCTCTTAAGGAATATTTTTAATGAATTTTTGAAAATGATGAAAGTCTGTGCACTTAGGCAGTGACTTAACTTTTTATTCAAAAAAGACCCCAAAGGTATCTTGGAATGTCTTGAAATTGTACACAGTCATAGTCAAGCATGCCCTGAACAAGAATCCGTTGAATATATTTGCATATCTCTTGAAGAATATTTTTAATGAACTTTTGAAAATCAGGAAAGCGATCCATGCACTTGGACATTCCAAGTATGTTGGAATGTCTTGAAATTGTACTCGGTCATAGTCAACGACGCCCTGAACAAGAATCCATTGAAAATATTTGCATATCTCTTAAGGAATATTTTTAATGAATTTTTGAAAATGATGAAAGTCTGTGCACTTAGGCAGTGACTTAACTTTTTATTCAAAAAAGACCCCAAAGGTATCTTGGAATGTCTTGAAATTGTACACAGTCATAGTCAAGCATGCCCTGAACAAGAATCCGTTGAATATATTTGCATATCTCTTGAAGAATATTTTTAATGAACTTTTGAAAATCAGGAAAGCGATCCATGCACTTGGACATTCCAAGTATGTTGGAATGTCTTGAAATTGTACTCAGTCATAGTCAACGACGCCCTGAACAAGAATCCGTTGAAAATATTTGCATATCGTTTAAGGAATATTTTTAAAGAATTTCTGAAAATCAGGAAAGCGATCCATGCACTTAGGCAGTGACTTAACTTTTTCGTCAAAAAAGACCCCAAAAGTATCTTGGAATGTCTTGAAATTGTACACAGTCATAGTCAAGCATGCCCTGAACAAGAATCCGTTGAATATATTTGCATATCTCTTGAAGAATATTTTTAATGAACTTTTGAAAATCAGGAAAGCGATCCATGTACTTGGACATTCAAAGTATGTTGGAATGTCTTGAAATTGTACTCGGTCATAGTCAACGACGCCCTGAACAAGAATCCGTTGAAAATATTTGCATATCGCTTAAGGAATATTTTTAATGAATTTTTGAAAATCATGAAAGCGATCCATGCACTTAGGCAGTGACTTAACTTTTTCGTCAAAAAAGACCCCAAAAGTATCTTGGAATGTCTTGAAATTGTACACAGTCATAGTCAAGCATGCCCTGAACAAGAATCCGTTGAATATATTTGCATATCTCTTGAAGAATATTTTTAATGAATTTTTGAAAATCCGGAAAGCGATCCATGCACTTGGACAGTCCAAGTATGTTGGAATGTCTTGAAATTGTACTCAGTCATAGTCAACGACGCCCTGAACAAGAATCCATTGAAAATATTTGCATATCTCTTAAGGAATATTTTTAATGAATTTTTGAAAATGATGAAAGTCTGTGCACTTAGGCAGTGACTTAACTTTTTATTCAAAAAAGACCCCAAAGGTATCTTGGAATGTCTTGAAATTGTACACAGTCATAGTCAAGCATGCCCTGAACAAGAATCCGTTGAATATATTTGCATATCTCTTGAAGAATATTTTTAATGAACTTTTGAAAATCAGGAAAGCGATCCATGCACTTGGACATTCCAAGTATGTTGGAATGTCTTGAAATTGTACTCAGTCATAGTCAACGACGCCCTGAACAAGAATCCGTTGAAAATATTTGCATATCGTTTAAGGAATATTTTATAAGAATTTCTGAAAATCAGGAAAGCGATCCATGCACTTAGGCAGTGACTTAACTTTTTTGTCAAAAAAGACCCCAAAAGTATCTTGGAATGTCTTGAAATTGTACACAGTCATAGTCAAGCATGCCCTGAACAAGAATATGTTGAATATATTTGCATATCTCTTGAAGAATATTTTTAATGAATTTTTGAAAATCCGAAAAGCGATCCATGCACTTGGACATTCCAAGTATGTTGGAATGTCTTGAAATTGTACTCAGTCATAGTCAACGACGCCCTGAACAAGAATCAATTGAAAATATTTGCATATCTCTTAAGGAATATTTTTAATGAATTTTTGAAAATGAGGAAAGTCTGTGCACTAAGGCAGTGACTTAACTTTTTATTCAAAAAAGACCCCAAAAGTATCTTGGAATGTCTTGAAATTGTACACAGTCATAGTCAAGCATGCCCTGAACAAGAATCCGTTGAATATATTTGCATATCTCTTGAAGAATATTTTAAATGAACTTTTGAAAATCAGGAAAGCGATCCATGCACTTGGACATTCCAAGTATGTTGGAATGTCTTGAAATTGTACTCAGTCATAGTCAACGACGCCCTGAACAAGAATCCGTTGAAAATATTTGCATATCGTTTAAGGAATATTTTTAAAGAATTTCTGAAAATCAGGAAAGCGATCCATGCACTTAGGCAGTGACTTAACTTTTTCGTCAAAAAAGACCCCAAAAGTTTCTTGGAATGTCTTGAAATTGTACACAGTCATAGTCAAGAATGCCCTGAACAAGAATCCGTTGAATATATTTGCATATCTCTTGAAGAATATTTTTAATGAATTTTTGAAAATCCGGAAAGCGATCCATGCACTTGGACATTCCAAGTATGTTGGAATGTCTTGAAATTGTACTCGGTCATAGTCAACGACGCCCTGAACAAGAATCCATTGAAAATATTTGCATATCTCTTAAGGAATATTTTTAATGAATTTTTGAAAATGATGAAAGTCTGTGCACTTAGGCAGTGACTTAACTTTTTATTCAAAAAAGACCCCAAAGGTATCTTGGAATGTCTTGAAATTGTACACAGTCATAGTCAAGCATGCCCTGAACAAGAATCCGTTGAATATATTTGCATATCTCTTGAAGAATATTTTTAATGAACTTTTGAAAATCAGGAAAGCGATCCATGCACTTGGACATTCCAAGTATGTTGGAATGTCTTGAAATTGTACTCAGTCATAGTCAACGACGCCCTGAACAAGAATCCGTTGAAAATATTTGCATATCGCTTAAGGAATATTTCTAATGAATTTTTGAAAATCAGGAAAGCGATCCATGCACTTAGGCAGTGACTTAACTTTTTTGTCAAAAAAGACCCCAAAAGTATCTTGGAATGTCTTGAAATTGTACACAGTCATAGTCAAGCATGCCCTGAACAAGAATCCATTGAATATATTTGCATATCTCTTGAAGAATATTTTTAATGAATTTTTGAAAATCCGAAAAGCGATCCATGCACTTGGACATTCCAAGTATGTTGGAATGTCTTGAAATTGTACTCAGTCATAGTCAACGACGCCCTGAACAAGAATCAATTGAAAATATTTGCATATCTCTTAAGGAATATTTTTAATGAATTTTTGAAAATGAGGAAAGTCTGTGCACTTAGGCAGTGACTTAACTTTTTATTCAAAAAAGACCCCAAAAGTATCTTGGAATGTCTTGAAATTGTACACAGTCATAGTCAAGCATGCCCTGAACAAGAATCCGTTGAATATATTTGCATATCTCTTGAAGAATATTTTTAATGAACTTTTGAAAATCAGGAAAGCGATCCATGCACTTGGACATTCCAAGTATGTTGGAATGTCTTGAAATTGTACTCAGTCATAGTCAACGACGCCCTGAACAAGAATCCGTTGAAAATATTTGCATATCGTTTAAGGAATATTTTTAAAGAATTTCTGAAAATCAGGAAAGCGATCCATGCACTTAGGCAGTGACTTAAATTTTTCGTCAAAAAGACCCCAAAAGTATCTTGGAATGTCTTGAAATTGTACACAGTCATAGTCAAGCATGCCCTGAACAAGAATCCGTTGAATATATTTGCATATCTCTTGAAGAATATTTTTAATGAATTTTTGAAAATCCGGAAAGCGATCCATGCACTTGGACATTCCAAGTATGTTGGAATGTCTTGAAATTGTACTCGGTCATAGTCAACGACGCCCTGAACAAGAATCCATTGAAAATATTTGCATATCTCTTAAGGAATATTTTTAATGAATTTTTGAAAATGATGAAAGTCTGTGCACTTAGGCAGTGACTTAACTTTTTATTCAAAAAAGACCCCAAAGGTATCTTGGAATGTCTTGAAATTGTACACAGTCATAGTCAAGCATGCCCTGAACAAGAATCCGTTGAATATATTTGCATATCTCTTGAAGAATATTTTTAATGAACTTTTGAAAATCAGGAAAGCGATCCATGCACTTGGACATTCCAAGTATGTTGGAATGTCTTGAAATTGTACTCAGTCATAGTCAACGACGCCCTGAACAAGAATCCGTTGAAAATATTTGCATATCGCTTAAGGAATATTTTTAATGAATTTTTGAAAATCAGGAAAGCGATCCATGCACTTAGGCAGTGACTTAACTTTTTTGTCAAAAAAGACCCCAAAAGTATCTTGGAATGTCTTGAAATTGTACACAGTCATAGTCAAGCATGCCCTGAACAAGAATCCGTTGAATATATTTGCATATCTCTTGAAGAATATTTTTAATGAATTTTTGAAAATCCGAAAAGCGATCCATGCACTTGGACATTCCAAGTATGTTGGAATGTCTTGAAATTGTACTCAGTCATAGTCAACGACGCCCTGAACAAGAATCAATTAAAAATATTTGCATATCTCTTAAGGAATATTTTTAATGAATTTTTGAAAATGAGGAAAGTCTGTGCACTTAGGCAGTGACTTAACTTTTTATTCAAAAAAGACCCCAAAAGTATCTTGGAATGTCTTGAAATTGTACACAGTCATAGTCAAGCATGCCCTGAACAAGAATCCGTTGAATATATTTGCATATCTCTTGAAGAATATTTTTAATGAACTTTTGAAAATCAGGAAAGCGATCCATGCACTTGGACATTCCAAGTATGTTGGAATGTCTTGAAATTGTACTCAGTCATAGTCAACGACGCCCTGAACAAGAATCCGTTGAAAATATTTGCATATCGTTTAAGGAATATTTTTAAAGAATTTCTGAAAATCAGGAAAGCGATCCATGCACTTAGGCAGTGACTTAACTTTTTCGTCAAAAAAGACCCCAAAAGTATCTTGGAATGTCTTGAAATTGTACACAGTCATAGTCAAGAATGCCCTGAACAAGAATCCGTTGAATATATTTGCATATCTCTTGAAGAATATTTTTAATGAATTTTTGAAAATGATGAAAGTCTGTGCACTTAGGCAGTGACTTAACTTTTTATTCAAAAAAGACCCCAAAGGTATCTTGGAATGTCTTGAAATTGTACACAGTCATAGTCAAGCATGCCCTGAACAAGAATCCGTTGAATATATTTGCATATCTCTTGAAGAATATTTTTAATGAACTTTTGAAAATCAGGAAAGCGATCCATGCACTTGGACATTCCAAGTATGTTGGAATGTCTTGAAATTGTACTCAGTCATAGTCAACGACGCCCTGAACAAGAATCCGTTGAAAATATTTGCATATCGCTTAAGGAATATTTTTAATGAATTTTTGAAAATCAGGAAAGCGATCCATGCACTTCGGCAGTGACTTAACTTTTTTGTCAAAAAAGACCCCAAAAGTATCTTGGAATGTCTTGAAATTGTACACAGTCATAGTCAAGCATGCCCTGAACAAGAATCCGTTGAATATATTTGCATATCTCTTGAAGAATATTTTTAATGAATTTTTGAAAATCCGAAAAGCGATCCATGCACTTGGACATTCCAAGTATGTTGGAATGTCTTGAAATTGTACTCAGTCATAGTCAACGACGCCCTGAACAAGAATCAATTAAAAATATTTGCATATCTCTTAAGGAATATTTTTAATGAATTTTTGAAAATGAGGAAAGTCTGTGCACTTAGGCAGTGACTTAACTTTTTATTCAAAAAAGACCCCAAAAGTATCTTGGAATGTCTTGAAATTGTACACAGTCATAGTCAAGCATGCCCTGAACAAGAATCCGTTGAATATATTTGCATATCTCTTGAAGAATATTTTTAATGAACTTTTGAAAATCAGGAAAGCGATCCATGCACTTGGACATTCCAAGTATGTTGGAATGTCTTGAAATTGTACTCAGTCATAGTCAACGACGCCCTGAACAAGAATCCGTTGAAAATATTTGCATATCGTTTAAGGAATATTTTTAAAGAATTTCTGAAAATCAGGAAAGCGATCCATGCACTTAGGCAGTGACTTAACTTTTTCGTCAAAAAAGACCCCAAAAGTATCTTGGAATGTCTTGAAATTGTACACAGTCATTAAAAATATTCTTCAAGAGATATGCAAATATATTCAACGGATTCTTGTTCAGGGCATGCTTGACTATGACTGTGTACAATTTCAAGACATTCCAAGATACTTTTGGGGTCTTTTTTGACAAAAAAGTTAAGTCACTGCCTAAGTGCATGGATAGAATGCCCTGAACAAGAATCCGTTGAATATATTTGCATATCTCTTGAAGAATATTTTTAATGAATTTTTGAAAATCCGGAAAGCGATCCATGCACTTGGACATTCCAAGTATGTTGGAATGTCTTGAAATTGTACTCGGTCATAGTCAACGACGCCCTGAACAAGAATCCATTGAAAATATTTGCATATCTCTTAAGGAATATTTTAAATGAATTTTTGAAAATGATGAAAGTCTGTGCACTTAGGCAGTGACTTAACTTTTTATTCAAAAAAGACCCCAAAGGTATCTTGGAATGTCTTGAAATTGTACACAGTCATAGTCAAGCATGCCCTGAACAAGAATCCGTTGAATATATTTGCATATCTCTTGAAGAATATTTTTAATGAACTTTTGAAAATCAGGAAAGCGATCCATGCACTTGGACATTCCAAGTATGTTGGAATGTCTTGAAATTGTACTCAGTCATAGTCAACGACGCCCTGAACAAGAATCCATTGAAAATATTTGCATATCGCTTAAGGAATATTTTTAATGAATTTTTGAAAATCAGGAAAGCGATCCATGCACTTAGGCAGTGACTTAACTTTTTCGTCAAAAAAGACCCCAAAAGTATCTTGGAATGTCTTGAAATTGTACACAGTCATAGTCAAGAATGCCCTGAACAAGAATCCGTTGAATTTATTTGCATATCTCTTGAAGAATATTTTTAATGAATTTTTGAAAATCCGGAAAGCGATCCATGCACTTGGACATTCCAAGTATGTTGGAATGTCTTGAAATTGTACTCGGTCATAGTCAACGACGCCCTGAACAAGAATCCATTGAAAATATTTGCATATCTCTTAAGGAATATTTTTAATGAATTTTTGAAAATGATGAAAGTCTGTGCACTTAGGCAGTGACTTAACTTTTTATCCAAAAAAGACCCCAAAGGTATCTTGGAATGTCTTGAAATTGTACACAGTCATAGTCAAGCATGCCCTGAACAAGAATCCGTTGAATATATTTGCATATCTCTTGAAGAATATTTTTAATGAACTTTTGAAAATCAGGAAAGCGATCCATGCACTTGGACATTCCAAGTATGTTGGAATGTCTTGAAATTGTACTCAGTCATAGTCAACGACGCCCTGAACAAGAATCCGTTGAAAATATTTGCATATCTCTTAAGGAATATTTTTAATGAATTTTTGAAAATGATGAAAGTCTGTGCACTTAGGCAGTGACTTAACTTTTTCGTCAAAAAAGACCCCAAAAGTATCTTGGAATGTCTTGAAATTGTACACAGTCATAGTCAAGAATGCCCTGAACAAGAATACGTTGAATATATTTGCATATCTCTTGAAGAATATTTTTAATGAATTTTTGAAAATCCGGAAAGCGATCCATGCACTTGGACATTCCAAGTATTTTGGAATGTCTTGAAATTGTACTCGGTCATAGTCAACGACGCCCTGAACAAGAATCCATTGAAAATATTTGCATATCTCTTAAGGAATATTTTTAATGAATTTTTGAAAATGAGGAAAGTCTGTGCACTTAGGCAGTGACTTAACTTTTTCGTCAAAAAAGACCCCAAAAGTATCTTGGAATGTCTTGAAATTGTACACAGTCATAGTCAAGAATGCCCTGAACAAGAATACGTTGAATATATTTGCATATCTCTTGAAGAATATTTTTAATGAATTTTTGAAAATCCGGAAAGCGATCCATGCACTTGGACATTCCAAGTATTTTGGAATGTCTTGAAATTGTACTCGGTCATAGTCAACGACGCCCTGAACAAGAATCCATTGAAAATATTTGCATATCTCTTAAGGAATATTTTTAATGAATTTTTGAAAATGAGGAAAGTCTGTGCACTTAGGCAGTGACTTAACTTTTTATTCAAAAAAGACCCCAAAAGTATCTTGGAATGTCTTGAAATTGTACACAGTCATAGTCAAGCATGCCCTGAACAAGAATCCGTTGAATATATTTGCATATCTCTTGAAGAATATTTTTAATGAACTTTTGAAAATCAGGAAAGCGATCCATGCACTTGGACATTCCAAGCATGTTGGAATGTCTTGAAATTGTACTCAGTCATAGTCAACGACGCCCTGAACAAGAATCCGTTGAAAATATTTGCATATCGCTTAAGGAATATTTTTAATGAATTTTTGAAAATCAGGAAAGCGATCCATGCACTTAGGCAGTGACTTAACTTTTTTGTCAAAAAAGACCCCAAAAGTATCTTGGAATGTCTTGAAATTGTACACAGTCATAGTCAAGCATGCCCTGAACAAGAATCCGTTGAATATATTTGCATATCTCTTGAAGAATATTTTTAATGAATTTTTGAAAATCCGAAAAGCGATCCATGCACTTGGACATTCCAAGTATGTTGGAATGTCTTGAAATTGTACTCAGTCATAGTCAACGACGCCCTGAACAAGAATCAATTAAAAATATTTGCATATCTCTTAAGGAATATTTTTAATGAATTTTTGAAAATGAGGAAAGTCTGTGCACTTAGGCAGTGACTTAACTTTTTATTCAAAAAAGACCCCAAAAGTATCTTGGAATGTCTTGAAATTGTACACAGTCATAGTCAAGCATGCCCTGAACAAGAATCCGTTGAATATATTTGCATATCTCTTGAAGAATATTTTTAATGAACTTTTGAAAATCAGGAAAGCGATCCATGCACTTGGACATTCCAAGTATGTTGGAATGTCTTGAAATTGTACTCAGTCATAGTCAACGACGCCCTGAACAAGAATCCGTTGAAAATATTTGCATATCGTTTAAGGAATATTTTTAAAGAATTTCTGAAAATCAGGAAAGCGATCCATGCACTTAGGCAGTGACTTAACTTTTTCGTCAAAAAAGACCCCAAAAGTATCTTGGAATGTCTTGAAATTGTACACAGTCATAGTCAAGAATGCCCTGAACAAGAATCCGTTGAATATATTTGCATATCTCTTGAAGAATATTTTTAATGAATTTTTGAAAATCCGGAAAGCGATCCATGCACTTGGACATTCCAAGTATGTTGGAATGTCTTGAAATTGTACTCGGTCATAGTCAACGACGCCCTGAACAAGAATCCATTGAAAATATTTGCATATCTCTTAAGGAATATTTTTAATGAATTTTTGAAAATGAGGAAAGTCTGTGCACTTAGGCAGTGACTTAACTTTTTATTCAAAAAAGACCCCAAAAGTATCTTGGAATGTCTTGAAATTGTACACAGTCATAGTCAAGCATGCCCTGAACAAGAATCCGTTGAATATATTTGCATATCTCTTGAAGAATATTTTTAATGAACTTTTGAAAATCAGGAAAGCGATCCATGCACTTGGACATTCCAAGTATGTTGGAATGTCTTGAAATTGTACTCAGTCATAGTCAACGACGCCCTGAACAAGAATCCGTTGAAAATATTTGCATATCGTTTAAGGAATATTTTTAAAGAATTTCTGAAAATCAGGAAAGCGATCCATGCACTTAGGCAGTGACTTAACTTTTTCGTCAAAAAAGACCCCAAAAGTATCTTGGAATGTCTTGAAATTGTACACAGTCATAGTCAAGCATGCCCTGAACAAGAATCCGTTGAATATATTTGCATATCTCTTGAAGAATAATTTTAATGAATTTTTGAAAATCCGGAAAGCGATCCATGCACTTGGACATTCCAAGTATGTTGGAATGTCTTGAAATTGTACTCGGTCATAGTCAACGACGCCCTGAACAAGAATCCATTGAAAATATTTGCATATCTCTTAAGGAATATTTTTAATGAATTTTTGAAAATGATGAAAGTCTGTGCACTTAGGCAGTGACTTAACTTTTTATTCAAAAAAGACCCCAAAGGTATCTTGGAATGTCTTGAAATTGTACACAGTCATAGTCAAGCATGCCCTGAACAAGAATCCGTTGAATATATTTGCATATCTCTTGAAGAATATTTTTAATGAACTTATGAAAATCAGGAAAGCGATCCATGCACTTGGACATTCCAAGTATGTTGGAATGTCTTGAAATTGTACTCAGTCATAGTCAACGACGCCCTGAACAAGAATCCGTTGAAAATATTTGCATATCGCTTAAGGAATATTTTTAATGAATTTTTGAAAATCAGGAAAGCGATCCATGCACTTAGGCAGTGACTTAACTTTTTTGTCAAAAAAGACCCCAAAAGTATCTTGGAATGTCTTGAAATTGTACACAGTCATAGTCAAGCATGCCCTGAACAAGAATCCGTTGAATATATTTGCATATCTCTTGAAGAATATTTTTAATGAATTTTTGAAAATCCGAAAAGCGATCCATGCACTTGGACATTCCAAGTATGTTGGAATGTCTTGAAATTGTACTCAGTCATAGTCAACGACGCCCTGAACAAGAATCAATTGAAAATATTTGCATATCTCTTAAGGAATATTTTTAATGAATTTTTGAAAATGAGGAAAGTCTGTGCACTTAGGCAGTGACTTAACTTTTTATTCAAAAAAGACCCCAAAAGTATCTTGGAATGTCTTGAAATTGTACACAGTCATAGTCAAGCATGCCCTGAACAAGAATCCGTTGAATATATTTGCATATCTCTTGAAGAATATTTTTAATGAACTTTTGAAAATCAGGAAAGCGATCCATGCACTTGGACATTCCAAGTATGTTGGAATGTCTTGAAATTGTACTCAGTCATAGTCAACGACGCCCTGAACAAGAATCCGTTGAAAATATTTGCATATCGTTTAAGGAATATTTTTAAAGAATTTCTGAAAATCAGGAAAGCGATCCATGCACTTAGGCAGTGACTTAACTTTTTCGTCAAAAAAGACCCCAAAAGTATCTTGGAATGTCTTGAAATTGTACACAGTCATAGTCAAGAATGCCCTGAACAAGAATCCGTTGAATATATTTGCATATCTCTTGAAGAATATTTTTAATGAATTTTTGAAAATCCGGAAAGCGATCCATGCACTTGGACATTCCAAGTATGTTGGAATGTCTTGAAATTGTACTCGGTCATAGTCAACGACGCCCTGAACAAGAATCCATTGAAAATATTTGCATATCTCTTAAGGAATATTTTTAATGAATTTTTGAAAATGATGAAAGTCTGTGCACTTAGGCAGTGACTTAACTTTTTATTCAAAAAAGACCCCAAAGGTATCTTGGAATGTCTTGAAATTGTACACAGTCATAGTCAAGCATGCCCTGAACAAGAATCCGTTGAATATATTTGCATATCTCTTGAAGAATATTTTTAATGAACTTTTGAAAATCAGGAAAGCGATCCATGCACTTGGACATTCCAAGTATGTTGGAATGTCTTGAAATTGTACTCAGTCATAGTCAACGACGCCCTGAACAAGAATCCATTGAAAATATTTGCATATCGCTTAAGGAATATTTTTAATGAATTTTTGAAAATCAGGAAAGCGATCCATGCACTTAGGCAGTGACTTAACTTTTTTGTCAAAAAAGACCCCAAAAGTATCTTGGAATGTCTTGAAATTGTACACAGTCATAGTCAAGCATGCCCTGAACAAGAATCCGTTGAATATATTTGCATATCTCTTGAAGAATATTTTTAATGAATTTTTGAAAATCCGAAAAGCGATCAATGCACTTGGACATTCCAAGTATGTTGGAATGTCTTGAAATTGTACTCAGTCATAGTCAACGACGCCCTGAACAAGAATCAATTGAAAATATTTGCATATCTCTTAAGGAATATTTTTAATGAATTTTTGAAAATGAGGAAAGTCTGTGCACTTAGGCAGTGACTTAACTTTTTATTCAAAAAAGACCCCAAAAGTATCTTGGAATGTCTTGAAATTGTACACAGTCATAGTCAAGCATGCCCTGAACAAGAATCCGTTGAATATATTTGCATATCTCTTGAAGAATATTTTTAATGAACTTTTGAAAATCAGGAAAGCGATCCATGCACTTGGACATTCCAAGTATGTTGGAATGTCTTGAAATTGTACTCAGTCATAGTCAACGACGCCCTGAACAAGAATCCGTTGAAAATATTTGCATATCGTTTAAGGAATATTTTTAAAGAATTTCTGAAAATCAGGAAAGCGATCCATGCACTTAGGCAGTGACTTAACTTTTTTGTCAAAAAAGACCCCAAAAGTATCTTGGAATGTCTTGAAATTGTACACAGTCATAGTCAAGCATGCCCTGAACAAGAATCCGTTGAATATATTTGCATATCTCTTGAAGAATATTTTTAATGAATTTTTGAAAATCCGGAAAGCGATCCATGCACTTGGACATTCCAAGTATGTTGGAATGTCTTGAAATTGTACTCGGTCATAGTCAACGACGCCCTGAACAAGAATCCATTGAAAATATTTGCATATCTCTTAAGGAATATTTTTAATGAATTTTTGAAAATGATGAAAGTCTGTGCACTTAGGCAGTGACTTAACTTTTTATTCAAAAAAGACCCCAAAGGTATCTTGGAATGTCTTGAAATTGTACACAGTCATAGTCAAGCATGCCCTGAACAAGAATCCGTTGAATATATTTGCATATCTCTTGAAGAATATTTTTAATGAACTTTTGAAAATCAGGAAAGCGATCCATGCACTTGGACATTCCAAGTATGTTGGAATGTCTTGAAATTGTACTCAGTCATAGTCAACGACGCCCTGAACAAGAATCCGTTGAAAATATTTGCATATCGTTTAAGGAATATTTTTAAAGAATTTCTGAAAATCAGGAAAGCGATCCATGCACTTAGGCAGTGACTTAACTTTTTTGTCAAAAAAGACCCCAAAAGTATCTTGGAATGTCTTGAAATTGTACACAGTCATAGTCAATCATGCCCTGAACAAGAATCCGTTGAATATATTTGCATATCTCTTGAAGAATATTTTTAATGAATTTTTGAAAATCCGAAAAGCGATCCATGCACTTTGACATTCCAAGTATGTTGGAATGTCTTGAAATTGTACTCAGTCATAGTCAACGACGCCCTGAACAAGAATCCGTTGAAAATATTTGCATATCGCTTAAGGAATATTTTTAATGAATTTTTGAAAATCAGGAAAGCGAAGAGAGGGGCTGAGCTGTCAACCGATCACCACCTGGTGGTGAGTTGGATCCGCTGGCGGGGGAGGAAGCTGGACAGACTTGGCAGGCCCAAGCGTGTTGTGAGGGTCTGTTGGGAACGCCTGGCGGAATCACCTGTCAGGGAGGTCTTCAACTCCCACCTCCGGGAGAGCTTTGACCAGATCCCGAGGGAAGCTGGAGATATTGAGTCAGAGTGGACCATGTTCTCCACTTCCATTGTGGACGCGGCTGTTCGAAGCTGCGGCCGTAAGGTCTCCGGTGCCTGTCGTGGCGGCAATCCCCGAACCCGGTGGTGGACGCCGGAAGTAAGGGATGCTGTCAAGCTGAAGAAGGAGTCCTATCGAGCCTGGTTGGTTCGAGGGACTCCTGAGGCAGCTGACAGGTACCGACAGACCAAGCGGACGGCGGCCCGAGCAGTCGCAGAAGCAAAAACTCGGGACTGGGAAAAGTTCGGGGAGGCCATGGAGGAGGACTACCGGTCGGCCTCGAAGAGATTCTGGCAAACTGTCCGGCGCCTCAGGAGGGGGAAGCAGTACTCCGCCAACACTGTCTACAGTGGGGGTGGGGAGCTGTTGATCTCGACTGGGGACATCGTTGGGCGGTGGAAGGAATACTTCGAGGATCTCCTCAATCCCACTGACACGCATTCCCCAGAGGAAGCAGAGGCTGGGGACTCAGGGGTCGACTCATCCATTACCCAAGCTGAAGTCACTGAGGTGGTTAGAAAGCTGCCCAGTGGCAAGGCACCGGGAGTGGATGAGATCCGACCTGAGTACCTTAAGTCTCTGGATGCTGTAGGGCTGTCCTGGTTGACACGTCTCTGCAGCATTGCGTGGCGGTTGGGGACAGTGCCTCTGGAATGGCAGACCGGGGTGGTGGTCCCTCTTTTTAAAAAGGGGGATCGGAGGGTGTGTTCCAACTATCGGGGGATCACACTCCTCAGCCTCCCGGGGAAAGTCTATTCCATGGTACTGGAGAGGAGAGTTCGGCCGATAGTCGAACCTCGGATTCAAGAGGAACAATGCGGCTTTCGTCCTGGCCGTGGAACACTGGACCAGCTCTATACCCTTCGCAGGGTGCTCGAGGGTTCATGGGAGTTTGCTCAACCAGTCCACATGTGTTTTGTGGACTTGGAGAAGGCTTTCGACCGTGTCCCTCGTGGCATTCTGTGGGGGGTGCTCCGGGAGTATGGGGTCGGGGGCCCTTTGCTAAGGGCCGTGCGGTCCCTGTACGACCGGAGCAGGAGCTTGGTTCGCATCGCCGGCAGTAAGTCAGACTTGTTCCCAGTGCATGTCGGACTCCGGCAGGGCTGCCCTTTGTCTAGGCACAGCCGGGGGCCGGAAGGGGTCCAGTTCGGGAGCGGTTGGATTCCATCTCTGCTCTTTGCAGATGATGTGGTCTTGATGGCTCCTATGAACCAGGAACTCCAGAATGCGCTGGGGCGGTTTGCAGCCGAGTGTGAAGCGGCGGGGATGAGAATTAGCACCTCTAAGTCCGAGGCCATGGTTCTCGACCGGAAAAAGGTGGCTTGCTCCCTCCGGGTCAGTGGGGGAGATCCTGCCTCAGGTGGAGGAGTTTAAGTATCTTGGGGTCTTGTTCACGAGTGAGGGAAGGATGGAGCGTGAGATTGACAGGCGGATCGGTGCAGCGGCCGCAGTAATGCGGTCGTTGTATCGGTCCGTTGTGGTGAAGGAGCTGAGCCGAAAGGCAAAGCTCTCGATTTACCGGTCAATCTACGTTCCTACCCTCACCTATGGTCATGAGCTTTGGGTTATGACCGAAAGAACAAGATCCCGGATACAAGCGGCTGAAATGAGTTTTCTCCGCAGGGTGGCGGAGCGCTCCCTTAGAGATAGGGTGAGGAGCTCTGTCACCCGGGAGGAGCTCGGAGTAGAGCCGCTGCTCCTCCACATCGAGAGGAGCCAGCTGAGGTGGCTCGGGCATCTGAATCGGATGCCCCCTGGACGCCTCCCTCGGGAGGTGCTCCGGGCATGTCCCACCGGGAGGAGACCCAGAGGAAGACCCAGGACACGCTGGAGTGACTACGTCACCCGGCTGGCCTGGGAACGCCTTGGGGTCCCCCCGGAAGAGCTGGAGGAAGTGTCCTGCGAGAGGGAAGTCTGGGCGTCCCTTCTCAGACTGCTGCCCCCGCGACCCGGCCCCGGATAAGCGGTGGAAAATGGATGGATGGATGGATGGAAAGCGATCCATGCACTTGGGCAGTGACTTAACTTTTTTGTCAAAAAAGACCCCAAAAGTATCTTGGAATGTCTTGAAATTGTACACAGTCATAGTCAAGCATGCCCTGAACAAGAATCCGTTGAATATATTTGCATATCTCTTGAAGAATATTTTTAATGAATTTTTGAAAATCCGAAAAGCGATCCATGCACTTGGACATTCCAAGTATGTTGGAATGTCTTGAAATTGTACTCAGTCATAGTCAACGACGCCCTGAACAAGAATCAATTGAAAATATTTGCATATCTCTTAAGGAATATTTTTAATGAATTTTTGAAAATGAGGAAAGTCTGTGCACTTAGGCAGTGACTTAACTTTTTATTCAAAAAAGACCCCAAAAGTATCTTGGAATGTCTTGAAATTGTACACAGTCATAGTCAAGCATGCCCTGAACAAGAATCCGTTGAATATATTTGCATATCTCTTGAAGAATATTTTTAATGAACTTTTGAAAATCCGGAAAGCGATCCATGCACTTGGACATTCCAAGTATGTTGGAATGTCTTGAAATTGTACTCAGTCATAGTCAACGACGCCCTGAACAAGAATCCGTTGAAAATATTTGCATATCGTTTAAGGAATATTTTTAAAGAATTTCTGAAAATCAGGAAAGCGATCCATGCACTTAGGCAGTGACTTAACTTTTTCGTCAAAAAAGACCCCAAAAGTATCTTGGAATGTCTTGAAATTGTACACAGTCATAGTCAAGCATGCCCTGAACAAGAATCCGTTGAATATATTTGCATATCTCTTGAAGAATATTTTTAATGAATTTTTGAAAATCCGGAAAGCGATCCATGCACTTGGACATTCCAAGTATGTTGGAATGTCTTGAAATTGTACTCGGTCATAGTCAACGACGCCCTGAACAAGAATCCATTGAAAATATTTGCATATCTCTTAAGGAATATTTTTAATTATTTTTTGAAAATGATGAAAGTCTGTGCACTTAGGCAGTGACTTAACTTTTTATTCAAAAAAGACCCCAAAGGTATCTTGGAATGTCTTGAAATTGTACACAGTCATAGTCAAGCATGCCCTGAACAAGAATCCGTTGAATATATTTGCATATCTCTTGAAGAATATTTTTAATGAACTTTTGAAAATCAGGAAAGCGATCCATGCACTTGGACATTCCAAGTATGTTGGAATGTCTTGAAATTGTACTCAGTCATAGTCAACGACGCCCTGAACAAGAATCCGTTGAAAATATTTGCATATCGCTTAAGGAATATTTTTAATGAGTTTTTGAAAATCAGGAAAGCGATCCATGCACTTAGGCAGTGACTTAACTTTTTTGTCAAAAAAGACCCCAAAAGTATCTTGGAATGTCTTGAAATTGTACACAGTCATAGTCAAGCATGCCCTGAACAAGAATCCGTTGAATATATTTGCATATCTCTTGAAGAATATTTTTAATGAATTTTTGAAAATCCGAAAAGCGATCCATGCACTTGGACATTCCAAGTATGTTGGAATGTCTTGAAATTGTACTCAGTCATAGTCAACGATGCCCTGAACAAGAATCAATTGAAAATATTTGCATATCTCTTAAGGAATATTTTTAATGAATTTTTGAAAAGGAGTAAAGTCTGTGCACTTAGGCAGTGACTTAACTTTTTATTCAAAAAAGACCCCAAAAGTATCTTGGAATGTCTTGAAATTGTACACAGTCATAGTCAAGCATGCCCTGAACAAGAATCCGTTGAATATATTTGCATATCTCTTGAAGAATATTTTTAATGAACTTTTGAAAATCAGGAAAGCGATCCATGCACTTGGACATTCCAAGTATGTTGGAATGTCTTGAAATTGTACTCAGTCATAGTCAACGACGCCCTGAACAAGAATCCGTTGAAAATATTTGCATATCGTTAAAGGAATATTTTTAAAGAATTTCTGAAAATCAGGAAAGCGATCCATGCACTTAGGCAGTGACTTAACTTTTTCGTCAAAAAAGACCCCAAAAGTATCTTGGAATGTCTTGAAATTGTACACAGTCATAGTCAAGCATGCCCTGAACAAGAATCCGTTGAATATATTTGCAAATCTCTTGAAGAATATTTTTAATGAATTTTTGAAAATCCGGAAAGCGATCCATGCACTTGGACATTCCAAGTATGTTGGAATGTCTTGAAATTGTACTCAGTCATAGTCAACAACGCCCTGAACAAGAATCCATTGAAAATATTTGCATATCGTTTAAGGAATATTTTTAATGAATTTTTGAAAATGAGGAAAGTCTGTGCACTAAGGCAGTGACTTAACTTTTTATTCAAAAAAGACCCCAAAAGTATCTTGGAATGTCTTGAAATTGTACACAGTCATAGTCAAGCATGCCCTGAACAAGAATCCGTTGAATATATTTGCATATCTCTTGAAGAATATTTTTAATGAACTTTTGAAAATCAGGAAAGCGATCCATGCACTTGGACATTCCAAGTATGTTGGAATGTTTTGAAATTGTACTCAGTCATAGTCACTGACGCCCTGAACAAGAATCCGTTGAAAATATTTGCATATCGCTTAAGGAATATTTTTAATGAATTTTTTAAAATCAGGAAAGCGATCCATGCACTTAGGCAGTGACTTAACTTTTTATTCAAAAAAGACCCCAAAAGTATCTTGGAATGTCTTGAAATTGTACACAGTCATAGTCAAGCATGCCCTGAACAAGAATCCGTTGAATATATTTGCATATCTCTTGAAGAATATTTTTAATGAATTTTTGAAAATCCGAAAAGCGATCCATGCACTTGGACATTCCAAGTATGTTGGAATGTCTTGAAATTGTACTCAGTCATAGTCAACGACGCCCTGAACAAGAATCCATTGAAAATATTTGCATATCTCTTAAGGAATATTTTTAATGAATTTTTGAAAATCAGGAAAGCGATCCATGCACTTAGGCAGTGACTTAACTTTTTTGTCAAAAAAGACCCCAAAAGTATCTTGGAATGTCTTGAAATTGTACACAGTCATAGTCAAGCATGCCCTGAACAAGAATCCGTTGAATATATTTGCATATCTCTTGAAGAATATTTTTAATGAACTTTTGAAAATCAGGAAAGCGATCCATGCACTTGGACATTCCAAGTATGTTGGAATGTTTTGAAATTGTACTCAGTCATAGTCAACGACGCCCTGAACAAGAATCCGTTGAAAATATTTGCATATCGCTTAAGGAATATTTTTAATGAATTTTTGAAAATCAGGAAAGCGATCCATGCACTTAGGCAGTGACTTAACTTTTTATTCAAAAAAGACCCCAAAAGTATCTTGGAATGTCTTGAAATTGTACACAGTCATAGTCAAGCATGCCCTGAACAAGAATCCGTTGAATATATTTGCATATCTCTTGAAGAATATTTTTAATGAACTTTTGAAAATCAGGAAAGCGATCCATGCACTTGGACATTCCAAGTATGTTGGAATGTCTTGAAATTGTACTCAGTCATAGTCAACGACGCCCTGAACAAGAATCCGTTGAAAATATTTGCATATCGCTTAAGGAATATTTTTAATGAATTTTTTAAAATCAGGAAAGCGATCCATGCACTTAGGCAGTGACTTAACTTTTTTGTCAAAAAAGACCCGAAAAGTATCTTGGAATGTCTTGAAATTGTACACAGTCATAGTCAAGCATGCCCTGAACAAGAATCCGTTGAATATATTTGCATATCTCTTGAAGAATATTTTTAATGAATTTTTGAAAATCCGAAAAGCGATCCATGCACTTGGACATTCCAAGTATGTTGGAATGTCTTTAAATTGTACTCAGTCATAGTCAACGACGCCCTGAACAAGAATCAATTGAAAATATTTGCATATCTCTTAAGGAATATTTTTAATGAATTTTTGAAAATGAGGAAAGTCTGTGCACTTAGGCAGTGACTTAACTTTTTATTCAAAAAAGACCCCAAAAGTATCTTGGAATGTCTTGAAATTGTACACAGTCATAGTCAAGCATGCCCTGAACAAGAATCCGTTGAATATATTTGCATATCTCTTGAAGAATATTTTTAATGAACTTTTGAAAATCAGGAAAGCGATCCATGCACTTGGACATTCCAAGTATGTTGGAATGTTTTGAAATTGTACTCAGTCATAGTCAACGACGCCCTGAACAAGAATCCGTTGAAAATATTTGCATATCGCTTAAGGAATATTTTTAATGAATTTTTGAAAATCAGGAAAGCGATCCATGCACTTAGGCAGTGACTTAACTTTTTATTCAAAAAAGACCCCAAAAGTATCTTGGAATGTCTTGAAATTGTACACAGTCATAGTCAAGCATGCCCTGAACAAGAATCCGTTGAATATATTTGCATATCTCTTGAAGAATATTTTTAATGAATTTTTGAAAATCCGAAAAGCGATCCATGCACTTGGACATTCCAAGTATGTTGGAATGTCTTGAAATTGTACTCAGTCATAGTCAACGACGCCCTGAACAAGAATCAATTGAAAATATTTGCATATCTCTTAAGGAATATTTTTAATGAATTTTTGAAAATGAGGAAAGTCTGTGCACTTCGGCAGTGACTTAACTTTTTCGTCAAAAAAGACCCCAAAAGTATCTTGGAATGTCTTGAAATTGTACACAGTCATAGTCAAGCATGCCCTGAACAAGAATCCGTTGAATATATTTGCATATCTCTTGAAGAATATTTTTAATGAACTTTTGAAAATCAGGAAAGCGATCCATGCACTTGGACATTCCAAGTATGTTGGAATGTTTTGAAATTGTACTCAGTCATAGTCAACGACGCCCTGAACAAGAATCCGTTGAAAATATTTGCATATCGCTTAAGGAATATTTTTAATGAATTTTTGAAAATCAGGAAAGCGATCCATGCACTTGGACATTCCAAGTATGTTGGAATGTCTTGAAATTGTACTCAGTCATAGTCAACGACGCCCTGAACAAGAATCCGTTGAAAATATTTGCATATCGCTTAAGGAATATTTTCAATGAATTTTTGAAAATCAGGAAAGCGATCCATGCACTTAGGCAGTGACTTAACTTTTTATTGAAAAAAGACCCCAAAAGTATCTTGGAATGTCTTGAAATTGTACACAGTCATAGTCAAGCATGCCCTGAACAAGAATCCGTTGAATATATTTGCATATCTCTTGAAGAATATTTTTAATGAATTTTTGAAAATCCGAAAAGCGATCCATGCACTTGGACATTCCAAGTATGTTGGAATGTCTTGAAATTGTACTCAGTCATAGTCAACGACGCCCTGAACAAGAATCAATTGAAAATATTTGCATATCTCTTAAGGAATATTTTTAATGAATTTTTGAAAATGAGGAAAGTCTGTGCACTTAGGCAGTGACTTAACTTTTTATTCAAAAAAGACCCCAAAAGTATCTTGGAATGTCTTGAAATTGTACACAGTCATAGTCAAGCATGCCCTGAACAAGAATCCGTTGAATATATTTGCATATCTCTTGAAGAATATTTTTAATGAACTTTTGAAAATCAGGAAAGCGATCCATGCACTTGGACATTCCAAGTATGTTGGAATGTCTTGAAATTGTACTCAGTCATAGTCAACGACGCCCTGAACAAGAATCCGTTGAAAATATTTGCATATCGTTTAAGGAATATTTTTAAAGAATTTCTGAAAATCAGGAAAGCGATCCATGCACTTAGGCAGTGACTTAACTTTTTCGTCAAAAAAGACCCCAAAAGTATCTTGGAATGTCTTGAAATTGTACACAGTCATAGTCAAGAGTGCCCTGAACAAGAATCCGTTGAATATATTTGCATATCTCTTGAAGAATATTTTTAATGAATTTTTGAAAATCCGGAAAGCGATCCATGCACTTGGACATTCCAAGTATGTTGGAATGTCTTGAAATTGTACTCGGTCATAGTCAACGACGCCCTGAAGAAGAATCCATTGAAAATATTTGCATATCTCTTAAGGAATATTTTTAATGAATTTTTGAAAATGATGAAAGTCTGTGCACTTAGGCAGTGACTTAACTTTTCATCCAAAAAAGACCCCAAAGGTATCTTGGAATGTCTTGAAATTGTACACAGTCATAGTCAAGCATGCCCTGAACAAGAATCCGTTGAATATATTTGCATATCTCTTGAAGAATATTTTTAATGAATTTTGGAAAATCCAGAAAGCGATCCATGCACTTGGACATGCCAAGTATGTTGGAATGTCTTGAAATTGTACTCAGTCATAGTCAACGACGCCCTGAACAAGAATCAATTGAAAATATTTGCATATCTCTTAAGGAATATTTTTAATGAATTTTTGAAAATGATGAAAGTCTGTGCACTTAGGCAGTGACTTAACTTTTTATTCAAAAAAGACCCCAAAAGTATCTTGGAATGTCTTGAAATTGTACACAGTCATAGTCAAGCATGCCCTGAACAAGAATCCGTTGAATATATTTGCATATCTCTTGAAGAATATTTTTAATGAACTTTTGAAAATCAGGAAAGCGATCCATGCACTTGGACATTCCAAGTATGTTGGAATGTTTTGAAATTGTACTCAGTCATAGTCAACGACGCCCTGAACAAGAATCCGTTGAAAATATTTGCATATCGATTAAGGAATATTTTTAATTAATTTTTGAAAATCAGGAAAGCGATCCATGCACTTAGGCAGTGACTTAACTTTTTTTTCAAAAAAGACCCCAAAAGTATCTTGGAATGTCTTGAAATTGTACACAGTCATAGTCAAGCATGCCCTGAACAAGAATCCGTTGAATATATTTGCATATCTCTTGAAGAATATTTTTAATGAACTTTTGAAAATCAGGAAAGCGATCCATGCACTTGGACATTCCAAGTATGTTGGAATGTCTTGAAATTGTACTCAGTCATAGTCAACGACGCCCTGAACAAGAATCCGTTGAAAATATTTGCATATCGTTTAAGGAATATTTTTAAAGAATTTCTGAAAATCAGGAAAGCGATCCATGCACTTAGGCAGTGACTTAACTTTTTATTGAAAAAAGACCCCAAAAGTATCTTGGAATGTCTTGAAATTGTACACAGTCATAGTCAAGCATGCCCTGAACAAGAATCCGTTGAATATATTTGCATATCTCTTGAAGAATCTTTTTAATGAACTTTTGAAAATCAGGAAAGCGATCCATGCACTTGGACATTCCAAGTATGTTGGAATGTCTTGAAATTGTACTCGGTCATAGTCAACGACGCCCTGAACAAGAATCCATTGAAAATATTTGCATATCTCTTAAGGAATATTTTTAATGAATTTTTGAAAATGATGAAAGTCTGTGCACTTAGGCAGTGACTTAACTTTTTATTCAAAAAAGACCCCAAAAGTATCTTGGAATGTCTTGAAATTGTACTCAGTCATAGTCAACGACGATCTGAACAAGAATCAATTGAAAACATTTGCATATCTCTTAAGGAATATTTTTAATGAATTTTTGAAAATGAGGAAAGTCTGTGCACTTCGGCAGAGACTTAACTTTTTATTCAAAAAAGACCCCAAAAGTATCTTGGAATGTCTTGAAATTGTACACAGTCATAGTCAAGCATGCCCTGAACAAGAATCCGTTGAATATATTTGCATATCTCTTGAAGAATATTTTTAATGAACTTTTGAAAATCAGGAAAGCGATCCATGTACTTGGACATTCAAAGTATATTGGAATGTCTTGAAATTGTACTCGGTCATAGTCAACGACGCCCTGAACAAGAATCCGTTGAAAATATTTGCATATCGCTTAAGGAATATTTTTAATGAATTTTTGAAAATGAGGAAAGTCTGTGCACTTAGGCAGTGACTTAACTTTTTATTCAAAAAAGACCCCAAAAGTATCTTGGAATGTCTTGAAATTGTACACAGTCATAGTCAAGCATGCCCTGAACAAGAATCCGTTGAATATATTTGCATATCTCTTGAAGAATATTTTTAATGAACTTTTGAAAATCAGGAAATCGATCCATGCACTTGGACATTCCAAGTATGTTGGAATGTCTTGAAATTGTACTCAGTCATAGTCAACGACGCCCTGAACAAGAATCCGTTGAAAATATTTGCATATCGTTTAAGGAATATTTTTAAAGAATTTCTGAAAATCAGGAAAGCGATCCATGCACTTAGGCAGTGACTTAACTTTTTATTCAAAAAAGACCCCAAAAGTATCTTGGAATGTCTTGAAATTGTACACAGTCATAGTCAAGCATGCCCTGAACAAGAATCCGTTGAATATATTTGCATATCTCTTGAAGAATATTTTTAATGAACTTTTGAAAATCAGGAAATTGATCCATGCACTTGGACATTCCAAGTATGTTGGAATGTCTTGAAATTGTACTCAGTCATAGTCAACGACGCCCTGAACAAGAATCCGTTGAAAATATTTACATATCGTTTAAGGAATATTTTTAAAGAATTTCTGAAAATCAGGAAAGCGATCCATGCACTTAGGCAGTGACTTAACTTTTTCGTCAAAAAAGACCCCAAAAGTATCTTGGAATGTCTTGAAATTGTACACAGTCATAGTCAAGCATGCCCTGAACAAGAACCTGTTGAATATATTTGCATATCTCTTGAAGAATATTTCTAATGAATTTTTGAAAATCCGGAAAGCTGTCCATGCACTTGGACATTCCAAGTAAGTTGGAATGTCTTGAAATTGTACTCAGTCATAGTCAACGACGCCCTGAACAAGAATCTATTGAAAATATTTGCATATCTCTTAAGGAATATTTTTAATGAATTTTTGAAAATGAGGAATTTCTGTGCACTTAGGCAGTGACTTAACTTTTTATTCAAAAAAGACCCCAAAAGTATCTTGGAATGTCTTGAAATTGTACACAGTCATAGTCAAGCATGCCCTGAACAAGAATCCGTTGAATATATTTGCATATCTCTTGAAGAATATTTTTAATTAACTTTTGAAAATCCGAAAAGCGATCCATGCACTTGGACATTCCAAGTATGTTGGAATGTTTTGAAATTGTACTCAGTCATAGTCAACGACGCCCTGAACAAGAATCCGTTGAAAATATTTGCATATCGCTTAAGGAATATTTTTAATGAATTTTTGAAAATCAGGAAAGTGATCCATGCACCTAGGCAGTGACTTAACTTTTTATTCAAAAAAGACCCCAAAAGTATCTTGGAATGTCTTGAAATTGTACACAGTCATAGTCAAGCATGCCCTGAACAAGAATCCGTTGAATATATTTGCATATCTCTTGAAGAATATTTTTAATGAATTTTTGAAAATCCGAAAAGCGATCCATGCACTTGGACATTCCAAGTATGTTGGAATGTCTTGAAATTGTACTCAGTCATAGTCAACGACGCCCTGAACAAGAATCAATTGAAAATATTTGCATATCTCTTAAGGAATATTTTTAATGAATTTTTGAAAATTAGGAAAGCGATCCATGCACTTTGGCAGTGACTTAACTTTTGATGTTTTTGGTTTGTTTTTAAAGCATTAAAGCTGCAGGAGTTCATCCATGTCGCCCAGTCGCTGGAAACAAACGTTTGGACACCATGGATCACACAGCAGGAAATAAGGTGAGACGGAGGAAACGATCCATTTGCCCTGATGCACTTAGTGACTTGACTTTTTTTTCAAAAAAGACCCCAAAAGTATCTTGGAATGTCTTGAAATTGTACACAGTCATATTCAAGCATGCCCTGAACAAGAATCCGTTGAATATATTTGCATATCTCTTGAGGAATATTTTTAATGAATTTTTGAAAATCAGGAAAGCGATCCATGCACTTAGGCAGTGACTTAACTTTTGATGTTTTTGGGTTGTTTTTAAAGAATTAAAGCTGCAGGAGTTCATCCATGTCGTCCAGTCGCTGGAAACAAACGTTTGGACACCGTGGATCACACAGCAGGATATCAGGTGAGACGAAGGAAACGATCCATTTGCCCTGATGCACTTAGTGACTTGACTTTTTTTTCAAAAAAAAACCCAAAAGTAAATTGGAATGTCTTGAAATTGTACACAGTCATAGTCAAGCATGCCCTGAACAAGAATCCGTTGAATATATTTGCATATCTCTTGAAGAATATTTTTAATGAATTTTTGAAAATCCGGAAAGCGATCCATGCACTTAGGCAGTGACTTAACTTTTTCGTCAAAAAAGACCCCAAAAGTATCTTGGAATGTCTTGAAATTGTACACAGTCATAGTCAAGCATGCCCTGAACAAGAAACCGTTGAATATATTTGCATATCTCTTGAAGAATATTTTTAATTAATTTTTGAAAATCCGAAAAGCGATCCATGCACTTGGACATTCCAAGTATGTTGGAATGTGTTGAAATTGTACTCAGTCATAGTCAACGAAGCCCTGAACAAGAATCCATTGAAAATATTTGCATATCGCTTAAGGAATATTTTTAATGAATTTTTGAAAATCAGGAAAGCGATCCATGCACTTAGGCAGTGACTTAACTTTTTCGTCAAAAAAGACCCCAAAAGTATCTTGGAATGTCTTGAAATTGTACACAGTCATAGTCAAGCATGCCCTGAACAAGAATCCGTTGAATATATTTGCATATCTCTTGAAGAATATTTTAAATGAATTTTTGAAAATCCGAAAAGTGATCCATGCACTTGGACATTCCAAGTATGTTGGAATGTCTTGAAATTGTACTCAGTCATAGTCAACGACGATCTGAACAAGAATCAATTGAAAATATTTGCATATCTCTTAAGGAATATTTTTAATGAATTTTTGAAAATGAGGAAAGTCTGTGCACTTAGGCAGTGACTTAACTTTTTATTCAAAAAAGACCCCAAAAGTATCTTGGAATGTCTTGAAATTGTACACAGTCATAGTCAAGCATGCCCTGAACAAGAATCCGTTGAATATATTTGCATATCTCTTGAAGAATATTTTTAATGAACTTTTGAAAATCAGGAAAGCGATCCATGTACTTGGACATTCAAAGTATGTTGGAATGTCTTGAAATTGTACTCGGTCATAGTCAACGACGCCCTGAACAAGAATCCGTTGAAAATATTTGCATATCGCTTAAGGAATATTTTTAATGAATTTTTGAAAATCAGGAAAGCGATCCATGCACTTAGGCAGTGACTTAACTTTTTCGTCAAAAAAGACCCCAAAAGTATCTTGGAATGTCTTGAAATTGTACACAGTCATAGTCAAGCATGCCCTGAACAAGAATCCGTTGAATATATTTGCATATCTCTTGAAGAATATTTTTAATGAATTTTTGAAAATCCGGAAAGCGATCCATGCACTTGGACATTCCAAGTATGTTGGAATGTCTTGAAATTGTACTCGGTCATAGTCAACGACGCCCTGAACAAGAATCCATTGAAAATATTTGCATATCTCTAAAGGAATATTTTTAATGAATTTTTGAAAATGATGAAAGTCTGTGCACTTAGGCAGTGACTTAACTTTTTATTCAAAAAAGACCCCAAAGGTATCTTGGAATGTCTTGAAATTGTACACAGTCATAGTCAAGCATGCCCTGAACAAGAATCCGTTGAATATATTTGCATATCTCTTGAAGAATATTTTTAATGAACTTTTGAAAATCAGGAAAGCGATCCATGCACTTGGACATTCCAAGTATGTTGGAATGTCTTGAAATTGTACTCAGTCATAGTCAACGACGCCCTGAACAAGAATCCGTTGAAAATATTTGCATATCGCTTAAGGAATATTTTTAATGAATTTTTGAAAATCAGGAAAGCGATCCATGCACTTAGGCAGTGACTTAACTTTTTTGTCAAAAAAGACCCCAAAAGTATCTTGGAATGTCTTGAAATTGTACACAGTCATAGTCAAGCATGCCCTGAACAAGAATCCGTTGAATATATTTGCATATCTCTTGAAGAATATTTTTAATGAATTTTTGAAAATCCGAAAAGCGATCCATGCACTTGGACATTCCAAGTATGTTGGAATGTCTTGAAATTGTACTCAGTCATAGTCAACGACGCCCTGAACAAGAATCAATTGAAAATATTTGCATATCTCTTAAGGAATATTTTTAATGAATTTTTGAAAATCAGGAAAGCGATCCATGCACTTAGGCAGTGACTTAACTTTTTCGTCAAAAAAGACCTCAAAAGTATCTTGGAATGTCTTGAAATTGTACACAGTCATAGTCAAGCATGCCCTGAACAAGAAACCGTTGAATATATTTGCATATCTCTTGAAGAATATTTTTAATTAATTTTTGAAAATCCGAAAAGCGATCCATGCACTTGGACATTCCAAGTATGTTGGAATGTGTTGAAATTGTACTCAGTCATAGTCAACGAAGCCCTGAACAAGAATCCATTGAAAATATTTGCATATCTCTTAAGGAATATTTTTAATGAATTTTTGGAAATGAGGAAAGTCTGTGCACTTAGGCAGTGACTTAACTTTTTATTCAAAAAAGACCCCAAAAGTATCTTGGAATGTCTTGAAATTGTACACAGTCATAGTCAAGCATGCCCTGAACAAGAATCCGTTGAATATATTTGCATATCTCTTGAAGAATATTTTTAATGAATTTTTGAAAATCCGAAAAGCGATCCATGCACTTGGACATTCCAAGTATGTTGGAATGTCTTGAAATTGTACTCAGTCATAGTCAACAACGCCCTGAACAAGAATCCATTGAAAATATTTGCATATCTCTTAAGGAATATTTTTAATGAATTTTTGAAAATGAGGAAAGTCTGTGCACTTAGGCAGTGACTTAACTTTTTATTCAAAAAAGACCCCAAAAGTATCTTGGAATGTCTTGAAATTGTACACAGTCATAGTCAAGCATGCCCTGAACAAGAATCCGTTGAATATATTTGCATATCTCTTGAAGAATATTTTTAATGAACTTTTGAAAATCAGGAAAGCGATCCATGCACTTGGACATTCCAAGTATGTTGGAATGTCTTGAAATTGTACTCAGTCATAGTCAACAACGCCCTGAACAAGAATCCATTGAAAATATTTGCATATCTCTTAAGGAATATTTTTAATGAATTTTTGAAAATGAGGAAAGTCTGTGCACTTAGGCAGTGACTTAACTTTTTATTCAAAAAAGACCCCAAAAGTATCTTGGAATGTCTTGAAATTGTACACAGTCATAGTCAAGCATGCCCTGAACAAGAATCCGTTGAATATATTTGCATATCTCTTGAAGAATATTTTTAATGAACTTTTGAAAATCAGGAAAGCGATCCATGCACTTGGACATTCCAAGTATGTTGGAATGTTTTGAAATTGTACTCAGTCATAGTCAACGACGCCCTGAACAAGAATCCGTTGAAAATATTTGCATATCGCTTAAGGAATATTTTTAATGAATTTTTGAAAATCAGGAAAGCGATCCATGCACTTAGGCAGTGACTTAACTTTTTATTCAAAAAAGACCCCAAAAGTATCTTGGAATGTCTTGAAATTGTACACAGTCATAGTCAAGCATGCCCTGAACAAGAATCCGTTGAATATATTTGCATATCTCTTGAAGAATATTTTTAATGAATTTTTGAAAATCCGAAAAGCGATCCATGCACTTGGACATTCCAAGTATGTTAGAATGTCTTGAAATTGTACTCAGTCATAGTCAACGACGCCCTGAACAAGAATCAATTGAAAATATTTGCATATCTCTTAAGGAATATTTTTAATGAATTTTTTTTAAAATTAGGAAAGCGATCCATGCACTTAGGCAGTGACTTAACTTTTGATGTTTTTGGTTTGTTTTTAAAGCATTAAAGCTGCAGGAGTTCATCCATGTCGCCCAGTCGCTGGAAACAAACGTTTGGACACCATGGATCACACAGCAGGAAATAAGGTGAGACGGAGGAAACGATCCATTTGCCCTGATGCACTTAGTGACTTGACTTTTTTTTCAAAAAAGACCCCAAAAGTATCTTGGAATGTCTTGAAATTGTACACAGTCATAGTCAAGCATGCCCTGAACAAGAATCCGTTGAATATATTTGCATATCTCTTGAGGAATATTTTTAATGAATTTTTGAAAATCAGGAAAGCGATCCATGCACTTAGGCAGTGACTTAACTTTTGATGTTTTTGGGTTGTTTTTAAAGAATTAAAGCTGCAGGAGTTCATCCATGTCGTCCAGTCGCTGGAAACAAACGTTTGGACACCGTGGATCACACAGCAGGATATCAGGTGAGACGAAGGAAACGATCCATTTGCCCTGATGCACTAAGTGACTTGACTTTTTTTTCAAAAAAAACCCCAAAAGTAAATTGGAATGTCTTGAAATTGTACACAGTCATAGTCAAGCATGCCCTGAACAAGAATCCGTTGAATATATTTGCATATCTCTTGAAGAATATTTTTAATGAATTTTTGAAAATCCGGAAAGCGATCCATGCACTTGGACATTCCAAGTATGTTGGAATGTCTTGAAATTGTACTCAGTCATAGTCAACGACGCCCTGAACAAGAATCCGTTGAAAATATTTGCATATCGCTTAAGGAATATTTTTAATGAATTTTTGAAAATCAGGAAAGCGATCCATGCACTTAGGCAGTGACTTAACTTTTTCGTCAAAAAAGACCTCAAAAGTATCTTGGAATGTCTTGAAATTGTACACAGTCATAGTCAAGCATGCCCTGAACAAGAAACCGTTGAATATATTTGCATATCTCTTGAAGAATATTTTTAATTAATTTTTGAAAATCCGAAAAGCGATCCATGCACTTGGACATTCCAAGTATGTTGGAATGTGTTGAAATTGTACTCAGTCATAGTCAACGAAGCCCTGAACAAGAATCCATTGAAAATATTTGCATATCTCTTAAGGAATATTTTTAATGAATTTTTGGAAATGAGGAAAGTCTGTGCACTTAGGCAGTGACTTAACTTTTTATTCAAAAAATACCCCAAAAGTATCTTGGAATGTCTTGAAATTGTACACAGTCATAGTCAAGCATGCCCTGAACAAGAATCCGTTGAATATATTTGCATATCTCTTGAAGAATATTTTTAATGAATTTTTGAAAATCCGGAAAGCGATCCATGCACTTGGACATTCCAAGTATGTTGGAATGTCTTGAAATTGTACTCAGTCATAGTCAACGACGCCCTGAACGAGAATCCGTTGAAAATATTTGCATATCGCTTAAGGAATATTTTTAATGAATTTTTGAAAATCAGGAAAGCAATCCATGCACTTAGGCAGTGACTTAACTTTTTCGTCAAAAAAGACCCCAAAAGTATCTTGGAATGTCTTGAAATTGTACACAGTCATAGTCAAGCATGCCCTGAACAAGAATCCGTTGAATATATTTGCATATCTCTTGAAGAATATTTTTAATGAATTTTTGAAAATCCGGAAAGCGATCCATGCACTTGGACATTCCAAGTATGTTGGAATGTCTTGAAATTGTACTCGGTCATAGTCAACGACGCCCTGAACAAGAATCAATTGAAAATATTTGCATATCTCTTAAGGAATATTTTTAATGAATTTTTGGAAATGAGGAAAGTCTGTGCACTTAGGCAGTGACTTAACTTTTTATTCAAAAAAGACCCCAAAAGTATCTTGGAATGTCTTGAAATTGTACACAGTCATAGTCAAGCATGCCCTGAACAAGAATCCGTTGAATATATTTGCATATCTCTTGAAGAATATTTTTAATGAATTTTTGAAAATCCGGAAAGCGATCCATGCACTTGGACATTCCAAGTATGTTGGAATGTCTTGAAATTGTACTCAGTCATAGTCAACGACGCCCTGAACGAGAATCCGTTGAAAATATTTGCATATCGCTTAAGGAATATTTTTAATGAATTTTTGAAAATCAGGAAAGCGATCCATGCACTTAGGCAGTGACTTAACTTTTTCGTCAAAAAAGACCCCAAAAGTATCTTGGAATGTCTTGAAATTGTACACAGTCATAGTCAAGCATGCCCTGAACAAGAATCCGTTGAATATATTTGCATATCTCTTGAAGAATATTTTTAATGAATTTTTGAAAATCCGGAAAGCGATCCATGCACTTGGACATTCCAAGTATGTTGGAATGTCTTGAAATTGTACTCGGTCATAGTCAACGACGCCCTGAACAAGAATCAATTGAAAATATTTGCATATCTCTTAAGGAATATTTTTAATGAATTTTTGGAAATGAGGAAAGTCTGTGCACTTAGGCAGTGACTTAACTTTTTATTCAAAAAAGACCCCAAAAGTATCTTGGAATGTCTTGAAATTGTACACAGTCATAGTCAAGCATGCCCTGAACAAGAATCCGTTGAATATATTTGCATATCTCTTGAAGAATATTTTTAATGAACTTTTGAAAATCAGGAAAGCGATCCATGCACTTGGACATTCCAAGTATGTTGGAATGTCTTGAAATTGTACTCAGTCATAGTCAACGACGCCCTGAACGAGAATCCGTTGAAAATATTTGCATATCGCTTAAGGAATATTTTTAATGAATTTTTGAAAATCAGGAAAGCGATCCATGCACTTAGGCAGTGACTTAACTTTTTCGTCAAAAAAGACCCCAAAAGTATCTTGGAATGTCTTGAAATTCTACACAGTCATAGTCAAGCATGCCCTGAACAAGAATCCGTTGAATATATTTGCATATCTCTTGAAGAATATTTTTAATGAATTTTTGAAAATCCGGAAAGCGATCCATGCACTTGGACATTCCAAGTATGTTGGAATGTCTTGAAATTGTACTCAGTCATAGTCAACGACGCCCTGAACAAGAATCCGTTGTAAATATTTGCATATCGCTTAAGGAATATTTTTAATGAATTTTTGAAAATCAGGAAAGCAATCCATGCACTTAGGCAGTGACTTAACTTTTTTGTCAAAAAAGACCCCAAAAGTGTCTTGGAATGTCTTGAAATTGTACACAGTCATAGTCAAGCATGCCCTGAACAAGAAACCGTTGAATATATTTGCATATCTCTTGAAGAATATTTTTAATGAATTTTTGAAAATCCGAAAAGCGATCCATGCACTTGGACATTCCAAGTATGTTGGAATGTCTTGAAATTGTACTCAGTCATAGTCAACGAAGCCCTGAACAAGAATCAATTGAAAATATTTGCATATCTCTTAAGGAATATTTTTAATGAATTTTTGAAAATGAGGAAAGTCTGTGCACTTAGGCAGTGACTTAACTTTTTATTCAAAAAAGACCCCAAAAGTATCTTGGAATGTCTTGAAATTGTACACAGTCATAGTCAAGCATGCCCTGAACAAGAATCTGTTGAATATATTTGCATATCTCTTGAAGAATATTTTTAATGAACTTTTGAAAATCAGGAAAGCGATCCATGCACTTGGACATTCCAAGTATGTTGGAATGTCTTGAAATTGTACTCAGTCATAGTCAACGACGCCCTGAACAAGAATCCGTTGAAAATATTTGCATATCGTTTAAGGAATATTTTTAAAGAATTTCTGAAAATCAGGAAAGCGATCCATGCACTTAGGCAGTGACTTAACTTTTTCGTCAAAAAAGACCCCAAAAGTATCTTGGAATGTCTTGAAATTGTACACAGTCATAGTCAAGCATGCCCTGAACAAGAATCCGTTGAATATATTTGCATATCTCTTGAAGAATATTTTTAATGAATTTTTGAAAATCCGGAAAGCTATCCATGCACTTGGACATTCAAAGTATGTTGGAATGTCTTGAAATTGTACTCAGTCATAGTCAACGACGCCCTGAACAAGAATCCGTTGAAAATATTTGCATATCGCTTAAGGAATATTTTTAATGAATTTTTGAAAATCAGGAAAGCAATCCATGCACTTAGGCAGTGACTTAACTTTTTCGTCAAAAAAGACCCCAAAAGTATCTTGGAATGTCTTGAAATTGTACACAGTCATAGTCAAGCATGCCCTGAACAAGAATCCGTTGAATATATTTGCATATCTCTTGAAGAATATTTTTAATGAATTTTTGAAAATCCGGAAAGCTATCCATGCACTTGGACATTCCAAGTAAGTTGGAATGTCTTGAAATTGTACTCAGTCATAGTCAACGACGCCCTGAACAAGAATCTATTGAAAATATTTGCATATCTCTTAAGGAATATTTTTAATGAATTTTTGAAAATGAGGAATTTCTGTGCACTTAGGCAGTGACTTAACTTTTTATTCAAAAAAGACCCCAAAAGTATCTTGGAATGTCTTGAAATTGTACACAGTCATAGTCAAGCATGCCCTGAACAAGAATCCGTTGAATATATTTGCATATCTCTTGAAGAATATTTTTAATGAACTTTTGAAAATCAGGAAAGCGATCCATGTACTTGGACATTCAAAGTATGTTGGAATGTCTTGAAATTGTACTCGGTCATAGTCAACGACGCCCTGAACAAGAATCCGTTGAAAATATTTGCATATCGCTTAAGGAATATTTTTAATGAATTTTTGAAAATCAGGAAAGCGATCCATGCACTTAGGCAGTGACTTAACTTTTTCGTCAAAAAAGACCCCAAAAGTATCTTGGAATGTCTTGAAATTGTACACAGTCATAGTCAAGCATGCCCTGAACAAGAATCCGTTGAATATATTTGCATATCTCTTGAAGAATATTTTTAATGAACTTTTGAAAATCAGGAAAGCGATCCATGCACTTGGACATTCCAAGTATGTTGGAATGTCTTGAAATTGTACTCAGTCATAGTCAACGACGCCCTGAACAAGAATCCGTTGAAAATATTTGCATATCGCTTAAGGAATATTTTTAATGAATTTTTGAAAATCAGGAAAGCGATCCATGCACTTCGGCAGTGACTTAACTTTTTCGTCAAAAAAGACCCCAAAAGTATCTTGGAATGTCTTGAAATTGTACACAGTCATAGTCAAGCATGCCCTGAACAAGAATCCGTTGAATATATTTGCATATCTCTTGAAGAATATTTTTAATGAATTTTTGAAAATCCGGAAAGCGATCCATGCACTTGGACATTCCAAGTATGTTGGAATGTCTTGAAATTGTACTCGGTCATAGTCAACGACGCCCTGAACAAGAATCCATTGAAAATATTTGCATATCTCTTAAGGAATATTTTTAATGAATTTTTGAAAATGATGAAAGTCTGTGCACTTAGGCAGTGACTTAACTTTTTATTCAAAAAAGACCCCAAAGGTATCTTGGAATGTCTTGAAATTGTACACAGTCATAGTCAAGCATGCCCTGAACAAGAATCCGTTGAATATATTTGCATATCTCTTGAAGAATATTTTTAATGAACTTTTGAAAATCAGGAAAGCGATCCATGCACTTGGACATTCCAAGTATGTTGGAATGTCTTGAAATTGTACTCAGTCATAGTCAACGATGCTCTGAACAAGAATCAATTGAAAATATTTGCATATCTCTTAAGGAATATTTTTAATGAATTTTTGAAAATGAGGAAAGTCTGTGCACTGAGGCAGTGACTTAACTTTTTATTCAAAAAAGACCCCAAAGGTATCTTGGAATGTCTTGAAATTGTACACAGTCATAGTCAAGCATGCCCTGAACAAGAATCCGTTGAATATATTTGCATATCTCTTGAAGAATATTTTTAATGAACTTTTGAAAATCAGGAAAGCGATCCATGCACTTGGACATTCCAAGTATGTTGGAATGTCTTGAAATTGTACTCAGTCATAGTCAACGACGCCCTGAACAAGAATCCGTTGAAAATATTTGCATATCGTTTAACGAATATTTTTAAAGAATTTCTGAAAATCAGGAAAGCGATCCATGCACTTAGGCAGTGACTTAACTTTTTCGTCAAAAAAGACCCCAAAAGTATCTTGGAATGTCTTGAAATTGTACACAGTCATAGTCAAGAATGCCCTGAACAAGAATCCGTTGAATATATTTGCATATCTCTTGAAGAATATTTTTAATGAATTTTTGAAAATCCAGAAAGCGATCCATGCACTTGGACATTCCAAGTATGTTGGAATGTCTTGAAATTGTACTCGGTCATAGTCAACGACGCCCTGAACAAGAATCCATTGAAAATATTTGCATATCTCTTAAGGAATATTTTTAATGAATTTTTGAAAATGAGGAAAGTCTGTGCACTTAGGCAGTGACTTAACTTTTTATTCAAAAAAGACCCCAAAAGTATCTTGGAATGTCTTGAAATTGTACACAGTCATAGTCAAGCATGCCCTGAACAAGAATCCGTTGAATATATTTGCATATCTCTTGAAGAATATTTTTAATTAATTTTTGAAAATCCGGAAAGCGATCCATGCACTTGGACATTCCAAGTATGTTGGAATGTCTTGAAATTGTACTCAGTCATAGTCAACGACGCCCTGAACAAGAATCCGTTGAAAATATTTGCATATCGTTTAACGAATATTTTTAAAGAATTTCTGAAAATCAGGAAAGCGATCCATGCACTTAGGCAGTGACTTAACTTTTTCGTCAAAAAAGACCCCAAAAGTATCTTGGAATGTCTTGAAATTGTACACAGTCATAGTCAAGCATGCCCTGAACAAGAATCCGTTGAATATATTTGCATATCTCTTGTAGAATATTTTTAATGAATTTTTGAAAATCCGGAAAGCGATCCATGCACTTGGACATTCCAAGTATGTTGGAATGTCTTGAAATTGTACTCAGTCATAGTCAACGACGCCCTGAACAAGAATCCGTTGAAAATATTTGCATATCGCTTAAGGAATACTTTTAATGAATTTTTGAAAATGAGGAAAGTCTGTGCACTTCGGCAGTGACTTAACTTTTTATTCAAAAAAGACCCCAAAAGTATCTTGGAATGTCTTGAAATTGTACACAGTCATAGTCAAGCATGCCCTGAACAAGAATCCGTTGAATATATTTGCATATCTCTTGAAGAATATTTTTAATGAACTTTTGAAAATCAGGAAAGCGATCCATGTACTTGGACATTCAAAGTATGTTGGAATGTCTTGAAATTGTACTCGGTCATAGTCAACGACGCCCTGAACAAGAATCCGTTGAAAATATTTGCATATCGCTTAAGGAATATTTTTAATGAATTTTTGAAAATCAGGAAAGCGATCCATGCACTTAGGCAGTGACTTAACTTTTTCGTCAAAAAAGACCCCAAAAGTATCTTGGAATGTCTTGAAATTGTACACAGTCATAGTCAAGCATGCCCTGAACAAGAATCCGTTGAATATATTTGCATATCTCTTGAAGAATATTTTTAATGAATTTTTGAAAATCCGGAAAGCGATCCATGCACTTGGACATTCCAAGTATGTTGGAATGTCTTGAAATTGTACTCAGTCATAGTCAACGACGCCCTGAACAAGAATCAATTGAAAATATTTGCATATCTCTTAAGGAATATTTTTAATGAATTTTTGAAAATGAGGAAAGTCTGTGCACTTAGGCAGTGACTTAACTTTTTATTCAAAAAAGACCCCAAAAGTATCTTGGAATGTCTTGAAATTGTACACAGTCATAGTCAAGCATGCCCTGAACAAGAATCCGTTGAATATATTTGCATATCTCTTGAAGAATATTTTTAATGAACTTTTGAAAATCAGGAAAGCGATCCATGCACTTGGACATTCCAAGTATGTTGGAATGTCTTGAAATTGTACTCAGTCATAGTCAACGACGCCCTGAACAAGAATCCGTTGAAAATATTTGCATATCGTTTAAGGAATATTTTTAAAGAATTTCTGAAAATCAGGAAAGCGATCCATGCACTTAGGCAGTGACTTAACTTTTTCGTCAAAAAAGACCCCAAAAGTATCTTGGAATGTCTTGAAATTGTACACAGTCATAGTCAAGCATGCCCTGAACAAGAATCCGTTGAATATATTTGCATATCTCTTGAAGAATATTTTTAATGAACTTTTGAAAATCAGGAAAGCGATCCATGCACTTGGACATTCAAAGTATGTTGGAATGTCTTGAAATTGTACTCAGTCATAGTCAACGACGCCCTGAACAAGAATCCGTTGAAAATATTTGCATATCGCTTAAGGAATATTTTTAATGAATTTTTGAAAATGAGGAAAGTCTGTGCACTTAGGCAGTGACTTAACTTTTTATTCAAAAAAGACCCCAAAAGTATCTTGGAATGTCTTGAAATTGTACACAGTCATAGTCAAGCATGCCCTGAACAAGAATCCATTGAATATATTTGCATATCTCTTGAAGAATATTTTTAATGAACTTTTGAAAATCAGGAAAGCGATCCATGCACTTGGACATTCCAAGTATGTTGGAATGTTTTGAAATTGTACTCAGTCATAGTCAACGACACCCTGAACAAGAATCCGTTGAAAATATTTGCATATCGCTTAAGGAATATTTTTAATGAATTTTTGAAAATCAGGAAAGCGATCCATGCACTTAGGCAGTGACTTAACTTTTTATTCAAAAAAGACCCCAAAAGTATCTTGGAATGTCTTGAAATTGTACACAGTCATAGTCAAGCATGCCCTGAACAAGAATCCGTTGAATATATTTGCATATCTCTTGAAGAATATTTTTAATGAATTTTTGAAAATCCGAAAAGCGATCCATGCACTTGGACATTCCAAGTATGTTGGAATGTCTTGAAATTGTACTCAGTCATAGTCAACGACGCCCTGAACAAGAATCCGTTGAAAATATTTGCATATCGCTTAAGGAATATTTTTAATGAATTTTTGAAAATCAGGAAAGCGATCCATGCACTTAGGCAGTGACTTAACTTTTTCGTCAAAAAAGACCCCAAAAGTATCTTGGAATGTCTTGAAATTGTACACAGTCATAGTCAAGCATGCCCTGAACAAGAATCCGTTGAATATATTTGCATATCTCTTGAAGAATATTTTTAATGAATTTTTGAAAATCCGGAAAGCGATCCATGCACTTGGACATTCCAAGTATGTTGGAATGTCTTGAAATTGTACTCGGTCATAGTCAACGACGCCTTGAACAAGAATCCATTGAAAATATTTGCATATCTCTTAAGGAATATTTTTAATGAATTTTTGAAAATGATGAAAGTCTGTGCACTTAGGCAGTGACTTAACTTTTTATTCAAAAAAGACCCCAAAGGTATCTTGGAATGTCTTGAAATTGTACACAGTCATAGTCAAGCATGCCCTGAACAAGAATCCGTTGAATATATTTGCATATCTCTTGAAGAATATTTTTAATGAACTTTTGAAAATCAGGAAAGCGATCCATGCACTTGGACATTCCAAGTATGTTGGAATGTCTTGAAATTGTACTCAGTCATAGTCAACGACGCCCTGAACAAGAATCCGTTGAAAATATTTGCATATCGCTTAAGGAATATTTTTAATGAATTTTTGAAAATCAGGAAAGCGATCCATGCACTTAGGCAGTGACTTAACTTTTTATTCAAAAAGACCCCAAAAGTATCTTGGAATGTCTTGAAATTGTACACAGTCATAGTCAAGCATGCCCTGAACAAGAATCCGTTGAATATATTTGCATATCTCTTGAAGAATATTTTTAATGAATTTTTGAAAATCCGAAAAGCGATCCATGCACTTGGACATTCCAAGTATGTTGGAATGTCTTGAAATTGTACTCAGTCATAGTCAACGACGCCCTGAACAAGAATCAATTGAAAATATTTGCATATCTCTTAAGGAATATTTTTAATGAATTTTTGAAAATCAGGAAAGTCTATGCACTTAGGCAGTGACTTAACTTTTTATTCAAAAAAGACCCCAAAAGTATCTTGGAATGTCTTCAAATTGTACACAGTCATAGTCAAGCATGCCCTGAACAAGAATCCGTTGAATATATTTGCATATCTCTTGAAGAATATTTTTAATGAACTTTTGAAAATCAGGAAAGCGATCCATGCACTTGGACATTCCAAGTATGTTGGAATGTCTTGAAATTGTATTCAGTCATAGTCAACGACGCCCTGAACAAGAATCCGTTGAAAATATTTGCATATCGTTTAAGGAATATTTTTAAAGAATTTCTGAAAATCAGGAAAGCGATCCATGCACTTAGGCAGTGACTTAACTTTTTATTCAAAAAAGACCCCAAAAGTATCTTGGAATGTCTTGAAATTGTACATAGTCATAGTCAAGCATGCCCTGAACAAGAATCCGTTGAATATATTTGCATATCTCTTGAAGAATATTTTTAATGAACTTTTGAAAATCAGGAAATTGATCCATGCACTTGGACATTCCAAGTATGTTGGAATGTCTTGAAATTGTACTCAGTCATAGTCAACGACGCCCTGAACAAGAATCCGTTGAAAATATTTGCATATCGCTTAAGGAATATTTTTAATGAATTTTTGAAAATCAGGAAAGCGATCCATGCACTTAGGCAGTGACTTAACTTTTTCGTCAAAAAAGACCCCAAAAGTATCTTGGAATGTCTTGAAATTGTACACAGTCATAATCAAGCATGCCCTGAACAAGAACCTGTTGAATATATTTGCATATCTCTTGAAGAATATTTTTAATGAATTTTTGAAAATCCGGAAAGCTATCCATGCACTTGGACATTCCAAGTAAGTTGGAATGTCTTGAAATTGTACTCAGTCATAGTCAACGACGCCCTGAACAAGAATCTATTGAAAATATTTGCATATCTCTTAAGGAATATTTTTAATGAATTTTTGAAAATGAGGAATTTCTGTGCACTTAGGCAGTGACTTAACTTTTTATTCAAAAAAGACCCCAAAAGTATCTTGGAATGTCTTGAAATTGTACACAGTCATAGTCAAGCATGCCCTGAACAAGAATCCGTTGAATATATTTGCATATCGCTTAAGGAATATTTTTAATGAATTTTTGAAAATCAGGAAAGCGATCCATGCACTTGGACATTCCAAGTATGTTGGAATGTCTTGAAATTGTACTCAGTCATAGTCAACGACGCCCTGAACAAGAATCCGTTGAAAATATTTGCATATCGCTTCAGGAATATTTTAAATGAATTTTTGAAAATCAGGAAAGCGATCCATGCACTTAGGCAGTGACTTAACTTTTTTGTCAAAAAAGACCCCAAAAGTATCTTGGAATGTCTTGAAATTGTACACAGTCATAGTCAAGCATGCCCTGAACAAGAATCCGTTGAATATATTTGCATATCTCTTGAAGAATATTTTTAATGAACTTTTGAAAATCAGGAAAGCGATCCATGCACTTGGACATTCCAAGTATGTTGGAATGTCTTGAAATTGTACTCAGTCATAGTCAACGACGCCCTGAACAAGAATCCGTTGAAAATATTTGCATATCGTTTAAGGAATATTTTTAAAGAATTTCTGAAAATCAGGAAAGCGATCCATGCACTTAGACAGTGACTTAACTTTTTTGTCAAAAAAGACCCCAAAAGTATCTTGGAATGTCTTGAAATTGTACACAGTCATAGTCAAGAATGCCCTGAACAAGAATCCGTTGAATATATTTGCATATCTCTTGAAGAATATTTTGAATGAATTTTTGAAAATCCGGAAAGCGATCCATGCACTTGGACATTCCAAGTATGTTGGAATGTCTTGAAATTGTACTCAGTCATAGTCAACGACGCCCTGAACAAGAATCAATTGAAAATATTTGCATATCTCTTAAGGAATATTTTTAATGAATTTTTGAAAATGAGGAAAGTCTGTGCACTTAGGCAGTGACTTAACTTTTTATTCAAAAAAGACCCCAAAAGTATCTTGGAATGTCTTGAAATTGTACACAGTCATAGTCAAGCATGCCCTGAACAAGAATCCGTTGAATATATTTGCATATCTCTTGAAGAATATTTTTAATGAACTTTTGAAAATCAGGAAAGCGATCCATGCACTTGGACATTCCAAGTATGTTGGAATGTCTTGAAATTGTACTCAGTCATAGTCAACGACGCCCTGAACAAGAATCCGTTGAAAATATTTGCATATCGTTTAAGGAATTTTTTTTAAGAATTTCTGAAAATCAGGAAAGCGATCCATGCACTTAGGCAGTGACTTAACTTTTTCGTCAAAAAAGACCCCAAAAGTATCTTGGAATGTCTTGAAATTGTACACAGTCATAGTCAAGCATGCCCTGAACAAGAATCCGTTGAATATATTTGCATATCTCTTGAAGAATATTTTTAATGAATTTTTGAAAATCAGGAAAGCGATCCATGCACTTGGACATTCCAAGTATGTTGGAATGTCTTGAAATTGTACTCAGTCATAGTCAACAACGCCCTGAACAAGAATCCATTGAAAATATTTGCATATCGCTTAAGGAATATTTTTAATGAATTTTTGAAAATCAGGAAAGCGATCCATGCACTTAGGCAGTGACTTAACATTTTATTCAAAAAAGACCCCAAAAGTATCTTGGAATGTCTTGAAATTGTACACAGTCATAGTCAAGCATGCCCTGAACAAGAATCCGTTGAATATATTTGCATATCTCTTGAAGAATATTTTTAATGAACTTTTGAAAATCAGGAAATTGATCCATGCACTTGGACATTCCAAGTATGTTGGAATGTCTTGAAATTGTACTCGTCATAGTCAACGACGCCCTGAACAAGAATCCATTGAAAATATTTGCATATCTCTTAAGGAATATTTTTAATGAATTTTTGAAAATGATGAAAGTCTGTGCACTTAGGCAGTGACTTAACTTTTTATTCAAAAAAGACCCCAAAAGTATCTTGGAATGTCTTGAAATTGTACTCAGTCATAGTCAACGACGATCTGAACAAGAATCAATTGAAAATATTTGCATATCTCTTAAGGAATATTTTTAATGAATTTTTGAAAATGAGGAAAGTCTGTGCACTTAGGCAGTGACTTAACTTTTTATTCAAAAAAGACCCCAAAAGTATCTTGGAATGTCTTGAAATTGTACACAGTCATAGTCAAGCATGCCCTGAACAAGAATCCGTTGAATATATTTGCATATCTCTTGAAGAATATTTTTAATGAACTTTTGAAAATCAGGAAAGCGATCCATGTACTTGGACATTCAAAGTATGTTGGAATGTCTTGAAATTGTACGCGGTCATAGTCAACGACGCCCTGAACAAGAATCCGTTGAAAATATTTGCATATCGCTTAAGGAATATTTTTAATGAATTTTTGAAAATCAGGAAAGCGATCCATGCACTTCGGCAGTGACTTAACTTTTTCGTCAAAAAAGACCCCAAAAGTATCTTGGAATGTCTTGAAATTGTACACAGTCATAGTCAAGCATGCCCTGAACAAGAATCCGTTGAATATATTTGCATATCTCTTGAAGAATATTTTTAATGAATTTTTGAAAATCCGGAAAGCGATCCATGCACTTGGACATTCCAAGTATGTTGGAATGTCTGGAAATTGTACTCGGTCATAGTCAACGACGCCCTGAACAAGAATCCATTGAAAATATTTGCATATCTCTTAAGGAATATTTTTAATGAATTTTTGAAAATGATGAAAGTCTGTGCACTTAGGCAGTGACTTAACTTTTTATTCAAAAAAGACCCCAAAGGTATCTTGGAATGTCTTGAAATTGTACACAGTCATAGTCAAGCATGCCCTGAACAAGAATCCGTTGAATATATTTGCATATCTCTTGAAGAATATTTTTAATGAACTTTTGAAAATCAGGAAAGCGATCCATGCACTTGGACATTCCAAGTATGTTGGAATGTCTTGAAATTGTACTCAGTCATAGTCAACGACGCCCTGAACAAGAATCCGTTGAAAATATTTGCATATCGCTTAAGGAATATTTTTAATGAATTTTTGAAAATCAGGAAAGCGATCCATGCACTTAGGCAGTGACTTAACTTTTTTGTCAAAAAAGACCCCAAAAGTATCTTGGAATGTCTTGAAATTGTACACAGTCATAGTCAAGCATGCCCTGAACAAGAATCCGTTGAATATATTTGCATATCTCTTGAAGAATATTTTAAATGAATTTTTGAAAATCCGAAAAGCGATCCATGCACTTGGACATTCCAAGTATGTTGGAATGTCTTGAAATTGTACTCAGTCATAGTCAACGACGCCCTGAACAAGAATCAATTGAAAATATTTGCATATCTCTTAAGGAATATTTTTAATGAATTTTTGAAAATGAGGAAAGTCTGTGCACTTAGGCAGTGACTTAACTTTTTATTCAAAAAAGACCCCAAAAGTATCTTTGAATGTCTTGAAATTGTACACAGTCATAGTCAAGCATGCCCTGAACAAGAATCCGTTGAATATATTTGCATATCTCTTGAAGAATATTTTTAATGAACTTTTGAAAATCAGGAAAGCGATCCATGCACTTGGACATTCCAAGTATGTTGGAATGTCTTGAAATTGTACTCAGTCATAGTCAACGACGCCCTGAACAAGAATCCGTTGAAAATATTTGCATATCGCTTAAGGAATATTTTTAATGAATTTTTGAAAATCAGGAAAGCGATCCATGCACTTAGGCAGTGACTTAACTTTTTTGTCAAAAAAGACCCCAAAAGTATCTTGGAATGTCTTGAAATTGTACACAGTCATAGTCAAGCATGCCCTGAACAAGAATCCGTTGAATGTATTTGCATATCTCTTGAAGAATATTTTTAATGAATTTTTGAAAATCCGAAAAGCGATCCATGCACTTGGACATTCCAAGTATGTTGGAATGTCTTGAAATTGTACTCAGTCATAGTCAACGACGCCCTGAACAAGAATCAATTGAAAATATTTGCATATCTCTTAAGGAATATTTTTAATGAATTTTTGAAAATGAGGAAAGTCTGTGCACTTCGGCAGTGACTTAACTTTTTATTCAAAAAAGACCCCAAAAGTATCTTGGAATGTCTTGAAATTGTACACAGTCATAGTCAAGCATGCCCTGAACAAGAATCCGTTGAATATATTTGCATATCGCTTAAGGAATATTTTTAATGAATTTTTGAAAATCAGGAAAGCGATCCATGCACTTGGACATTCCAAGTATGTTGGAATGTCTTGAAATTGTACTCAGTCATAGTCAACGACGCCCTGAACAAGAATCCGTTGAATATATTTGCATATCTCTTGAAGAATATTTTTAATGAACTTTTGAAAATCAGGAAAGCGATCCATGCACTTGGACATTCCAAGTATGTTGGAATGTCTTGAAATTGTACTCAGTCATAGTCAACGACGCCCTGAACAAGAATCCGTTGAAAATATTTGCATATCGCTTAAGGAATATTTTTAATGAATTTTTGAAAATCAGGAAAGCGATCCATGCACTTGGGCAGTGACTTAACTTTTTCGTCAAAAAAGACCCCAAAAGTATCTTGGAATGTCTTGAAATTGTACACAGTCATAGTCAAGCATGCCCTGAACAAGAATCCGTTGAATATATTTGCATATCTCTTGAAGAATATTTTTAATGAATTTTTGAAAATCCGGAAAGCGATCCATGCACTTGGACATTCCAAGTATGTTGGAATGTCTTGAAATTGTACTCAGTCATAGTCAACGACGCCCTGAACAAGAATCAATTGAAAATATTTGCATATCTCTTAAGGAATATTTTTAATGAATTTTTGAAAATGAGGAATTTCTGTGCACTTAGGCAGTGATTTAACTTTTTATTCAAAAAAGACCCCAAAAGTATCTTGGAATGTCTTGAAATTGTACACAGTCATAGTCAAGCATGCCCTGAACAAGAATCCGTTGAATATATTTGCATATCGCTTAAGGAATATTTTTAATGAATTTTTGAAAATCAGGAAAGCGATCCATGCACTTGGACATTCCAAGTATGTTGGAAAATTTCTTGAAATTGTACTCAGTCATAGTCAACGACGCCCTGAACAAGAATCCGTTGAAAATATTTGCATATCGCTTCAGGGATATTTTTAATGAATTTTTGAAAATCAGGAAAGCGATCCATGCAATTAGGCAGTGACTTAACTTTTTTGTCAAAAAAGACCCCAAAAGTATCTTGGAATGTCTTGAAATTGTACACAGTCATAGTCAAGCATGCCCTGAACAAGAATCCGTTGAATATATTTGCATATCTCTTGAAGAATATTTTTAATGAACTTTTGAAAATCAGGAAAGCGATCCATGCACTTGGACATTCCAAGTATGTTGGAATGTCTTGAAATTGTACTCAGTCATAGTCAACGACGCCCTGAACAAGAATCAATTGAAAATATTTGCATATCTCTTAAGGAATATTTTTAATGAATTTTTGAAAATGAGGAAAGTCTGTGCACTTAGGCAGTGACTTAACTTTTTATTCAAAAAAGACCCCAAAAGTATCTTGGAATGTCTTGAAATTGTACACAGTCATAGTCAAGCATGCCCTGAACAAGAATCCGTTGAATATATTTGCATATCTCTTGAAGAATATTTTTAATGAACTTTTGAAAATCAGGAAAGCGATCCATGCACTTGGACATTCCAAGTATGTTGGAATGTCTTGAAATTGTACTCAGTCATAGTCAACGACGCCCTGAACAAGAATCCGTTGAAAATATTTGCATATCGCTTAAGGAATATTTTTAATGAATTTTTTAAAATCAGGAAAGCGATCCATGCACTTAGGCAGTGACTTAACTTTTTCGTCAAAAAAGACCCCAAAAGTATCTTGGAATGTCTTGAAATTGTACACAGTCATGGTCAAGCATGCCCTGAACAAGAATCCGTTGAATATATTTGCATATCTCTTGAAGAATATTTTTAATGAATTTTTGAAAATCCGAAAAGCGATCCATGCACTTGGACATTCCAAGTATGTTGGAATGTCTTGAAATTGTACTCAGTCATAGTCAACGACGCTCTGAACAAGAATCAATTGAAAATATTTGCATATCTCTTAAGGAATATTTTTAATGAATTTTTGAAAATGAGGAAAGTCTGTGCACTTAGGCAGTGACTTAACTTTTTATTCAAAAAAGACCCCAAAAGTATCTTGGAATGTCTTGAAATTGTACACAGTCATAGTCAAGCATGCCCTGAACAAGAATCCGTTGAATATATTTGCATATCTCTTGAAGAATATTTTTAATGAACTTTTGAAAATCAGGAAAGCGATCCATGCACTTGGACATTCCAAGTATGTTGGAATGTCTTGAAATTGTACTCAGTCATAGTCAACGACGCCCTGAACAAGAATCAGTTGAAAATATTTGCATATCGCTTAAGGAATATTTTTAATGAATTTTTGAAAATGAGGAAAGCGATCCATGCACTTAGGCAGTGACTTAACTTTTTTGTCAAAAAAGACCCCAAAAGTATCTTGGAATGTCTTGAAATTGTACACAGTCATAGTCAAGCATGCCCTGAACAAGAATCAGTTGAATATATTTGCATATCTCTTGAAGAATATTTTTAATTAATTTTTGAAAATCAGGAAAGCGATCCATGCACTTGGACATTCCAAGTATGTTGGAATGTCTTGAAATTGTACTCAGTCATAGTCAACGACGCCCTGAACAAGAATCAATTGAAAATATTTGCATATCTCTTAAGGAATATTTTTAATGAATTTTTGAAAATGAGGAAAGTCTGTGCACTTAGGCAGTGACTTAACTTTTTATTCAAAAAAGACCCCAAAAGTATCTTGGAATGTCTTGAAATTGTACACAGTCATAGTCAAGCATGCCCTGAACAAGAATCCGTTGAATATATTTGCATATCTCTTGAAGAATATTTTTAATGAACTTTTGAAAATCAGGAAAGCGATCCATGCACTTGGACATTCCAAGTATGTTGGAATGTCTTGAAATTGTACTCAGTCATAGTCAACGACGCCCTGAACAAGAATCCGTTGAAAATATTTGCATATCGTTTAAGGAATTTTTTTTAAGAATTTCTGAAAATGAGGAAAGCGATCCATGCACTTAGGCAGTGACTTAACTTTTTCGTCAAAAAAGACCCCAAAAGTATCTTGGAATGTCTTGAAATTGTACACAGTCATAGTCAAGCATGCCCTGAACAAGAATCCGTTGAATATATTTGCATATCTCTTGAAGAATATTTTTAATGAATTTTTGAAAATCAGGAAAGCGATCCATGCACTTGGACATTCCAAGTATGTTGGAATGTCTTGAAATTGTACTCAGTCATAGTCAACAACGCCCTGAACAAGAATCCATTGAAAATATTTGCATATCGCTTAAGGAATATTTTTAATGAATTTTTGAAAATCAGGAAAGCGATCCATGCACTTAGGCAGTGACTTAACTTTTTATTCAAAAAAGACCCCAAAAGTATCTTGGAATGTCTTGAAATTGTACACAGTCATAGTCAAGCATGCCCTGAACAAGAATCCGTTGAATATATTTGCATATCTCTTGAAGAATATTTTTAATGAACTTTTGAAAATCAGGAAAGCGATCCATGCACTTGGACATTCCAAGTATGTTGGAATGTCTTGAAATTGTACTCAGTCATAGTCAATGACGCCCTGAACAAGAATCCGTTGAAAATATTTGCATATCGCTTAAGGAATATTTTTAATGAATTTTTGAAAATCAGGAAAGCGATCCATGCACTTAGGCAGTGACTTAACTTTTTATTCAAAAAAGACCCCAAAAGTATCTTGGAATGTCTTGAAATTGTACACAGTCATAGTCAAGCATGCCCTGAACAAGAATCCGTTGAATATATTTGCATATCTCTTGAAGAATATTTTTAATGAACTTTTGAAAATCAGGAAATTGATCCATGCACTTGGACATTCCAAGTATGTTGGAATGTCTTGAAATTGTACTCGGTCATAGTCAACGACGCCCTGAACAAGAATCCATTGAAAATATTTGCATATCTCTTAAGGAATATTTTTAATGAATTTTTGAAAATGATGAAAGTCTGTGCACTTAGGCAGTGACTTAACTTTTTATTCAAAAAAGACCCCAAAGGTATCTTGGAATGTCTTGAAATTGTACACATTCATAGTCAAGCATGCCCTGAACAAGAATCCGTTGAATATATTTGCATATCTCTTGAAGAATATTTTTAATGAACTTTTGAAAATCAGGAAAGCGATCCATGCACTTGGACATTCCAAGTATGTTGGAATGTCTTGAAATTGTACTCAGTCATAGTCAACGACGCCCTGAACAAGAATCCGTTGAAAATATTTGCATATCGCTTAAGGAATATTTTTAATGAATTTTTGAAAATCAGGAAAGCGATCCATGCACTTAGGCAGTGACTTAACTTTTTTGTCAAAAAAGACCCCAAAAGTATCTTGGAATGTCTTGAAATTGTACACAGTCATAGTCAAGCATGCCCTGAACAAGAATCCGTTGAATATATTTGCATATCTCTTGAAGAAAATTTTTAATGAATTTTTGAAAATCCGAAAAGCGATCCATGCACTTGGACATTCCAAGTATGTTGGAATGTCTTGAAATTGTACTCAGTCATAGTCAACGACGCCCTGAACAAGAATCAATTGAAAATATTTGCATATCTCTTAAGGAATATTTTTATTGAATTTTTGAAAATGAGGAAAGTCTGTGCACTTAGGCAGTGACTTAACTTTTTATTCAAAAAAGACCCGAAAAGTATCTTGGAATGTCTTGAAATTGTACACAGTCATAGTCAAGCATGCCCTGAACAAGAATCCGTTGAATATATTTGCATATCTCTTGAAGAATATTTTTAATGAACTTTTGTAAATCAGGAAAGCGATCCATGCATTTGGACATTCCAAGTATGTTGGAATGTCTTGAAATTGTACTCAGTCATAGTCAACGACGCCCTGAACAAGAATCATTTGAAAATATTTGCATATCGTTTAAGGAATATTTTTAAAGAATTTCTGAAAATCAGGAAAGCGATCCATGCACTTAGGCAGTGACTTAACTTTTTCGTCAAAAAAGACCCCAAAAGTATCTTGGAATGTCTTGAAATTGTACACAGTCATAGTCAAGCATGCCCTGAACAAGAATCCGTTGAATATTTTTGCATATCTCTTGAAGAATACTTTTAATGAATTTTTGAAAATCCGGAAAGCGATCCATGCACTTGGACATTCCAAGTATGTTGGAATGTCTGGAAATTGTACTCAGTCATAGTCAACAACGCCCTGAACAAGAATCCATTAAAAATATTTGCATATCTCTTAAGGAATATTTTTAATGAATTTTTGAAAATGAGGAAAGTCTGTGCACTTAGGCAGTGACTTAACTTTTTATTCAAAAAAGACCCCAAAAGTATCTTGGAATGTCTTGAAATTGTACACAGTCATAGTCAAGCATGCCCTGAACAAGAATCCGTTGAATATATTTGCATATCTCTTAAAGAATATTTTTAATGAACTTTTGAACATGACATAGTTTGGCATGGGTTAACCCATGTCATGACAAACATGACATGTTTGTCCACTAGAGGGCAGTTTGAAGAACCAAGCAGCCATGAATCAGATTTGACCTTACTTGTAATGTCAAACTTGTCCACTAGAGGGCAGTTGAAATAATTAAGTATCCATACATTAAATTTGAGCTTACATGTAATGACACCTTTATCCACTAAAGGGCAGTTCCAAGAATTTAGCATGCCATAAATCAGATTTGAGCTTACATGTAATGACACATTTGTCCACCAGAGGGCAGTCTGACCAATCCAGCAGCCATAAATCAGATTTGACCTTACTTGCAATGTCAAACTTGTCCACTAGAGGGCAGTTGAAATAATTAGGTATCCATACATCAAATTTGAGCTTACATGTAATGACACCTTTATCCACTAGAGAGCAGTCTGAAGAATTTAGCATGCCATAAATCAGATTTGAGCTTACATGTAATGACACCTTTATCCACTAGAGAGCAGTCTGAAGAATTTAGCATGCCATAAATCAGATTTGAGCTTACATGTAGTGACACATTTGTCCACCAGAGGGCAGTCTGACCAATCCAGCAGCCATAAATCAGATTTGACCTTACTTGTAATGTCAAACTTGTCCACTAGATGGCAGTTGAAATAATTAAGCAGCTATAAATCAGATTTGACATAACATATAATGACATGTTTGTCCACCAGAGGGCAGTTGAAATAATTTAGTATCCATAAATCAAATTTGAGCGTGCATGTAATGACATGTTTATCCACCAGAGGGCAGTCTGAAGAATCCAGCAGCCAAAAGTCAAATTTGACCTTACATGTAATGACACCTTTATCCACTAGAGGGCAGTCTGAAGAATTTAACAGCCATAAATCAGATTTGAGCTTACATGTAATGACACATTTGTCCACCAGAGGGCAGTCTGACCAATCCAGCAGCCATAAATCAGATTTGACCTTACTTGTAATGTCAAACTTGTCCACTAGAGGGCAGTTGAAATAATTTATCAGCTATAAATCAAATTTGAGCGTGCATGTAATGACATGTTTATCCACCAGAGGGCAGTCTGAAGAATCCAGCAGCCAAAAGTCAAATTTGACCTTACATGTAATGACATCTTTTTCCACTAGAGGGCAGTCTGAAGAATTTAGCAGCCATAAATCAGATTTGACCTTACATGTAATAACACCTTTGTCCACCAGAGGGCAGTCTGACCAATCCAGCAGCCATAAATCAGATTTGACCTTACTTGTAATGTCAAACTTGTCCACTAGAGGGCAGTTGAAATAATTAGGTATCCATACATCAAATTTGAGCGTGCATGTAATGACACCTTTATCCACTAGAGGGCAGTCCGAAGAATTTAGCATGCCATAAATCAGATTTGAGCTTACATGTAATGACACATTTGTCCACCAGAGGGCAGTCTGACCAATCCAGCAGCCATAAATCAGATTTGACCTTACTTGTAATGTCAAACTTGTCCACTAGAGGGCAGTTGAAATAATTTATCAGCTATAAATCAAATTTGAGCGTGCATGTAATGACATGTTTATCCACCAGAGGGCAGTCTGAAGAATCCAGCAGCCAAAAGTCAAATTTGACCTTACATGTAATGACATCTTTTTCCACTAGAGGGCAGTCTGAAGAATTTAGCAGCCATAAATCAGATTTGACCTTACATGTAATAACACATTTGTCCACCAGAGGGCAGTCTGACCAATCCAGCACCCATAAATCAGATTTGAACTTACTTGTAATGTCAAACTTGTCCACTAGAGGGCAGTTGAAATAATTAAGTATCCATACATCAAATTTGACCTTACATGTAATAACACATTTGTCCACTAGAGGGCAGTTTGAAGAACCCAGCAGCCATGAATCAGATTTGACCTTACTTGTAATGTCAAACTTGTCCACTAGAGGGCAGTTGAAATAATTAAGTATCCATACATCAAATTTGAGCTTACATGTAATGACATGTTTGTCCACTTGAGGCCTGTTTGAAGAACCCAGCAGCCATGAATCAGATTTGACCTTACTTGTAATGTCAAACTTGTCCAATAGAGGGCAGTTGAAATAATTAAGTATCCATACATCAAATTTGAGCTTACATGTAATGACACCTTTATCCACTAGAGGGCAATTTGAAGAACCCAGCAGCCATAAATCAGATTTGACCTTACATGTAATAACAACTTTGTCCACCAGAGAGCAGTCTGAATAATTCAGCAGCCATAAATCAAATGTGACCCTCCTTGTAAAAACACATTGGTTCACCAGGAAGCTGTTACACCATGTGAACCAATCCATTACCCATAATGCTTTGTGAAAACTTAAAAGTGAAGAAAACAGTGTCAGCCAATCGGCTTTTTCAGCCAATCAGCTGACGATCACAGAGAATACACATGGCTAATTATACGGAGAGAGAGAGAGACAGGGAGAGGGAGAGAGAGTGTGTCGAATGTCCAGCGTATGTGTGCAGTGTGTGTGTGTGCAGTGCGAAATTAAAGCGTGAATATCATCAAAGCAGTCATCATCAAAGCTTTGTTTGACAAAGGAAGACAAAGAGAAAAGGACAATAAGTCTGTGGCTGAGCAGCTTCTTCACGGACAAGGACAGCGAACGTACAGAGACTGCTGTGTGTGGACTGTTAGCATTTTAAGCTAGCGATCTTTATGCTAACGTGTTAGCAGACTTCATCGTCACAAAAACAACAAACAGATGATTATTCCGCGGCTGAAAGAGAGCAGGACACACACGGTAGTTGTCTGAGATGATGACATGACGCCAGCACCGCTCTATCTCCTATCGAATTGGACTTTTGGAGGCGAACAGACGTAAAACTGTTATGATCAGAGGCACTGATGTTCTTATGGGGTGAGTTTTCCTTAACGTTGTTAATCGATGTTATGTTAGTGTTCATTCAAAGTCACATACAGACGCACATAGGGAAGCTGTCTTTTAATAATCCACTGTGCGTTTCATAACGCCGTTTGGCTACATTGTTATTAGCCATGCTTGCTTAGCTCGCTAGCTTAGCTCGCTAGCTCGGTACTGTATTATTACAATGAGAATGATGCGCACATCGAAACTTTTGTTCGGTCAGATGAGCGTATTATAAGCCGTAAGAGGAGCATGTCACGGCCCTCTTTGAGATTTTGTACACCCGCAGGTTCAGTTTGATAATTCAAATGCTTTGAGACGAAACTCCCGTGTTCGAAACCTAACATTGCATTGAATGATGTGTGAATGCCACACCTTTGCATGCATGAATCACACATGATTAACACAATGTGTGATGAACGTGTTAATTACACGTGCAATTCATGCACATAAAGGTGTGGCATTCACACATAATTCAAGCAATACTAATGATCAATCTATACTGATTCAGTGATTAAATGCCTTTTAACATGAACCATGATCTGAAATAAGTATTTTTTATTTTTTTTTCAGAATCCTGGGCATAAGGATTGGCATGTGAAGTTGCTGCCAACCCATATGTCCAAGGCCTCAGTGTGGCGTCAATACATGAGGTCGGCTAAGGCTCTTGGTATGTGTATAAATTGATTTCTATACAATAGCCAAATGCTTATATAGACTGCAATATGTAATGTGTAAAATGTGATTTTTTTGGAAAAATAAAATAATTATTTTCATTGTGGTTCTTGCTGTCAACAGGTAGTGGAACACAGCTCTGCTGAAAGTAGCCTCAATATTCCGCAGCTTGTTGGAACGGCAGATGGCAGAGTGATAGTAAAGACCATCGACTGGCAGACACATCTGAGTCCCTACTTTCAAAAGCTCCCACAGATCAAGAGTTATCAGAACTTTAGGTATTTATATTCAAAATTCTGCATTTTATGAATAAAAAAATCACGAATGAACATAATAGTGTTCCATGTGAACAGTGAGCCATGTTTTAAATATCCTGTTGTGTGCTTCTATTCTGTCACAGCTTTGATGCCAACAGACCAGGTGTGGTGCTTGCTCAAACTCACAGTGATGCAGAGCCTATCGAGTTTCAGCTACTGCGCAACCCAGGAGTTCTGCCCCCTGTTGACAGTCTCCCCGTCCTGGCCCCACCTGGACTGACCATGGACAGGCAGACGTATCTTTTTGAAAAAATCCGGCCTTTCTGTTCTGATGAGGCAAAATTCTTCACATGCCCAGCACCAAAGGTTACAGCACAGAAGAGGGTGCGTTTGTGATGTCATCATTTAGTCTGCATATCAACTGTGATGGACAGAGTGGGTACAGCCACATTGTGGGGGAGGAACTGGTATTGAAGATGATAATATAGTCCATGGTCTGGAAAATATTCCTTCACACACTTAGATATATTTTATTTCTTTATTTTAGTTCTATGCACCATATATCTGGAACAAACTCCCAGAAAACTGTAGGTCTGCTGAAACTCTCACCTCTTTTAAATCAAGAGTGAAGACTTTTCTGTTTGCCGCTGCATTTCAGTCATTTCCAATACTGCACTGTAACCTTTATTCCTTATATATACTCTTGATTTTATTTGTTATCTTTTTATTTTATTTGTATCTATTTTATTTTTTAATCTTAATCTTTAAATTTTACCTGCTTGTTTTTATTTTGATGTTATATCTGATTTTATAAATGTCTCTTTTCTATGCTTTTTAATGCTTTATGTAAAGCACTTTGAATTACCTTGTTGTTGAAATGTGCTATACAAATAAACTTGCCTTGCCTTGCCTTACATTGACATGAACTACATTCATTCCTTTTTTTTTCCAAACTGCTACACTGTTACTGTCCTGTGGGCTAACAGACATCAGATGTCACTGACAGCTAGACTGGGTGGGGGGTTGTGACCATGTTAATGTCATGCAAATGAGCAGCTATTGGCCTGGCTCCTCAAGAGAGTCGAAATCTTTCAGGCTGAATTTCTCCCTAAAGCAGTTTGAGGAGTGTCTACATTCAAATGACCACATCTTCTTCAAAAATGATCAGATGGACATGGGTTTGACATTGTTGGAAAGCTTAGATATCACACTTTCGGAATCTGTAAATAACTCCAAATGTCCCGAAGTAGACATGTGAACCCTTTTGCCATGGCTGGACACAAATTTTCTGTTCCAGAATCGAGACCCGACATGGACCTTGTGATGGAACGGTCACGCCTGGTGTATGTCCAGGACAACATTGACGAACTCTGAACACCAGCTGTCAGAAGAGGATGAGTATTGTAAGTTGTTGTGTTTGCTGCGTTTGTCTCTGTTAATTTGTTTGTTGTTCCTAATCTGTTCCAGAATGGAGACCCAACATGGTCGACCTCGAGCCGGGGCTTGGTGGACGTTCTGGACAACTTCGACGAACTCTGAACACAGACTGTTGGAAGAGGATGAGTATGGTGATATTTTTGTTTGAGTTATTGTTGACCTCTACTTTCGTCTACAGTCGCCTCTTCCCTGATCTGGTCGGTGACTCCCACTGCACAAGAAGAACCTACAGTGGTGAGTATATCAGATTCCTTATGACATCAATGACAGTTTGATACTGCTTTTCAGTTTTGTTTTTCCTAATCTGTTTCAGAATGGAGACCCAAGGCTTGGTGGACTTCCTAGGTCCTTGACAACTTCAAACTCTAAACACTAGCTGTCGGAAGAGGATGAGTATTGTTAGTAGTTGTGTTTGCTGCTGCTTTTGTCTCTGTTAATTTGTTTGTTTTTCCTAATCTGTTCCAGAAGGGTGACCCAACATGGTCGACCTCAAGGTGGTGCTTGTTGGACGTTCTACCCTACAGTCGCATCTTCCCTGATCTCATCGGTGACTCCTACTGCACAAGAAGAACCTGCAGTGGTGAGTATATCAGATTCCTTTGGACATCAATGACAGTTTGATACTGCTTTTCAGTTTTGTTTTTCCTAATCTGTTCCAGAATGGAGACCCAACATGGTCGACCTCGAGGCGGTGCTTGGTGGACGTTCTGGACAACTTCGACGAACTCTGAACACAGATTGTCGGAAGAGGAGGAGAATGGTGATATTTATTTTTCTTTGCGTCATTGTTGTTGACTCAACTCAACTCAACTCAACTTTATTTATAGAGCGCTTTAGGCAGCTAAAGCTGGTACAAAGTGCTTAACAGTACAATAATGTTTTAAAAATGGACAGTGAGGGGGCCTGTCTAATATGAAGCGGGAGGGCGTTCCAAAGTTTGGGACCGGCAATGGAGAAAGCTCTTTCCCCTCTGAGCTTCCGTTTAGACCTCGGTACCTCCAGGAGCAGCTGGTCAGCTGACCTGAGGCACCGAGCAGGAGTGTAAGGATGGAGAAGCTCAGAGAGGTAAGGCGGGGCAAGACCATTTAAAGATTTAAAAACAAATAAAAGAATCTTAAAATGGACTCTAAAATGCACAGGCAGCCAGTGAAGGGAGGCCAAAATGGGAGTAATGTGCTCCCTCTTACGTGCTCCAGTTAAGAGGCGAGCAGCAGCGTTCTGGACCAACTGGAGACGTGAGAGGGAGGACTGGCTGACTCCAAGATAAAGAGCGTTACAGTAATCCAGCCGAGATGTAACAAAGGCATGGATTACTGTTTCAAAGTGCTTTTGTGAGAGAAAGGGCCTCACCTTTGCCAGCTGCCTGAGGTGAAAAAAGCTGGACTTTACTGTTGCCCCAATTTGCCGGTCCAATTTAAAATCACTGTCCATAATAAAACCTAAGTTTGTCACTAAAGGCTTCACATACGATGCCAAAGGGCCCAAATCAGCAGGGGGGGGTTCACTAGAGCCGCTAGGACCAAACATTATGACTTCCGTCTTCTTTTCATTAAATTTTAAAAAGTTCAGTGACATCCATGCTTTTATGTCATCAAGACATAATAGAAGTGGTTGCAGACAGGCATTTTTCTTACTCAGTGGGACATAAATCTGACTGTCGTCTGCATAAAAATGAAATGAGATGCCATGTTTTCTCAAGATGGAGCCCAGGGGAAGCAGATACAGGGAGAAGAGCAGGGGCCCTAAAATTGAGCCCTGTGGAACCCCATATGACAGTGGAGCAGAGCGGGACTCAGAGCCACCGAGGCGTACACACATAGATCTTCCCTCAAGATACGATCTAAACCACTTAAGGGCGCTACCACTAATGCCCACTAGGTGCTGCAAGCGTGCCACTAAAATATTGTGGTCCACAGTGTCAAACGCTGCAGTTAGGTCCAGCAGGACAAGGATCACAGAGTCTCCAGAATCAACCGTCAGGAGGATGTCATTGAACACTCTTAATAAAGCTGACTCTGTACTATGCCTTGTTTTAAAGCCAGACTGGAAAATCTCCAGAATATCATGCTCGTCCAGGAACGACTGCAACTGGGCGTGGACAACTTTTTCCAGGATCTTTGAAATAAAAGGCAGCTTGGAGATAGGTCTATAATTGGCTAGCATAACACGATCAAGGCCAGGTTTCTTAAGCAGGGGTTGTACAACAGCATGTTTAAAACATTGGGGGACAACACCAGAAGACAGACTGCTGTTAATAATGGCCAGGACTGACTGCCCTATACAAGGAAATACCTCTTTAAAAAAGTGAGGCGGGACAGTGTCACAGGGAGAGCCTGATGGCTTCATCTGGGCAACCACTTTTTCTAAGGCAATCAGAGACACGGGCTCAAACGAATCAAGCACAGCTGAGAAAAGCACACTGTCAGAGGGGTCAGACACAGGTGTGGTGATTAGAGCCCTTGTGGTAGCAACCTTATCAATGAAGAACTGCAGGAAGCTATTGCACATTTCAGGGGATTCCTCTGTGCACACAGGCTGAGGTGAGCCAAGAACAGACTCTATGGTTTTAAATAACACACGTGGGTTGTGAGAGTTTGATTCAATAATATTTGACAGGTGCTCTCTTCTGGACTCTTTGACAGTGCTCTGGTAGCAGCGCCAGCTGTCTTTTAGGATTTGGCGAGAAACCTGCAGCTTGTCCTTTTTCCACCTGCGTTCAGCTTTGCGGCAATCCTGTCTGGCTGCGCGAGTTCTCGCATTGAACCAGGGCTCAGGTTTAGCTTTGGGCTGCACGGTTTTAAATGGAGCCACAGAGTCCAATATGGTTCGGCAGGAGGAGTGAAACGAAGAACTGAGCACCTCCGTGTTTGGTAATAATTCAGAGGGGACACAGAGCTGGTTAAAGGCAGCAGAAAACTGGCCGGAAAACTGACCTCTACTTTTGTCTACAGTCGCCTCTTCCCTGATCTCATCGGTGACTCCCACTGCACAAGAAGAACCTACAGTGGTGAGTATATCAGATTCCTTTGAACATCAATGAAAGTTTGATGCTGCTTTTCAGTTTCGTTTTTCCTAATCTGTTTCAGATTAGGAAAAACGAGCCCAAGGCTTGGTGGATTTCTGACGTCCAGGACAACTTTGAACATCTGAACACCAACTGTCAGAAGAAGATGAGTATTGTTGTTTTCTGCTGCTCTCGTCCCTTTTCATTATTTAGTTTTTTCCATTATTTTTTAAGTGTACAAAAATCACTATAGTCACAAAGCACTGAATACGATTCAAACACAGGTTGTTTTTTGATATATAAACAGACTCAGGGTTCAAGTTTGTTTCATTTTTGAAATGAAATGTTTGGTGTGGTTTAAGGAATATTTGGTTGTTATTAGACCCTGAGATGGGTCAGTGACTAGGAGAAACATTGATTTTGATGCATTATTACTTTTTTGTAGTAGCAGATCCAATGTAATCTTATTTTGTGATATATGATGGATTTTGAATCGGTCTCCGACTACAAGTAAAACATTTTTTTCCTACTAACCCAATTATAACCTGGTTTTGTTTTAAGATAAATAAACATACAATAATAGTTTGAACCTAAAAAAACATTTATTTTGCAAAGGACACCCTAACCCAATATGAACATTGAATATGAAACATGGGGCAGTTTGGTGTGTTGTTGGCGATGGGGAGAAGGGAAAAGATGGAGATGGTGAGTGAGTTCATCATGTGTGAATGTGAGAGTTCAGCTCAGGTGGAGCAGAGACTCCAAATCTCGCTCGTTCACTCGCAGTCACGCTCGCTCACTCTCGCTCGCTCACTCACTCACTCACAGTCACTCACTCACTCTCGCTCGCTCGCTCACTCGCTCACTCGCTCCCTCACTCCCTCACTCCCTCACTCAGTCACACATGATGCACTCACTCACCATCGCTCTTTTCCTTTCTCCCCATCTCCAACAACACACCCAACTGCCCCATGTTTCATATTCAATGTTTATATTTCAGTCTTCATCATTCAGGGTCGTCTTTGCAAAATAAATATTTGTTCAGGTTGAACCTATTCTTGTTTATTTATCTTAAAACAAAACAGGGTAATAATTATTTAGTAGGAAAAAAAGTTTGCTTATATAAGGAGACGGTTCAAAATCCATCATATCACAAGATTATTAAATTGCATCTGCCACTACAGAAACTAACAATGCATCAAAATCAATGTTTCTTCCAATCACTGACCATCTCAGGGCCTGATAATAATAAATAGTCCTTGAAAGGTATTTTATGATTGATTGGAAAGGATTGTAGTTTTTTTGTTGATTTAAAGAGTTGCATAAACATTATAGCCTTTAAAGGGTTAGAATTTTTAAAAATATAATTTGATGAGTATATCTCAGTCTGAAGTAGCGTTAAAAGAGTGACAATTTAAAGTTGAAAAAAATATGAACAATATTTTTGTAGGAGACTGTTTTTAGAAAAATCTGACATTGCAAAAAATAAGAATGCATCAGAATCAAAAGTTATTGTAGTTGCATAAACAATATGGCCTTTAAAAGGTTAACATTTTAAAAAATATTAATATTTGATATGCATATTGACTGAACACAGACTGTCGGAAGAGGAGGAGTATGGTGATATTTCTTATTTGTGTTTGCTTCATCGTTGTTGACCTCTACTTTCGTCTACAGTCGCCTCTTCCCTGATCTCATCGGTGACTCCTACAACACAAGAACCTCCAGTTGTGAGTATATCAGATTCCTTTGGGCATCAGTGACAGTTTGATACTGCTTTTCAGTTTTGTTTTTCCTAATCTGTTTCAGAATGGAGACCCTACGCTTGGTGGACTTCCTACGTTCTGGACAACTTTGAAGAACTCTGAACCCCAGCGGTCGGAAGAGGATGAGTATTGTTAATTGTTTGCTGCTGCTTTTGTCTCTGTTAATTTGTTTGTTTTTCCTAATCTGTTCCAGAAGGGTGACCCAACATGGTCGACCTCGAGGTGGTGCTTGGTGGACGTTCTACCCTACAGTCGCGTCTTCCCTGATCTCATCGGTGACTCCGACTGCACAAGAAGAATCTGCAGTGGTGAGTATATCAGATTCCTTTGGACATCAATGACAGTTTGATACTGCTTTTCAGTTTTGTTTTTCCTAATCTGTTTCAGAATGGAGACCCTACGCTTGGTGGACTTCCTATGTCCTGGACAACTTTGAAGAACTCTGAACCCCAGCTGTCGGAAGAGGATGAGTATTGTTAATTGTTGTTTTTGCTGCTGCTTTTGTCACTTTTATCTGTTTGTTTTTCCTAATCTGTTCCAGAAGGGAAACCCAACATGATCGACCTCGAGGTGGTGTTTGGTGGACGTTCTACACTACAGTCGCCTCTTCCCTGATCTGGTCGGTGACTCCCACTGCACAAGAAGAACCTGCAGTGGTGAGTATATCAGATTCCTTTGGACATCAGTGACTGTTTGATGCTGCTTTTTAGTTTCGTTTTTCCTAATCTGTTTCAGAATGGAGACCCTACACTTGGTGGACTTCCTACGTTCTGGACAACTTTGAAGAACTCTGAACCCCAGCGGTCGGAAGAGGATGAGTATTGTTAATTGTTTGCTGCTGCTTTTGTCTCTGTTAATTTGTTTGTTTTTCCTAATCTGTTCCAGAAGGGTGACCCAACATGGTCGACCTCGAGGTGGTGCTTGGTGGACGTTCTACCCTACAGTCGCGTCTTCCCTGATCTCATCGGTGACTCCTACTGCACAAGAAGAATCTGCAGTGGTGAGTATATCAGATTCCTTTGGACATCAATGACAGTTTGATACTGCTTTTCAGTTTTGTTTTTCCTAATCTGTTTCAGAATGGAGACCCAAGGCTTGGTGGATTTCTGACGTCCAGCACAACTTTGAACATCTGAACACCAACTGTCAGAAGAAGATGAGTATTGTTACTTGTTTGCTGCTGCTCTCGTCCCTTTTCATTATTTAGTTTTTCCATTATTTTTGAAGTGTACAAAAATCCCTTTAGTCACAAAGCACTGAATACGATTCAAACACAGGTTGTTATTTGATATATAAACAGACTCAGGGTTCAAGTTTATTTCATTTTTGAAATGAAATGTTTGGTGTGGTTTAAGGAATATTTGGTTGTTATTAGACCCTGAGATGGGTCAGTGACTAGGAGAAACATTGATTTTGATGCATTAGTTGTTTGTAGTAGCAGATCCAATGTAATCTTATTTTGTGATATATGATGGATTTTGAATCGGTCTCCGACTACAAGTAAAACATTTTTTTCCTACTAACCCAATTATAGCCTGGTTTTGTTTTAAGATGAATAAACATACAATAATAGTTTGAACCTGAAAAACATTTATTTTGCAAAGGACACTGAATGATGAACACTTAAATATGAACATTGAATATGAAACATGGGGCAGTTTGGTGTGTTGTTGGCGATGGGGAGAAGGGAAAAGATGGAGATGGTGAGTGAGTTCATCATGTGTGAATGTGAGAGTTCAGCTCAGGTGGAGCAGAGACTCCAAATCTCGCTCGTTCACTCGCAGTCACGCTCGCTCGCTCACTCTCGCTCGCTCACTCACTCACAGTCACTCACTCACTCTCGCTCGCTCGCTCACTCGCTCCCTCACTCCCTCACTCCCTCACTCAGTCACACATGATGCACTCACTCACCATCGCTCTTTTCCTTTCTCCCCATCTCCAACAACACACCCAACTGCCCCATGTTTCATATTCAATGTTTATATTTCAGTCTTCATCATTCAGGGTCGTCTTTGCAAAATAAATATTTGTTCAGGTTGAACCTATTCTTGTTTATTTATCTTTAAACAAAACAGGGTAATAATTATTTAGTTGGAAAAAAGTTTGCTTATAGAAGGAGACGGTTCAAAATCCATCATATCACAAGATTATTAAATTGCATCTGCCACTACAGAAACTAACAATGCATCAAAATCAATGTTTCTTCCAATCACTGACCATCTCAGGGCCTGATAATAAATAGTCCTTGAAAGGTATTTTATGATTGATTGGAAAGGATTGTAGTTTTTTTGTTGATTTAAAGAGTTGCATAAATATTATGGCCTTTAAAGGGTTAGAATTTTTAAAAATATAATTTGATGAGTATATCTCAGTCTGAAGTAGCGTTAAAAGAGTGACAATTTAAAGTTGAAAAAAATATGAACAATATTTTTGTAGGAGACTGTTTTTAGAAAAATCTGACATTGCAAAAAATAAGAATGCATCAGAATCAAAAGTTATTGTAGTTTTTTTTTCCCAATAAAAACAGTGTAGTTGCGTAAACAATATGGCCTTTAAAAGGTGAACCTTTTAAAAATAATATTTTTTAAAGGTTCACCTTTTAAAAATATTAATATTTGATATGCATATTTCAGGATGAAGTAGCTTCAAAAGACTGACTCATTTAAAGTGGAAATAAATATTAAGATATTTTTACAGCAGTTTTTGGCAAGGGGCCGTTTTCTGCAACAAGGAACAAATGAGGGGGTTAGGGTTAGCTAACCTTAGTTAGTTATCCCCAAAACACCTGGTTCAGGTGCACAGGTTATCAGAGTTCTGCAGAGCTCGTTAACCACTTCCACTACACAAGAACCTACAGTGGTGAGTATATTAGACTCCTTTTGACATCAATGACACTTTGCTACTGCTTTTCAGTTTTGTTTTTCCTAATCTGTTCCAGAATTGAGACCCTAACACTTGGTGGACTTCTTACGTCCTGGACAACTTAGACGAACTCTGAACACCGGCTGTCAAAACAAGATGAGTGTTTTTTTGTTTGTGTCAATATGCACTTCTACTTTGGTCTGTCGTTTCATCTTCCTGTGTTGTCGTTGTTACACAAATGTGTACACTTAGCAAAACTTAGTTGACAGTAAACGGGTGCAGGTGTCGGAGGATTGATAACTCTGATTGGACGGAACTCTCCATACGTGACAGCAAAACAAAAATCTGCTCACAAGGATGGACAAACTGGAATCATGGCTTGGAAATGCAAAAGTAACTTTCTGGACAACTTTGTCAACACGATGATGCAGCAAATGGAGGAATTCATTCACCTCAGTGAATCTACTCTTGGAAAATGGATGGATCTGCATGATGATCTTTGAGGAAATGGGATCAGTGGATTCAAAACCTGGAGGAACGGAACACAAGAATCTGAAAAAAACCCAACATGAACTGCACAAAATGGCCTCCTTGTGGTCGTCCAACCAAAACCACTAACAAAAGTTACCACCTCTTGTCCTTTCTGTTCCCCTCCCATTCCCCCCAACCGGTCGAGGCAGACGGCCGCACACTTTGAGTCTGGTTCTGCCAGAGATTTCTTCCTGTTAAAAGGGAGTTTTTTCTCTCCACTGTTGCCACGATTGCTTGCTCATTGTGTGAATTGTTGGGTTTCTCTTCTCTCTAATATTATGAATGATTTAAAAAAAAAAAAAAAAAAAAAAGGAGTGCAAGTCCGACTGTCACCTCCACGTGGTGCACTCTGGGTAACGCTAACGACGGCGGCAAACGATAAGTTTACCCGAACATTTGTGACTTATTTGAAAAGTTGATCTTTTTGAGTAAATGTTAATGTGTAGAATGTGTTTGAATGTTTGTCATTGTTGTGACGATAGTCAAGTTAATTTTCACTTCATGTGTTTTCATGTGTCCAGAAACGGCAGCAAAACATGGACTGGATTTCACCGACTGGACTTGATGTGGTTTCCCTGTGAGTCGACAAACTCATTTATTTCCTTGCTGTCCTTTTATTGCTTTCCTTTTCTCTTTCCTTCCATTCTTTTTCATGTCTTTCAGCCCTTTCTTTTTTCCATTTCCTCCATCCCTGTGTTCTCTCCTTCTCTAATGGACTTTATTGCTTCCTTCCTTTTTCTGATTAAATGAGGTTTTAGTCCAACCAGCAGGGGGCGTCACAGCCACTTCAGCCTCAGTGGGTGAAGCTGAGTCTTTTTTCTTTTCCATTTCTAATTCACAGTGTAAGTGGGGTTTAAAGCCAACAGGGTTTATGAAGAATAAGTTCTTGTTTTTATTGTTATTTAAAGCTAACTGTATTTTCTTCTCTGTATTGTTTTATTGCGTTGAAGAAAAGAGCCTGTGATTGTTTGACTTTAATTTCTACTTAACCTTTATATGTTTCTTTGATGCCGTTTTGTTTCTTTTCTGCTTTGTGTTGATGTTTTTTCCATCTTGAATCTTTTGTGTTAAATAAATAAATAAGTCACTTATTTGAAGTCTCTCGCTCTTTCACTCACACTCACTCTGCTGAACTGGCTGAACAAATGTGTGCCACAGTCTGGCCCTCGGTGAAACTCTGTATGGCCTGAACCCTGAATGTTTTCTCAAGTTATTTATGGGCTGGCAGTGACTTAAATTCAGCAGCTTTGAATACATTTTTCATCTACACGTAATGTCACCTTTGTCCACTGGAGGTCAGGTTTTTGCAGTTCTGTTTTATGATGAATTATTTATGGCCTGGCAGGGTCTTAAACATAAAAAAACTGTTTCCCTCACAAAAGTTACTATTTATTTCACCAGTTTAGCAGCTCTAAATCTCATGTGACCTTACATGTAATGTCAAACGTGTCCACCAGAGGGCAGTTTCAACATGTAAACACATTTCAAGATCCTCTTCACCACCTACAAATCCTTCTTACCTTCAGACCTCCTCCATCGCCCCATTCACTCACACCGAACACGCTACACCGTCAAACATCTGTGTAGCCCCAGTTAAGCCCCTCAAGCATTTTATTTTAGATTTTATAAAATATATAATATAGATATATGTTTTTTTGAAGTTTAACATTTAAAAAGTTCAAGTAGCCATTCTGTTCCAATCCAATCCCTGTGTGTGTGAGTAAGAATGGAATAGGTGAGGGCGGGTCGCTACGGTAACTGTGGAGCTTCGGGCGCTGTCCGTGGTGCTGAAAGGCTGCTTTGTTGGATGAGTGTGTGACTTTGTTTTCTTTTTTTTCCCCTCTACATGTAAAGTGACTTTTGTGATAGAGGAGGGAAGTGTGATGGAGCCTTGAGGGATTCTGGACTCATCACCAGGCTCGCTTCTCCTCGGCCTCAAATCTCCACGGACCTGAAACACAAGGAAAATCAGCTGAAGCCACTTTCACTCATGACAATCCATCGTTATTGAGTCACTGTGATGAAAGGAAGAAACTGTAGGGATGTTTTTAAGGTAGAACATTAGCTGAAAGGATGTTGTCGATGAATTCGTTCTTCATTGATGAAGCAGAGCATGAGAGAGAATAGATCAAAGCAGGAGAAACATCTTCTACATACGTAGAGTAAGATTAGAAGTAAGAGGAAGATTCTATTGAATAATATCTCAAATATCCAATGCCTTACCTGAACATTACTGGGCTCAGAGATGGAGAAGCTGGTCTCTTGAAAGTTGCTGCCATCTGCTGGTTTACCAGACAACGCCAGATCGGTCCTGCTGGATCTCAGTGCAGCATTTGATACGATAGATCATGAGATCCTGCTACATAGACTAGAACAAGATGTTGTGATTAGAGGATCTGCACTTGTCTGGTTCAAGTCCTATTTATGGGACAGATTTCAGTTTGTTAGTGTTAACGAGGACTACTCCATATTCACTAAGGTCAACTACGGAGTTCCTCAGGGTTCCGTGCTCGGACCTATTCTTTTTACCCTGTACATGCTGCCATTAGGCAACATTATCAGGAAACACAACATAGATTTCCATTGTTATGCAGACGACACCCAGCTATATGTATCTGTACGACCGGATGACCCAAACCCATCTATAAAACTCCAGGATTGTCTCATAGACATACAGACGTGGATGACTCTGAACTTTCTGATGCTTAACACAGAAAAAACTGAGGTCATGGTCCTTGGGCCAAAAGATATAAGAGCAGCACTTTTAAGTGGAGCTCTAAACCGAGGCAGTAACACTTCAGTCCCTTGCACTACAGTAAGGAACCTAGGAGTCCTGTTTGACCAGGATTTATCACTGGATGAACATATTAAGCATATATGTAGAACAGCCTTCTTCCACCTTCGCAACATTAAGACAATTAGAAATATTATATCACGACAAGACTCTGAGAAACTTATCCACGCCTTTATAACCTCTAGGCTGGATTACTGTAACTCCTTACTGTCTGGATGTCCTAGTAAGTCCTTGAGAAGCCTTCAACTTGTCCAGAACGCAGCAGCACGGATACTGACTGGAACCAGACGACGTGATTATACGACTCCTGTCTTGGCTTCTCTTCACTGGCTCCCAGTGAAAAGTAGAATAGATTTTAAAATACTTCTACTCACATACAAGGCCCTGAATAATCAGGCACCTTCTTATATTTGTGACTTAATCACTTTATATCAACCCAATAGACCCTGAACTCAGGTCTACTGGTTATTCCTAAAATAACTAGAAGTAGAATCGGTGGTAGAACATTTATCTACCAGGCTCCTCTCCTGTGGAACCAACTTCTGCTTTCAGTCAGACAGTCTGACTCTGTCTCTGCCTTTAAGGTGAGACTGAAAACCTACCTTTTTAACATAGACTATAGTCGAAGCTAGATCAGGTATGTCCTGATTAGAATAGTCTATCTTATGCTGCCATAGGCTTAGACTGCTGGAGGAATTTCCCATCATGCACTTAGAATGAGCACACAGACTTTGCACGAGCCGCACTTTCTCTACCCCGTCCTCAATTTCTCAACCCTCACCACTTACCCGATGTCCCCCATGACATGTAGACCATAAATCCACATTTAGACCATAAATCCACATGTAGCACATAAATCCACATGTACACCATACATCCACATGTACACCATAAATCCACATGTAGACCATAAATCCACATGTAGACCATAAATTCACATGTAGACCATAAATTCACATGTAGACCTTCTCTAACTGATGTTTAATCTCTTACAGTTCTGCTGACACCAGTGAACGACATGAGGTCAGGACAGGAAAGAGGACTCCGTCATCTTCAAGTCTCTGACCACAACAGCCTTCACGACAGGCTGTGACAGATGATCCTGGCATTTAAAGACTTTTCACTTTTTATTCTTTGTCATTGTGTATTGTATGTTTTTGGTAACATCTACTGCACGTCTGTCCGTCCAGGGAGTGGATCCCTCAACTGTGGTTCTCCTTAAGGTTTCTACCCTTTTCCCTGTTAGAAGAGTTTTTTCGCTGGTAGTTTTTCCTTACCCTGGTCGAAGGTCTAAGGACAGAGGATGTTACCAACCCTGTGAAGTCCCTGAGACAAACTATGTTTTGTAAACTGTGGGCTATACAAAAAATGATTGATTGATTGATTGATTTAACAGAAAAAAACCAAAAGTATCTTGGAATGTCTTGAAATTGTACACAGTCATAGTCAACGACACCCTGAACAAGAATCCGTTGAAAATATTTGCATATCTCTTAAGGAATATTTTTAATGAATTTTTGAAAATTAGGAAAGCGATCCATGCACTTAGGCAGTGACTTAACTTTTGATGTTTTTGGTTTGTTTTTAAAGCATTAAAGCTGCAGGTGTTCATCCATGTCGCCCAGTCGCTGGAAACAAACGTTTGGACACCATGGATCACACAGCAGAAAATAAGGTGAGACGGAGGAAACGATCCATTTGCCCTGATGCACTTAGTGACTTGACTTTTTTTTCAAAAAAGACCCCAAAAGTATCTTGGAATGTCTTGAAATTGTACACAGTCATAGTCAAGCATGCCCTGAACAAGAATCCGTTGAATATATTTGCATATCTCTTGAGGAATATTTTTAATGAATTTTTGAAAATCAGGAAAGCGATCCATGCACTGAGGCAGTGACTTAACTTTTGATGTTTTTGGGTTGTTTTTAAAGAATTAAAGCTGCAGGAGTTCATCCATGTCGTCCAGTCGCTGGAAACAAACGTTTGGACACCGTGGATCACACAGCAGGATATCAGGTGAGACGAAGGAAACGATCCATTTGCCCTGATGCACTTAGTGACTTTACTTTTTTTTCAAAAAAAAACCCAAAAGTAAATTGGAATGTCTTGAAATTGTACACAGTCATAGTCAAGCATGCCCTGAACAAGAATCTGTTGAATATATTTGCATATCTCTTGAAGAATATTTTTAATGAACTTTTGAAAATCAGGAAAGCGATCCATGCACTTGGACATTCCAAGTATGTTGGAATGTCTTGAAATTGTACTCAGTCATAGTCAACGACGCCCTGAAGAAGAATCCGTTGAAAATATTTGCATATCTCTTAAGGAATATTTTTAATGAATTTTTGAAAATCAGGAAAGCGATCCATGCACTTAGGTAAGTGACTTAACTTTTTTGTCAAAAAAGACCCCAAAAGTATCTTGGAATGTCTTGAAATTGTACACAGTCATAGTCAAGCATGCCCTGAACAAGAATCCATTGAATATATTTGCATATCTCTTGAAGAATATTTTTAATGAATTTTTGAAAATCCGGAAAGCGATCCATGCACTTGGACATTCCAAGTATGTTGGAATGTCTTGAAATTGTACTCAGTCATAGTCAACGACGCCCTGAAGAAGAATCCGTTGAAAATATTTGCATATCTCTTAAGGAATATTTTTAATGAATTTTTGAAAATCAGGAAAGCGATCCATGCACTTAGGTAAGTGACTTAACTTTTTTGTCAAAAAAGACCCCAAAAGTATCTTGGAATGTCTTGAAATTGTACACAGTCATAGTCAAGCATGCCCTGAACAAGAATCCGTTGAATATATTTGCATATCGCTTAAGGAATATTTTTAATGAATTTTTGAAAATCAGGAAAGCGATCCATGCACTTGGACATTCCAAGTATGTTGGAATGTCTTGAAATTGTACTCAGTCATAGTCAACGACGCCCTGAACAAGAATCAATTGAAAATATTTGCATATCTCTTAAGGAATATTTTTAATGAATTTTTGAAAATGAGGAAAGTCTGTGCACTTCGGCAGTGACTTAACTTTTTCGTCAAAAAAGACCCCAAAAGTATCTTGGAATGTCTTGAAATTGTACACAGTCATAGTCAAGCATGCCCTGAACAAGAATCCGTTGAATATATTTGCATATCTCTTGAAGAATATTTTTAATGAACTTTTGAAAATCAGGATAGCGATCCATGTACTTGGACATTCAAAGTATTTTGGAATGTCTTGAAATTGTACTCGGTCATAGTCAACGACGCCCTGAACAAGAATCCGTTGAAAATATTTGCATATCGCTTAACGAATATTTTTAATGAATTTTTGAAAATCAGGAAAGCGATCCATGCACTTAGGCAGTGACTTAACTTTTTCGTCAAAAAAGACCCCAAAAGTATCTTGGAATGTCTTGAAATTGTACACAGTCATAGTCAAGCATGCCCTGAACAAGAATCCGTTGAATATATTTGCATATCTCTTGAAGAATATTTTTAATGAATTTTTGAAAATCAGGAAAGCGATCCATGCACTTGGACATTCCAAGTATGTTGGAATGTCTTGAAATTGTACTCAGTCATAGTCAACGACGCCCTGAACAAGAATCCGTTGAAAATATTTGCATATCGCTTCAGGAATATTTTAAATGAATTTTTGAAAATCAGGAAAGCGATCCATGCACTTAGGCAGTGACTTAACTTTTTTGTCACAAAAGACCCCAAAAGTATCTTGGAATGTCTTGAAATTGTACACAGTCATAGTCAAGCATGCCCTGAACAAGAATCCGTTGAATATATTTGCATATCTCTTGAAGAATATTTTTAATGAATTTTTGAAAATCAGGAAAGCGATCCATGCACTTAGGCAGTGACTTAACTTTTTCGTCAAAAAAGACCCCAAAAGTATCTTGGAATGTCTTGAAATTGTACACAGTCATAGTCAAGCATGCCCTGAACAAGAATCTGTTGAATATATTTGCATATCTCTTGAAGAATATTTTTAATGAATTTTTAAAATTCCGGAAAGCTATCCATGCACTTGGACATTCCAAGTAAGTTGGAATGTCTTGAAATTGTACTCAGTCATAGTCAACGACGCCCTGAACAAGAATCTATTGAAAATATTTGCATATCTCTTAAGGAATATTTTTAATGAATTTTTGAAAATGAGGAAAGTCTGTGCACTTAGGCAGTGACTTAACTTTTTATTCAAAAAAGACCCCAAAAGTATCTTGGAATGTCTTGAAATTGTACACAGTCATAGTCAAGCATGCCCTGAACAAGAATCCGTTGAATATATTTGCATATCTCTTGAAGAATATTTTTAATGAATTTTTAAAATTCCAGAAAGCTATCCATGCACTTGGACATTCCAAGTAAGTTGGAATGTCTTGAAATTGTACTCAGTCATAGTCAACGACGCCCTGAACAAGAATCTATTGAAAATATTTGCATATCTCTTAAGGAATATTTTTAATGAATTTTTGAAAATGAGGAATTTCTGTGCACTTCGGCAGTGACTTAACTTTTTCGTCAAAAAAGACCCCAAAAGTATCTTGGAATGTATTGAAATTGTACACAGTCATAGTCAAGCATGCCCTGAACAAGAACCTGTTGAATATATTTGCATATCTCTTGAATAATATTTTTAATGAATTTTTGAAAATCCGGAAAGCGATCCATGCACTTAGGCAGTGACTTAACTTTTTCGTCAAAAAAGACCCCAAAAGTATCTTGGAATGTCTTGAAATTGTACACAGTCATAGTCAAGCATGCCCTGAACAAGAAACCGTTGAATATATTTGCATATCTCTTGAAGAATATTTTTAATGAACTTTTGAAAATCCGGAAAGCGATCCATGCACTTGGACATTCCAAGTATGTTGGAATGTCTTGAAATTGTACTCAGTCATAGTCAACGACGCCCTGAACAAGAATCCGTTGAAAATATTTGCATATCGCTTAAGGAATATTTTTAATTAATTTTTTTTAAAAATCAGGAAAGCGATCCATGCACTTAGGCAGTGACTTAACTTTTTCGTCAAAAAAGACCCCAAAAGTATCTTGGAATGTCTTGAAATTGTACACAGTCATAGTCAAGCATGCCCTGAACAAGAATCCGTTGAATATATTTGCATATCTCTTGAAGAATATTTTTAATGAATTTTTGAAAATCCGAAAAGCGATCCATGCACTTGGACATTCCAAGTATGTTGGAATGTCTTGAAATTGTACTCAGTCATAGTCAACGACGCTCTGAACAAGAATCAATTGAAAATATTTGCATATCTCTTAAGGAATATTTTTAATGAATTTTTGAAAATGAGGAAAGTCTGTGCACTTAGGCAGTGACTTAACTTTTTATTCAAAAAAGACCCCAAAAGTATCTTGGAATGTCTTGAAATTGTACACAGTCATAGTCAAGCATGCCCTGAACAAGAATCCGTTGAATATATTTGCATATCTCTTGAAGAATATTTTTAATGAACTTTTGAAAATCAGGAAAGCGATCCATGTAGTTGGACATTCAAAGTATGTTGGAATGTCTTGAAATTGTACTCGGTCATAGTCAACGACGCCCTGAACAAGAATCCGTTGAAAATATTTGCATATCGCTTAAGGAATATTTTTAATGAATTTTTGATAATCAGGAAAGCGATCCATGCACTTAGGCAGTGACTTAACTTTTTCGTCAAAAAAGACCCCAAAAGTATCTTGGAATGTCTTGAAATTGTACACAGTCATAGTCAAGCATGCCCTGAACAAGAATCCGTTGAATATATTTGCATATCTCTTGAAGAATATTTTTAATGAACTTTTGAAAATCCTGAAAGCGATCCATGCACTTGGACATTCCAAGTATGTTGGAATGTCTTGAAATTGTACTCGGTCATAGTCAACGACGCCCTGAACAAGAATCCATTGAAAATATTTGCATATCTCTTAAGGAATATTTTTAATGAATTTTTGAAAATGATGAAAGTCTGTGCACTTCGGCAGTGACTTAACTTTTTATTCAAAAAAGACCCCAAAGGTATCTTGGAATGTCTTGAAATTGTACACAGTCATAGTCAAGCATGCCCTGAACAAGAATCCGTTGAATATATTTGCATATCTCTTGAAGAATATTTTTAATGAATTTTTGAAAATCCGAAAAAAGCGATCCATGCACTTGGACATTCCAAGTATGTTGGAATGTCTTGAAATTGTACTCAGTCATAGTCAACGACGCCCTGAACAAGAATCCGTTGAAAATATTTGCATATCGTTTAAGGAATATTTTTAAAGAATTTCTGAAAATCAGGAAAGCGATCCATGCACTTAGGCAGTGACTTAACTTTTTTGTCAAAAAAGACCCCAAAAGTATCTTGGAATGTCTTGAAATTGTACACAGTCATAGTCAAGCATGCCCTGAACAAGAATCCGTTGAATATATTTGCATATCTCTTGAAGAATATTTTTAATGAATTTTTGAAAATACGAAAAGCGATCCATGCACTTGGACATTCCAAGTATGTTGGAATGTCTTGAAATTGTACTCAGTCATAGTCAACGACGCCCTGAACAAGAATCAATTGAAAATATTTGCATATCTCTTAAGGAATATTTTTAATGAATTTTTGAAAATGAGGAAAGTCTGTGCACTTAGGCAGTGACTTAACTTTTTATTCAAAAAAGACCCCAAAAGTATCTTGGAATGTCTTGAAATTGTACACAGTCATAGTCAAGCATGCCCTGAACAAGAATCCGTTGAATATATTTGCATATCTCTTGAAGAATATTTTTAATGAACTTTTGAAAATCAGGAAAGCGATCCATGCACTTGGACATTCCAAGTATGTTGGAATGTCTTGAAATTGTACTCAGTCATAGTCAACGACGCCCTGAACAAGAATCCGTTGAAAATATTTGCATATCGTTTAAGGAATATTTTTAAAGAATTTCTGAAAATCAGGAAAGCGATCCATGCACTTAGGCAGTGACTTAACTTTTTCGTCAAAAAAGACCCCAAAAGTATCTTGGAATGTCTTGAAATTGTACACAGTCATAGTCAAGAATGCCCTGAACAAGAATCCGTTGAATATATTTGCATATCTCTTGAAGAATGTTTTTAATGAATTTTTGAAAATCCGGAAAGCGATCCATGCACTTGGACATTCCAAGTATGTTGGAATGTCTTGAAATTGTACTCGGTCATAGTCAACGACGCCCTGAACAAGAATCCATTGAAAATATTTGCATATCTCTTAAGGAATATTTTAAATGAATTTTTGAAAATGATGAAAGTCTGTGCACTTAGGCAGTGACTTAACTTTTTATTCAAAAAAGACCCCAAAGGTATCTTGGAATGTCTTGAAATTGTACACAGTCATAGTCAAGCATGCCCTGAACAAGAATCCGTTGAATATATTTGCATATCTCTTGAAGAATATTTTTAATGAACTTTTGAAAATCAGGAAAGCGATCCATGCACTTGGACATTCCAAGTATGTTGGAATGTCTTGAAATTGTACTCGGTCATAGTCAACGACGCCCTGAACAAGAATCCATTGAAAATATTTGCATATCTCTTAAGGAATATTTTTAATGAATTTTTGAAAATGATGAAAGTCTGTGCACTTAGGCAGTGACTTAACTTTTTATTCAAAAAAGACCCCAAAGGTATCTTGGAATGTCTTGAAATTGTACACAGTCATAGTCAAGCATGCCCTGAACAAGAATCCGTTGAATATATTTGCATATCTCTTGAAGAATATTTTTAATGAACTTTTGAAAATCAGGAAAGCGATCCATGCACTTGGACATTCCAAGTATGTTGGAATGTCTTGAAATTGTACTCAGTCATAGTCAACGACGCCCTGAACAAGAATCCGTTGAAAATATTTGCATATCGCTTAAGGAATATTTTTAATGAATTTCTGAAAATCAGGAAAGCGATCCATGCACTTAGGCAGTGACTTAACTTTTTCGTCAAAAAAGACCCCAAAAGTATCTTGGAATGTCTTGAAATTGTACACAGTCATAGTCAAGCATGCCCTGAACAAGAATCCGTTGAATATATTTGCATATCTCTTGAAGAATATTTTTAATGAATTTTTGAAAATCCGAAAAAAGCGATCCATGCACTTGGACATTCCAAGTATGTTGGAATGTCTTGAAATTGTACTCAGTCATAGTCAACGACGCCCTGAACAAGAATCCGTTGAAAATATTTGCATATCGCTTAAGGAATATTTTTAATGAATTTTTGAAAATCAGGAAAGCGATCCATGCACTTCGGCAGTGACTTCACTTTTTCGTCAAAAAAGACCCCAAAAGTATCTTGGAATGTCTTGAAATTGTACACAGTCATAGTCAAGCATGCCCTGAACAAGAATCCGTTGAATATATTTGCATATCTCTTGAAGAATATTTTTAATGAATTTTTGAAAATCCGAAAAGCGATCCATGCACTTGGACATTCCAAGTATGTTGGAATGTCTTGAAATTGTACTCAGTCATAGTCAACGACGCCCTGAACAAGAATCAATTGAAAATATTTGCATATCTCTTAAGGAATATTTTTAATGAATTTTTGAAAATGAGGAAAGTCTGTGCACTTAGGCAGTGACTTAACTTTTTATTCAAAAAAGACCCCAAAAGTATCTTGGAATGTCTTGAAATTGTACACAGTCATAGTCAAGCATGCCCTGAACACGAATCCGTTGAATATATTTGCATATCTCTTGAAGAATATTTTTAATGAACTTTTGAAAATCAGGAAAGCGATCCATGCACTTGGACATTCCAAGTATGTTGGAATGTCTTGAAATTGTACTCAGTCATAGTCAACGACGCCCTGAACAAGAATCCGTTGAAAATATTTGCATATCGTTTAAGGAATATTTTTAAAGAATTTCTGAAAATCAGGAAAGCGATCCATGCACTTAGGCAGTGACTTAACTTTTTCGTCAAAAAAGACCCCAAAAGTATCTTGGAATGTCTTGAAATTGTACACAGTCATAGTCAAGCATGCCCTGAACAAGAATCCGTTGAATATATTTGCATATCTCTTGAAGAATATTTTTAATGAATTTTTGAAAATCCGGAAAGCGATCCATGCACTTGGACATTCCAAGTATGTTGGAATGTCTTGAAATTGTACTCGGTCATAGTCAACGACGCCCTGAACAAGAATCCATTGAAAGTATTTGCATATCTCTTAAGGATATTTTTAATGAATTTTTGAAAATGATGAAAGTCTGTGCACTTAGGCAGTGACTTAACTTTTTATTCAAAAAAGACCCCAAAGGTATCTTGGAATGTCTTGAAATTGTACACAGTCATAGTCAAGCATGCCCTGAACAAGAATCTGTTGAATATATTTGCATATCTCTTGAAGAATATTTTTAATGAACTTTTGAAAATCAGGAAAGCGATCCATGCACTTGGACATTCCAAGTATGTTGGAATGTCTTGAAATTGTACTCGGTCATAGTCAACGACGCCCTGAACAAGAATCCGTTGAAAATATTTGCATATCGCTTAAGGAATATTTTAAATGAATTTTTGAAAATCAGGAAAGCGATCCATGCACTTCGGCAGTGACTTAACTTTTTTGTCAAAAAAGACCCCAAAAGTATCTTGGAATGTCTTGAAATTGTACACAGTCATAGTCAAGCATGCCCTGAACAAGAATCCGTTGAATATATTTGCATATCTCTTGAAGAATATTTTTAATGAATTTTTGAAAATCCGAAAAAGCGATCCATGCACTTGGACATTCCAAGTATGTTGGAATGTCTTGAAATTGTACTCAGTCATAGTCAACGACGCCCTGAACAAGAATCAATTGAAAATATTTGCATATCTCTTAAGGAATATTTTTAATGAATTTTTGAAAATGAGGAAAGTCTGTGCACTTAGGCAGTGACTTAACTTTTTATTCAATAAAGACCCCAAAAGTATCTTGGAATGTCTTGAAATTGTACACAGTCATAGTCAAGCATGCCCTGAACAAGAATCCGTTGAATATATTTGCATATCTCTTGAAGAATATTTTTAATGAACTTTTGAAAATCAGGAAAGCGATCCATGCACTTGGACATTCCAAGTATGTTGGAATGTCTTGAAATTGTACTCAGTCATAGTCAACGACGCCCTGAACAAGAATCCGTTGAAAATATTTGCATATCGCTTAAGGAATATTTTTAATGAATTTTTGAAAATCAGGAAAGCGATCCATGCACTTCGGCAGTGACTTCACTTTTTCGTCAAAAAAGACCCCAAAAGTATCTTGGAATGTCTTGAAATTGTACACATTCATAGTCAAGCATGCCCTGAACAAGAATCCGTTGAATATATTTGCATATCTCTTGAAGAATATTTTTAATGAACTTTTGAAAATCAGGAAAGCGATCCATGCACTTGGACATTCCAAGTATGTTGGAATGTCTTGAAATTGTACTCAGTCATAGTCAACGACGCCCTGAACAAGAATCCGTTGAAAATATTTGCATATCGTTTAAGGAATATTTTTAAAGAATTTCTGAAAATCAGGAAAGCGATCCATGCACTTAGGCAGTGACTTAACTTTTTCGTCAAAAAAGACCCCAAAAGTATCTTGGAATGTCTTGAAATTGTACACAGTCATAGTCAAGCATGCCCTGAACAAGAATCCGTTGAATATATTTGCATATCTCTTGAAGAATATTTTTAATGAATTTTTGAAAATCCGGAAAGCGATCCATGCACTTGGACATTCCAAGTATGTTGGAATGTCTTGAAATTGTACTCGGTCATAGTCAACGACGCCCTGAACAAGAATCCATTGAAAATATTTGCATATCTCTTAAGGATATTTTTAATGAATTTTTGAAAATGATGAAAGTCTGTGCACTTAGGCAGTGACTTAACTTTTTATTCAAAAAAGACCCCAAAGGTATCTTGGAATGTCTTGAAATTGTACACAGTCATAGTCAAGCATGCCCTGAACAAGAATCTGTTGAATATATTTGCATATCTCTTGAAGAATATTTTTAATGAACTTTTGAAAATCAGGAAAGCGATCCATGCACTTGGACATTCCAAGTATGTTGGAATGTCTTGAAATTGTACTCGGTCATAGTCAACGACGCCCTGAACAAGAATCCGTTGAAAATATTTGCATATCGCTTAAGGAATATTTTAAATGAATTTTTGAAAATCAGGAAAGCGATCCATGCACTTAGGCAGTGACTTAACTTTTTTGTCAAAAAAGACCCCAAAAGTATCTTGGAATGTCTTGAAATTGTACACAGTCATAGTCAAGCATGCCCTGAACAAGAATCCGTTGAATATATTTGCATATCTCTTGAAGAATATTTTTAATGAATTTTTGAAAATCCGAAAAGCGATCCATGCACTTGGACATTCCAAGTATGTTGGAATGTCTTGAAATTGTACTCAGTCATAGTCAACGACGCCCTGAACAAGAATCAATTGAAAATATTTGCATATCTCTTAAGGAATATTTTTAATGAATTTTTGAAAATGAGGAAAGTCTGTGCACTTAGGCAGTGACTTAACTTTTTATTCAATAAAGACCCCAAAAGTATCTTGGAATGTCTTGAAATTGTACACAGTCATAGTCAAGCATGCCCTGAACAAGAATCCGTTGAATATATTTGCATATCTCTTGAAGAATATTTTTAATGAACTTTTGAAAATCAGGAAAGCGATCCATGCACTTGGACATTCCAAGTATGTTGGAATGTCTTGAAATTGTACTCAGTCATAGTCAACGACGCCCTGAACAAGAATCCGTTGAAAATATTTGCATATCGTTTAAGGAATATTTTTAAAGAATTTCTGAAAATCAGGAAAGCGATCCATGCACTTAGGCAGTGACTTAACTTTTTCGTCAAAAAAGACCCCAAAAGTATCTTGGAATGTCTTGAAATTGTACACAGTCATAGTCAAGAATGCCCTGAACAAGAATCCGTTGAATATATTTGCATATCTCTTGAAGAATATTTTTAATGAATTTTTGAAAATCCGGAAAGCGATCCATGCACTTGGACATTCCAAGTATGTTGGAATGTCTTGAAATTGTACTCGGTCATAGTCAACGACGCCCTGAACAAGAATCCATTGAAAATATTTGCATATCTCTTAAGGAATATTTTTAATGAATTTTTGAAAATGATGAAAGTCTGTGCACTTAGGCAGTGACTTAACTTTTTATTCAAAAAAGACCCCAAAGGTATCTTGGAATGTCTTGAAATTGTACACAGTCATAGTCAAGCATGCCCTGAACAAGAATCCGTTGAATATATTTGCATATCTCTTGAAGAATATTTTTAATGAACTTTTGAAAATCAGGAAAGCGATCCATGCACTTGGACATTCCAAGTATGTTGGAATGTCTTGAAATTGTACTCAGTCATAGTCAACGACGCCCTGAACAAGAATCCGTTGAAAATATTTGCATATCGCTTAAGGAATATTTTTAATGAATTTCTGAAAATCAGGAAAGCGATCCATGCACTGAGGCAGTGACTTAACTTTTTCGTCAAAAAAGACCCCAAAAGTATCTTGGAATGTCTTGATATTGTACACAGTCATAGTCAAGCATGCCCTGAACAAGAATCCGTTGAATATATTTGCATATCTCTTGAAGAATATTTTTAATGAATTTTTGAAAATCTGAAAAGCGATCCATGCACTTGGACATTCCAAGTATGTTGGAATGTCTTGAAATTGTACTCAGTCATAGTCAACGACGCCCTGAACAAGAATCAATTGAAAATATTTGCATATCTCTTAAGGAATATTTTTAATGAATTTTTGAAAATGAGGAAAGTCTGTGCACTTAGGCAGTGACTTAACTTTTTATTCAAAAAAGACCCCAAAAGTATCTTGGAATGTCTTGAAATTGTACACAGTCATAGTCAAGCATGCCCTGAACAAGAATCCGTTGAATATATTTGCATATCTCTTGAAGAATATTTTTAATGAACTTTTGAAAATCAGGAAAGCGATCCATGCACTTGGACATTCCAAGTATGTTGGAATGTCTTGAAATTGTACTCAGTCATAGTCAACGACGCCCTGAACAAGAATCCGTTGAAAATATTTGCATATCGTTTAAGGAATATTTTTAAAGAATTTCTGAAAATCAGGAAAGCGATCCATGCACTTAGGCAGTGACTTAACTTTTTCGTCAAAAAAGACCCCAAAAGTATCTTGGAATGTCTTGAAATTGTACACAGTCATAGTCAAGAATGCCCTGAACAAGAATCCGTTGAATATATTTGCATATCTCTTGAAGAATATTTTTAATGAATTTTTGAAAATCCGGAAAGCGATCCATGCACTTGGACATTCCAAGTATGTTGGAATGTCTTGAAATTGTACTCGGTCATAGTCAACGACGCCCTGAACAAGAATCAATTGAAAATATTTGCATATCTCTTAAGGAATATTTTTAATGAATTTTTGAAAATTATGAAAGTCTGTGCACTTAGGCAGTGACTTAACTTTTTATTCAAAAAAGTCCCCAAAGGTATCTTGGAATGTCTTGAAATTGTACACAGTCATAGTCAAGCATGCCCTGAACAAGAATCCGTTGAATATATTTGCATATCTCTTGAAGAATATTTTTAATGAACTTTTAAAAATCAGGAAAGCGATCCATGCACTTGGACATTCCAAGTATGTTGGAATGTCTTGAAATTGTACTCAGTCATAGTCAACGACGCCCTGAACAAGAATCCGTTGAAAATATTTGCATATCGCTTAAGGAATATTTTTAAAGAATTTCTGAAAATCAGGAAAGCGATCCATGCACTTAGGCAGTGACTTAACTTTTTCGTCAAAAAAGACCCCAAAAGTATCTTGGAATGTCTTGAAATTGTACACAGTCATAGTCAAGCATGCCCTGAACAAGAATCCGTTGAATATATTTGCATATCTCTTGAAGAATATTTTTAATGAATTTTTGAAAATCCGAAAAGCGATCCATGCACTTGGACATTCCAAGTATGTTGGAATGTCTTGAAATTGTACTCGGTCATAGTCAACGACGCCCTGAACAAGAATCCATTGAAAATATTTGCATATCTCTTAAGGAATATTTTTAATGAATTTTTGAAAATGATGAAAGTCTGTGCACTTAGGCAGTGACTTAACTTTTTATTCAAAAAAGACCCCAAAAGTATCTTGGAATGTCTTGAAATTGTACACAGTCATAGTCAAGCATGCCCTGAACAAGAATCTGTTGAATATATTTGCATATCTCTTGAAGAATATTTTTAATGAACTTTTGAAAATCAGGAAAGCGATCCATGCACTTGGACATTCCAAGTATGTTGGAATGTCTTGAAATTGTACTCAGTCATAGTCAACGACGCCCTGAACAAGAATCCGTTGAAAATATTTGCATATCGTTTAAGGAATATTTTTAAAGAATTTCTGAAAATCAGGAAAGCGATCCATGCACTTAGGCAGTGACTTAACTTTTTCGTCAAAAAAGACCCCAAAAGTATCTTGGAATGTCTTGAAATTGTACACAGTCATAGTCAAGCATGCCCTGAACAAGAATCCGTTGAATATATTTGCATATCTCTTGAAGAATATTTTTAATGAATTTTTGAAAATCCGGAAAGCGATCCATGCACTTGGACATTCCAAGTATGTTGGAATGTCTTGAAATTGTACTCGGTCATAGTCAACGACGCCCTGAACAAGAATCCATTGAAAATATTTGCATATCTCTTAAGGAATATTTTTAATGAATTTTTGAAAATGAAGAAAGTCTGTGCACTTAGGCAGTGACTTAACTTTTTATTCAAAAAAGACCCCAAAGGTATCTTGGAATGTCTTGAAATTGTACACAGTCATAGTCAAGCATGCCCTGAACAAGAATCCGTTGAATATATTTGCATATCTCTTGAAGAATATTTTTAATGAACTTTTGAAAATCAGGAAAGCGATCCATGCACTTGGACATTCCAAGTATGTTGGAATGTCTTGAAATTGTACTCAGTCATAGTCAACGACGCCCTGAACAAGAATCCGTTGAAAATATTGGCATATTGCTTAAGGAATATTTTTAATGAATTTTTGAAAATCAGGAAAGCGATCCATGCACTTAGGCAGTGACTTAACTTTTTTGTCAAAAAAGACCCCAAAAGTATCTTAGAATGTCTTGAAATTGTACACAGTCATAGTCAAGCATGCCCTAAACAAGAATCCGTTGAATATATTTGCATATCTCTTGAAGAATATTTTTAATTAATTTTTGAAAATCCGAAAAGCGATCCATGCACTTGGACATTCCAAGTATGTTGGAATGTCTTGAAATTGTACTCAGTCATAGTCAACGACGCCCTGAACAAGAATCAATTGAAAATATTTGCATATCTCTTAAGGAATATTTTTAATGAATTTTTGAAAATGAGGAAAGTCTGTGCACTTAGGCAGTGACTTAACTTTTTATTCAAAAAAGACCCCAAAAGTATCTTGGAATGTCTTGAAATTGTACACAGTCATAGTCAAGCATGCCCTGAACAAGAATCCGTTGAATATATTTGCATATCTCTTGAAGAATATTTTTAATGAACTTTTGAAAATCAGGAAAGCGATCCATGCACTTGGACATTCCAAGTATGTTGGAATGTCTTGAAATTGTACTCAGTCATAGTCAACGACACCCTGAACAAGAATCCGTTGAAAATATTTGCATATCGTTTAAGGAATATTTTTAAAGAATTTCTGAAAATCAGGAAAGCGATCCATGCACTTAGGCAGTGACTTAACTTTTTCGTCAAAAAAGACCCCAAAAGTATCTTGGAATGTCTTGAAATTGTACACAGTCATAGTCAAGCATGCCCTGAACAAGAATCCGTTGAATATATTTGCATATCTCTTGAAGAATATTTTTAATGAATTTTTGAAAATCCGGAAAGCGATCCATGCACTTGGACATTCCAAGTATGTTGGAATGTCTTGAAATTGTACTCAGTCATAGTCAACAACGCCCTGAACAAGAATCCATTGAAAATATTTGCATATCTCTTAAGGAATATTTTTAATGAATTTTTGAAAATGAGGAAAGTCTGTGCACTTAGGCAGTGACTTAACTTTTTATTCAAAAAAGACCCCAAAAGTATCTTGGAATGTCTTGAAATTGTACACAGTCATAGTCAAGCATGCCCTGAACAAGAATCCGTTGAATATATTTGCATATCTCTTGAAGAATATTTTTAATGAACTTTTGAAAATCAGGAAAGCGATCCATGCACTTGGACATTCCAAGTATGTTGGAATGTTTTGAAATTGTACTCAGTCATAGTCAACGACGCCCTGAACAAGAATCCGTTGAAAATATTTGCATATCGCTTAAGGAATATTTTTAATGAATTTTTGAAAATCAGGAAAGCGATCCATGCACTTAGGCAGTGACTTAACTTTTTATTCAAAAAAGACCCCAAAAGTATCTTGGAATGTCTTGAAATTGTACACAGTCATAGTCAAGCATGCCCTGAACAAGAATCCGTTGAATATATTTGCATATCTCTTGAAGATATTTTTAATGAACTTTTGAAAATCCGAAAAGCGATCCATGCACTTGGACATTCCAAGTATGTTGGAATGTCTTGAAATTGTACTCAGTCATAGTCAACGACGCCCTGAACAAGTATCAATTGAAAATATTTGCATATCTCTTAAGGAATATTTTTAATGAATTTTTGAAAATGAGGAAAGTCTGTGCACTTCGGCAGTGACTTAACTTTTTATTCAAAAAAGACCCCAAAAGTATCTTGGAATGTCTTGAAATTGTACACAGTCATAGTCAAGCATGCCCTGAACAAGAATCCGTTGAATATATTTGCATATCTCTTGAAGAATATTTTTAATGAACTTTTGAAAATCAGGAAAGCGATCCATGCACTTGGACATTCCAAGTATGTTGGAATGTCTTGAAATTGTACTCAGTCATAGTCAACGACGCCCTGAACAAGAATCCGTTGAAAATATTTGCATATCGCTTAAGGAATATTTTTAATGAATTTTTGAAAATCAGGAAAGCGATCCATGCACTTAGGCAGTGACTTAACTTTTTCGTCAAAAAAGACCCCAAAAGTATCTTGGAATGTCTTGAAATTGTACACAGTCATAGTCAAGCATGCCCTGAACAAGAATCCGTTGAATATATTTGCATATCTCTTGAAGAATATTTTTAATGAACTTTTGAAAATCAGGAAAGCGATCCATGCACTTGGACATTCCAAGTATGTTGGAATGTCTTGAAATTGTACTCAGTCATAGTCAACGACGCCCTGAACAAGAATCAATTGAAAATATTTGCATATCTCTTAAGGAATATTTTTAATGAATTTTTGAAAATGAGGAAAGTCTGTGCACTTCGGCAGTGACTTAACTTTTTATTCAAAAAAGACCCCAAAAGTATCTTGGAATGTCTTGAAATTGTACACAGTCATAGTCAAGCATGCCCTGAACAAGAATCCGTTGAATATATTTGCATATCTCTTGAAGAATATTTTTAATGAACTTTTGAAAATCAGGAAAGCGATCCATGCACTTGGACATTCCAAGTATGTTGGAATGTCTTGAAATTGTACTCAGTCATAGTCAACGACGCCCTGAACAAGAATCCGTTGAAAATATTTGCATATCGCTTAAGGGATATTTTTAATGAATTTTTGAAAATCAGGAAAGCGATCCATGCACTTAGGCAGTGACTTAACTTTTTTGTCAAAAAAGACCCCAAAAGTATCTTGGAATGTCTTGAAATTGTACACAGTCATAGTCAAGCATGCCCTGAACAAGAATCCGTTGAATATATTTGCATATCTCTTGAAGAATATTTTTAATGAATTTTTGAAAATCCGGAAAGCGATCCATGCACTTGGACATTCCAAGTATGTTGGAATGTCTTGAAATTGTACTCGGTCATAGTCAACGACGCCCTGAACAAGAATCCATTGAAAATATTTGCATATCTCTTAAGGAATATTTTTAATGAATTTTTGAAAATGATGAAAGTCTGTGCACTTAGGCAGCGACTTAACTTTTTATTCAAAAAAGACCCCAAAGGTATCTTGGAATGTCTTGAAATTGTACACAGTCATAGTCAAGCATGCCCTGAACAAGAATCCGTTGAATATATTTGCATATCTCTTGAAGAATATTTTTAATGAACTTTTGAAAATCAGGAAAGCGATCCATGCACTTGGACATTCCAAGTATGTTGGAATGTCTTGAAATTGTACTCAGTCATAGTCAACGACGCCCTGAACAATAATCCGTTGAAAATATTTGCATATCGCTTAAGGAATATTTTTAATGAATTTTTGAAAATCAGGAAAGCGATCCATGCACTTAGGCAGTGACTTAACTTTTTCGTCAAAAAAGACCCCAAAAGTATCTTGGAATGTCTTGAAATTGTACACAGTCATAGTCAAGCATGCCCTGAACAAGAATCCGTTGAATATATTTGCATATCTCTTGAAGAATATTTTTAATGAATTTTTGAAAATCCGAAAAGCGATCCATGCACTTGGACATTCCAAGTATGTTGGAATGTCTTGAAATTGTACTCAGTCATAGTCAACAACGCCCTGAACAAGAATCCATTGAAAATATTTGCATATCTCTTAAGGAATATTTTTAATGAATTTTTGAAAATGAGGAAAGTCTGTGCACTTAGGCAGTGACTTAACTTTTTATTCAAAAAAGACCCCAAAAGTATCTTGGAATGTCTTGAAATTGTACACAGTCATAGTCAAGCATGCCCTGAACAAGAATCCGTTGAATATATTTGCATATCTCTTGAAGAATATTTTTAATGAACTTTTGAAAATCAGGAAAGCGATCCATGCACTTGGACATTCCAAGTATGTTGGAATGTTTTGAAATTGTACTCAGTCATAGTCAACGACGCCCTGAACAAGAATCCGTTGAAAATATTTGCATATCGCTTAAGGAATATTTTTAATGAATTTTTGAAAATCAGGAAAGCGATCCATGCACTTAGGCAGTGACTTAACTTTTTATTCAAAAAAGACCCCAAAAGTATCTTGGAATGTCTTGAAATTGTACACAGTCATAGTCAAGCATGCCCTGAACAAGAATCCGTTGAATATATTTGCATATCTCTTGAAGAATATTTTTAATGAATTTTTGAAAATCCGAAAAGCGATCCATGCACTTGGACATTCCAAGTATGTTGGAATGTCTTGAAATTGTACTCAGTCATAGTCAACGACGCCCTGAACAAGAATCCGTTGAAAATATTTGCATATCGCTTAAGGAATATTTTTAATGAATTTTTGAAAATCAGGAAAGCGATCCATGCACTTAGGCAGTGACTTAACTTTTTATTCAAAAAAGACCCCAAAAGTATCTTGGAATGTCTTGAAATTGTACACAGTCATAGTCAAGCATGCCCTGAACAAGAATCCGTTGAATATATTTGCATATCTCTTGAAGAATATTTTTAATGAATTTTTGAAAATCCGGAAAGCGATCCATGCACTTGGACATTCCAAGTATGTTGGAATGTCTTGAAATTGTACTCAGTCACAGTCAACGACGCCCTGAACAAGAATCCGTTGAAAATATTTGCATATCGCTTAAGGAATATTTTTAATGAATTTTTGAAAATCAGGAAAGCGATCCATGCACTTGGACATTCCAAGTATGTTGGAAAGTCTTGAAATTGTACTCAGTCATAGTCAAGCATGCCCTGAACAAGAATCTGTTGAATATATTTGCATATCTCTTGAAGAATATTTTTAATGAACTTTTGAAAATCAGGAAAGCGATCCATGCACTTGGACATTCCAAGTATGTTGGAATGTTTTGAAATTGTACTCAGTCATAGTCAACGACGCCCTGAACAAGAATCCGTTGAAAATATTTGCATATCTCTTGAAGAATATTTTTAATGAATTTTTGAAAATCCGAAAAGCGATCCATGCACTTGGACATTCCAAGTATGTTGGAATGTCTTGAAATTGTACTCAGTCATAGTCAACGACGCCCTGAACAAGAATCAATTGAAAATGTTTGCATATCTCTTAAGGAATATTTTTAATGAATTTTTGAAAATTAGGAAAGCGATCCATGCACTTAGGCAGTGACTTAACTTTTGATGTTTTTGGTTTGTTTTTAAAGCATTAAAGCTGCAGGAGTTCATCCATGTCGCCCAGTCGCTGGAAACAAGCGTTTGGACACCATGGATCACACAGCAGGAAATAAGGTGAGACGGAGGAAACGATCCATTTGCCCTGATGCACTTAGTGACTTGACTTTTTTTTCAAAAAAGACCCCCAAAGTATCTTGGAATGTCTTGAAATTGTACACAGTCATAGTCAAGCATGCCCTGAACAAGAATCCGTTGAATATATTTGCATATCTCTTGAGGAATATTTTTAATGAATTTTTGAAAATCAGGAAAGCGATCCATGCACTTGGACATTCCAAGTATGTTGGAATGTTTTGAAATTGTACTCAGTCATAGTCAACGACGCCCTGAACAAGAATCCGTTGAAAATATTTGCATATCTCTTAAGGAATATTTTTAATGAATTTTTGAAAATGAGGAAAGTCTGTGCACTTCGGCAGTGACTTAACTTTTTATTCAAAAAAGACCCCAAAAGTATCTTGGAATGTCTTGAAATTGTACACAGTCATAGTCAAGCATGCCCTGAACAAGAATCCGTTGAATATATTTGCATATCTCTTGAAGAATATTTTTAATGAACTTTTGAAAATCAGGAAAGCGATCCATGCACTTGGACATTCCAAGTATGTTGGAATGTTTTGAAATTGTACTCAGTCATAGTCAACGACGCCCTGAACAAGAATCCGTTGAAAATATTTGCATATCGCTTAAGGAATATTTTTAATGAATTTTTGAAAATCAGGAAAGCGATCCATGCACTTAGGCAGTGACTTAACTTTTTATTCAAAAAAGACCCCAAAAGTATCTTGGAATGTCTTGAAATTGTACACAGTCATAGTCAAGCATGCCCTGAACAAGAATCCGTTGAATATATTTGCATATCTCTTGAAGAATATTTTTAATGAATTTTTGAAAATCCGAAAAGCGATCCATGCACTTGGACATTCCAAGTATGTTGGAATGTCTTGAAATTGTACTCAGTCATAGTCAACGACGCCCTGAACAAGAATCCGTTGAAAATATTTGCATATCGCTTAAGGAATATTTTTAATGAATTTTTGAAAATCAGGAAAGCGATCCATGCACTTAGGCAGTGACTTAACTTTTTATTCAAAAAAGACCCCAAAAGTATCTTGGAATGTCTTGAAATTGTACACAGTCATAGTCAAGCATGCCCTGAACAAGAATCCGTTGAATATATTTGCATATCTCTTGAAGAATATTTTTAATGAATTTTTGAAAATCCGGAAAGCGATCCATGCACTTGGACATTCCAAGTATGTTGGAATGTCTTGAAATTGTACTCAGTCACAGTCAACGACGCCCTGAACAAGAATCCGTTGAAAATATTTGCATATCGCTTCAGGAATATTTTTAATGAATTTTTGAAAATCAGGAAAGCGATCCATGCACTTGGACATTCCAAGTATGTTGGAATGTCTTGAAATTGTACTCAGTCATAGTCAACGACGCCCTGAACAAGAATCAATTGAAAATATTTGCATATCTCTTAAGGAATATTTTTAATGAATTTTTGAAAATGAGGAAAGTCTGTGCACTGAGGCAGTGACTTAACTTTTTATTCAAAAAAGACCCCAAAAGTATCTTGGAATGTCTTGAAATTGTACACAGTCATAGTCAAGCATGCCCTGAACAAGAATCCGTTGAATATATTTGCATATCTCTTGAAGAATATTTTTAATGAACTTTTGAAAATCAGGAAAGCGATCCATGCACTTGGACATTCCAAGTATGTTGGAATGTTTTGAAATTGTACTCAGTCATAGTCAACGACGCCCTGAACAAGAATCCGTTGAAAATATTTACATATCTCTTGAAGAATATTTTTAATGAATTTTTGAAAATCCGAAAAGCGATCCATGCACTTGGACATTCCAAGTATGTTGGAATGTCTTGAAATTGTACTCAGTCATAGTCAACGACGCCCTGAACAAGAATCCGTTGAATATATTTGCATATCTCTTGAGGAATATTTTTAATGAATTTTTGAAAATCAGGAAAGCGATCCATGCACTTAGGCAGTGACTTAACTTTTGATGTTTTTGGGTTGTTTTTAAAGAATTAAAGCTGCAGGAGTTCATCCATGTCGTCCAGTCGCTGGAAACAAACGTTTGGACACCGTGGATCACACAGCAGGATATCAGGTGAGACGAAGGAAACGATCCATTTGCCCTGATGCACTTAGTGACTTGACTTTTTTTTCAAAAAAAACCCCAAAAGTAAATTGGAATGTCTTGAAATTGTACACAGTCATCGTCAAGCATGCCCTGAACAAGAATCCGTTGAATATATTTGCATATCTCTTGAAGAATATTTTTAATGAATTTTTGAAAATCCGGAAAGCGATCCATGCACTTGGACATTCCAAGTATGTTGGAATGTCTTGAAATTGTACTCAGTCATAGTCAACGACGCCCTGAACAAGAATCCGTTGAAAATATTTGCATATCGCTTAAGGAATATTTTTAATGAATTTTTGAAAATCAGGAAAGCAATCCATGCACTTAGGCAGTGACTTAACTTTTTTGTCAAAAAAGACCCCAAAAGTATCTTGGAATGTCTTGAAATTGTACACAGTCATAGTCAAGCATGCCCTGAACAAGAATCTGTTGAATATATTTGCATATCTCTTGAAGAATATTTTTAATGAACTTTTGAAAATCAGGAAAGCGATCCATGCACTTGGACATTCCAAGTATGTTGGAATGTCTTGAAATTGTACTCAGTCATAGTCAACGACGCCCTGAACAAGAATCCGTTGAAAATATTTGCATATCGTTTAAGGAATATTTTTGAAGAATTTCTGAAAATCAGGAAAGCGATCCATGCACTTAGGCAGTGACTTAACTTTTTCGTCAAAAAAGACCCCAAAAGTATCTTGGAATGTCTTGAAATTGTACACAGTCATAGTCAAGCATGCCCTGAACAAGAATCCGTTGAATATATTTGCATATCTCTTGAAGAATATTTTTAATGAATTTTTGAAAATCCGAAAAGCGATCCATGCACTTGGACATTCCAAGTATGTTGGAATGTCTTGAAATTGTACTCAGTCATAGTCAACGACGCCCTGAACAAGAATCCGTTGAAAATATTTGCATATCGCTTAAGGAATATTTTTAATGAATTTTTGAAAATCAGGAAAGCGATCCATGCACTTAGGCAGTGACTTAACTTTTTATTCAAAAAAGACCCCAAAAGTATCTTGGAATGTCTTGAAATTGTACACAGTCATAGTCAAGCATGCCCTGAACAAGAATCCGTTGAATATATTTGCATATCTCTTGAAGAATATTTTTAATGAATTTTTGAAAATCCGGAAAGCGATCCATGCACTTGGACATTCCAAGTATGTTGGAATGTCTTGAAATTGTACTCAGTCACAGTCAACGACGCCCTGAACAAGAATCCGTTGAAAATATTTGCATATCGCTTCAGGAATATTTTTAATGAATTTTTGAAAATCAGGAAAGCGATCCATGCACTTGGACATTCCAAGTATGTTGGAATGTCTTGAAATTGTACTCAGTCATAGTCAACGACGCCCTGAACAAGAATCAATTGAAAATATTTGCATATCTCTTAAGGAATATTTTTAATGAATTTTTGAAAATGAGGAAAGTCTGTGCACTGAGGCAGTGACTTAACTTTTTATTCAAAAAAGACCCCAAAAGTATCTTGGAATGTCTTGAAATTGTACACAGTCATAGTCAAGCATGCCCTGAACAAGAATCCGTTGAATATATTTGCATATCTCTTGAAGAATATTTTTAATGAACTTTTGAAAATCAGGAAAGCGATCCATGCACTTGGACATTCCAAGTATGTTGGAATGTTTTGAAATTGTACTCAGTCATAGTCAACGACGCCCTGAACAAGAATCCGTTGAAAATATTTACATATCTCTTGAAGAATATTTTTAATGAATTTTTGAAAATCCGAAAAGCGATCCATGCACTTGGACATTCCAAGTATGTTGGAATGTCTTGAAATTGTACTCAGTCATAGTCAACGACGCCCTGAACAAGAATCCGTTGAATATATTTGCATATCTCTTGAGGAATATTTTTAATGAATTTTTGAAAATCAGGAAAGCGATCCATGCACTTAGGCAGTGACTTAACTTTTGATGTTTTTGGGTTGTTTTTAAAGAATTAAAGCTGCAGGAGTTCATCCATGTCGTCCAGTCGCTGGAAACAAACGTTTGGACACCGTGGATCACACAGCAGGATATCAGGTGAGACGAAGGAAACGAACCATTTGCCCTGATGCACTTAGTGACTTGACTTTTTTTTCAAAAAAAACCCCAAAAGTAAATTGGAATGTCTTGAAATTGTACACAGTCATCGTCAAGCATGCCCTGAACAAGAATCCGTTGAATATATTTGCATATCTCTTGAAGAATATTTTTAATGAATTTTTGAAAATCCGGAAAGCGATCCATGCACTTGGACATTCCAAGTATGTTGGAATGTCTTGAAATTGTACTCAGTCATAGTCAACGACGCCCTGAACAAGAATCCGTTGAAAATATTTGCATATCGCTTAAGGAATATTTTTAATGAATTTTTGAAAATCAGGAAAGCAATCCATGCACTTAGGCAGTGACTTAACTTTTTTGTCAAAAAAGACCCCAAAAGTATCTTGGAATGTCTTGAAATTGTACACAGTCATAGTCAAGCATGCCCTGAACAAGAATCTGTTGAATATATTTGCATATCTCTTGAAGAATATTTTTAATGAACTTTTGAAAATCAGGAAAGCGATCCATGCACTTGGACATTCCAAGTATGTTGGAATGTCTTGAAATTGTACTCAGTCATAGTCAACGACGCCCTGAACAAGAATCCGTTGAAAATATTTGCATATCGTTTAAGGAATATTTTTGAAGAATTTCTGAAAATCAGGAAAGCGATCCATGCACTTAGGCAGTGACTTAACTTTTTCGTCAAAAAAGACCCCAAAAGTATCTTGGAATGTCTTGAAATTGTACACAGTCATAGTCAAGCATGCCCTGAACAAGAATCCGTTGAATATATTTGCATATCTCTTGAAGAATATTTTTAATGAATTTTTGAAAATCCGAAAAAGCGATCCATGCACTTGGACATTCCAGGTATGTTGGAATGTCTTGAAATTGTACTCGGTCATAGTCAACGATGCCTTGAACAAGAATCCATTGAAAATATTTGCATATCTCTTAAGGAATATTTTTAATGAATTTTTGAAAATGATGAAAGTCTGTGCACTTCGGCAGTGACTAAACTTTTTATTCAAAAAAGACCCCAAAGGTATCTTGGAATGTCTTGAAATTGTACACAGTCATAGTCAAGCATGCCCTGAACAAGAATCCGTTGAATATATTTGCATATCTCTTGAAGAATATTTTTAATGAACTTTTGAAAATCAGGAAAGCGATCCATGCACTTGGACATTCCAAGTATGTTGGAATGTCTTGAAATTGTACTCGGTCATAGTCAACGACGCCCTGAACAAGAATCCATTGAAAATATTTGCATATCTCTTAAGGATATTTTTAATGAATTTTTGAAAATGATGAAAGTCTGTGCACTTCGGCAGTGACTAAACTTTTTATTCAAAAAAGACCCCAAAGGTATCTTGGAATGTCTTGAAATTGTACACAGTCATAGTCAAGCATGCCCTGAACAAGAATCCGTTGAATATATTTGCATATCTCTTGAAGAATATTTTTAATGAACTTTTGAAAATCAGGAAAGCGATCCATGCACTTGGACATTCCAAGTATGTTGGAATGTCTTGAAATTGTACTCAGTCATAGTTAACGACGCCCTGAACAAGAATCCGTTGAAAATATTTGCATATCGTTTAAGGAATATTTTTAAAGAATTTCTGAAAATCAGGAAAGCGATCCATGCACTTAGGCAGTGACTTAACTTTTTCGTCAAAAAAGACCCCAAAAGTATCTTGGAATGTCTTGAAATTGTACACAGTCATAGTCAAGAATGCCCTGAACAAGAATCCGTTGAATATATTTGCATATCTCTTGAAGAATATTTTTAATTAATTTTTGAAAATCCGGAAAGCGATCCATGCACTTGGACATTCCAAGTATGTTGGAATGTCTTGAAATTGTACTCGGTCATAGTCAACGACGCCCTGAACAAGAATCCATTGAAAATATTTGCATATCTCTTAAGGAATATTTTTAATGAATTTTTGAAAATGATGAAAGTCTGTGCACTTAGGCAGTGACTTAACTTTTTATTCAAAAAAGACCCCAAAGGTATCTTGGAATGTCTTGAAATTGTACACAGTCATAGTCAAGCATGCCCTGAACAAGAATCCGTTGAATATATTTGCATATCTCTTGAAGAATATTTTTAATGAACTTTTGTAAATCAGGAAAGCGATCCATGCACTTGGACATTCCAAGTATGTTGGAATGTCTTGAAATTGTACTCAGTCATAGTCAACGACGCCCTGAACAAGAATCCGTTGAAAATATTTGCATATCGCTTAAGGAATATTTCTAATGAATTTTTGAAAATCAGGAAAGCGATCCATGCACTTAGGCAGTGACTTAACTTTTTTGTCAAAAAAGACCCCAAAAGTATCTTGGAATGTCTTGAAATTGTACACAGTTATAGTCAAGCATGCCCTGAACAAGAATCCGTTGAATATATTTGCATATCTCTTGAAGAATATTTTTAATGAATTTTTGAAAATCCGAAAAGCGATCCATGCACTTGGACATTCCAAGTATGTTGGAATGTCTTGAAATTGTACTCAGTCATAGTCAACGACGCCCTGAACAAGAATCAATTGAAAATATTTGCATATCTCTTAAGGAATATTTTTAATGAATTTTTGAAAATGAGGAAAGTCTGTGCACTTAGGCAGTGACTTAACTTTTTATTCAAAAAAGACCCCAAAAGTATCTTGGAATGTCTTGAAATTGTACACAGTCATAGTCAAGCATGCCCTGAACAAGAATCCGTTGAATATATTTGCATATCTCTTGAAGAATATTTTTAATGAACTTTTGAAAATCAGGAAAGCGATCCATGCACTTGGACATTCCAAGTATGTTGGAATGTCTTGAAATTGTACTCAGTCATAGTCAACGACGCCCTGAACAAGAATCCGTTGAAAATATTTGCATATCGTTTAAGGAATATTTTTAAAGAATTTCTGAAAATCAGGAAAGCGATCCATGCACTTAGGCAGTGACTTAACTTTTTCGTCAAAAAAGACCCCAAAAGTATCTTGGAATGTCTTGAAATTGTACACAGTCATAGTCAAGCATGCCCTGAACAAGAATCCGTTGAATATATTTGCATATCTCTTGAAGAATATTTTTAATGAACTTTTGAAAATCAGGAAAGCGATCCATGCACTTGGACATTCCAAGTATGTTGGAATGTCTTGAAATTGTACTCAGTCATATTTAACGACGCCCTGAACAAGAATCCGTTGAAAATATTTGCATATCGTTTAAGGAATATTTTTAAAGAATTTCTGAAAATCAGGAAAGCGATCCATGCACTTAGGCAGTGACTTAACTTTTTCGTCAAAAAAGACCCCAAAAGTATCTTGGAATGTCTTGAAATTGTACACAGTCATAGTCAAGAATGCCCTGAACAAGAATCCGTTGAATATATTTGCATATCTCTTGAAGAATATTTTTAATGAATTTTTGAAAATCCGGAAAGCGATCCATGCACTTGGACATTCCAAGTATGTTGGAATGTCTTGAAATTGTACTCGGTCATAGTCAACGACGCCCTGAACAAGAATCCATTGAAAATATTTGCATATCTCTTAAGGAATATTTTTAATGAATTTTTGAAAATGATGAAAGTCTGTGCACTTAGGCAGTGACTTAACTTTTTATTCAAAAAAGACCCCAAAGGTATCTTGGAATGTCTTGAAATTGTACACAGTCATAGTCAAGCATGCCCTGAACAAGAATCCGTTGAATTTATTTGCATATCTCTTGAAGAATATTTTTAATGAACTTTTGTAAATCAGGAAAGCCATCCATGCACTTGGACATTCCAAGTATGTTGGAATGTCTTGAAATTGTACTCAGTCATAGTCAACGACGCCCTGAACAAGAATCCGTTGAAAATATTTGCATATCGCTTAAGGAATATTTCTAATGAATTTTTGAAAATCAGGAAAGCGATCCATGCACTTAGGCAGTGACTTAACTTTTTTGTCAAAAAAGACCCCAAAAGTATCTTGGAATGTCTTGAAATTGTACACAGTTATAGTCAAGCATGCCCTGAACAAGAATCCGTTGAATATGTTTGCATATCTCTTGAAGAATATTTTTAATGAATTTTTGAAAATCCGAAAAGCGATCCATGCACTTGGACATTCCAAGTATGTTGGAATGTCTTGAAATTGTACTCAGTCATAGTCAACGACGCCCTGAACAAGAATCAATTGAAAATATTTGCATATCTCTTAAGGAATATTTTTAATGAATTTTTGAAAATGAGGAAAGTCTGTGCACTTAGGCAGTGACTTAACTTTTTATTCAAAAAAGACCCCAAAAGTATCTTGGAATGTCTTGAAATTGTACACAGTCATAGTCAAGCATGCCCTGAACAAGAATCCGTTGAATATATTTGCATATCTCTTGAAGAATATTTTTAATGAACTTTTGAAAATCAGGAAAGCGATCCATGCACTTGGACATTCCAAGTATGTTGGAATGTCTTGAAATTGTACTCAGTCATAGTCAACGACGCCCTGAACAAGAATTCGTTGAAAATATTTGCATATCGTTTAAGGAATATTTTTGAAGAATTTCTGAAAATCAGGAAAGCGATCCATGCACTTAGGCAGTGACTTAACTTTTTCGTCAAAAAAGACCCCAAAAGTATCTTGGAATGTCTTGAAATTGTACACAGTCATAGTCAAGCATGCCCTGAACAAGAATCCGTTGAATATATTTGCATATCTCTTGAAGAATATTTTTAATGAATTTTTGAAAATCCGAAAAGCGATCCATGCACTTGGACATTCCAAGTATGTTGGAATGTCTTGAAATTGTACTCAGTCATAGTCAACGACGCCCTGAACAAGAATCAATTGAAAATATTTGCATATCTCTTAAGGAATATTTTTAATGAATTTTTGAAAATGAGGAAAGTCTGTGCACTTAGGCAGTGACTTAACTTTTTATTCAAAAAAGACCCCAAAAGTATCTTGGAATGTCTTGAAATTGTACACAGTCATAGTCAAGCATGCCCTGAACAAGAATCCGTTGAATATATTTGCATATCTCTTGAAGAATATTTTTAATGAACTTTTGAAAATCAGGAAAGCGATCCATGCACTTGGACATTCCAAGTATGTTGGAATGTCTTGAAATTGTACTCAGTCATAGTCAACGACGCCCTGAACAAGAATCCGTTGAAAATATTTGCATATCGTTTAAGGAATATTTTTAAAGAATTTCTGAAAATCAGGAAAGCGATCCATGCACTTAGGCAGTGACTTAACTTTTTCGTCAAAAAAGACCCCAAAAGTATCTTGGAATGTCTTGAAATTGTACACAGTCATAGTCAAGCATGCCCTGAACAAGAATCCGTTGAATATATTTGCATATCTCTTGAAGAATATTTTTAATGAATTTTTGAAAATCCGGAAAGCGATCCATGCACTTGGACATTCCAAGTATGTTGGAATGTCTTGAAATTGTACTCGGTCATAGTCAACGACGCCCTGAACAAGAATCCATTGAAAATATTTGCATATCTCTTAAGGAATATTTTTAATGAATTTTTGAAAATGATGAAAGTCTGTGCACTTAGGCAGTGACTTAACTTTTTATCCAAAAAAGACCCCAAAGGTATCTTGGAATGTCTTGAAATTGTACACAGTCATAGTCAAGCATGCCCTGAACAAGAATCCGTTGAATATATTTGCATATCTCTTGAAGAATATTTTTAATGAACTTTTGAAAATCAGGAAAGCGATCCATGCACTTGGACATTCCAAGTATGTTGGAATGTCTTGAAATTGTACTCAGTCATAGTCAACGACGCCCTGAACAAGAATCCGTTGAAAATATTTGCATATCGCTTAAGGAATATTTTTAATGAATTTTTGAAAATCAGGAAAGCGATCCATGCACTTGGACATTCCAAGTATGTTGGAATGTCTTGAAATTGTACTCAGTCATAGTCAACGACGCCCTGAACGAGAATCGGTTGAAAATATTTGCATATCGCTTAAGGAATATTTTTAATGAATTTTTGAAAATCAGGAAAGCGATCCATGCACTTAGGCAGTGACTTAAATTTTTCGTCAAAAAAGACCCCAAAAGTATCTTGGAATGTCTTGAAATTGTACACAGTCATAGTCAAGCATGCCCTGAACAAGAATCCGTTGAATATATTTGCATATCTCTTGAAGAATATTTTTAATGAATTTTTGAAAATCCGGAAAGCGATCCATGCACTTGGACATTCCAAGTATGTTGGAATGTCTTGAAATTGTACTCAGTCATAGTCAACGACGCCCTGAACAAGAATCCGTTGAAAATATTTGCATATCGCTTAAGGAATATTTTTAATGAATTTTTGAAAATCAGGAAAGCAATCCATGCACTTAGGCAGTGACTTAACTTTTTTGTCAAAAAAGACCCCAAAAGTATCTTGGAATGTCTTGAAATTGTACACAGTCATAGTCAAGCATGCCCTGAACAAGAAACCGTTGAATATATTTGCATATCTCTTGAAGAATATTTTTAATTAATTTTTGAAAATCCGAAAAGCGATCCATGCACTTGGACATTCCAAGTATGTTGGAATGTTTTGAAATTGTACTCAGTCATAGTCAACGACGCCCTGAACAAGAATCAATTGAAAATATTCGCATATCTCTTAAGGAATATTTTTAATGAATTTTTGAAAATCAGGAAAGCAATCCATGCACTTAGGCAGTGACTTAACTTTTTTGTCAAAAAAGACCCCAAAAGTATCTTGGAATGTCTTGAAATTGTACACCGTCATAGTCAAGCATGCCCTGAACAAGAATCCGTTGAATATATTTGCATATCTCTTGAAGAATATTTTTAATGAATTTTTGAAAATCCGAAAAGCGATCCATGCACTTGGACATTCCAAGTATGTTGGAATGTCTTGAAATTGTACTCAGTCATAGTCAACGACGCCCTGAACGAGAATCCGTTGAAAATATTTGCATATCGCTTAAGGAATATTTTTAATGAATTTTTGAAAATCAGGAAAGCGATCCATGCACTTAGGCAGTGACTTAACTTTTTCGTCAAAAAAGACCCCAAAAGTATCTTGGAATGTCTTGAAATTGTACACAGTCATAGTCAAGCATGCCCTGAACAAGAAACCGTTGAATATATTTGCATATCTCTTGAAGAATATTTTTAATGAATTTTTGAAAATCCGAAAAGCGATCCATGCACTTGGACATTCCAAGTATGTTGGAATGTCTTGAAATTGTACTCAGTCATAGTCAACGACGCCCTGAACAAGAATCAATTGAAAATATTTGCATATCTCTTATGGAATATTTTTAATGAATTTTTGAAAATGATGAAAGTCTGTGCACTTAGGCAGTGACTTAACTTTTTATTCAAAAAAGACCCCAAAGGTATCTTGGAATGTCTTGAAATTGTACACAGTCATAGTCAAGCATGCCCTGAACAAGAATCCGTTGAATATATTTGCATATCTCTTGAAGAATATTTTTAATGAACTTTTGAAAATCAGGAAAGCGATCCATGCACTTGGACATTTCAAGTATGTTGGAATGTCTTGAAATTGTACTCAGTCATAGTCAACGACGCCCTGAACAAGAATCCGTTGAAAATATTTGCATATCGTTTAAGGAATATTTTTAAAGAATTTCTGAAAATCAGGAAAGCGATCCATGCACTTAGGCAGTGACTAAACTTTTTTGTCAAAAAAGACCCCAAAAGTATCTTGGAATGTCTTGAAATTGTACACAGTCATAGTCAAGCATGCCCTGAACAAGAATATGTTGAATATATTTGCATATCTCTTGAAGAATATTTTTAATGAATTTTTGAAAATCCGAAAAGCGATCCATGCACTTGGACATTCCAAGTATGTTGGAATGTCTTGAAATTGTACTCAGTCATAGTCAACGACGCCCTGAACAAGAATCCATTGAAAATATTTGCATATCTCTTAAGGAATATTTTTAATGAATTTTTGAAAATGATGAAAGTCTGTGCACTTAGGCAGTGACTTAACTTTTTATTCAAAAAAGACCCCAAAGGTATCTTGGAATGTCTTGAAATTGTACACAGTCATAGTCAAGCATGCCCTGAACAAGAATCCGTTGAATATATTTGCATATCTCTTGAAGAATATTTTTAATGAACTTTTGAAAATCAGGAAAGCGATCCATGCACTTGGACATTCCAAGTATGTTGGAATGTCTTGAAATTGTACTCGGTCATAGTCAACGATGCCCTGAACAAGAATCCATTGAAAATATTTGCATATCTCTTAAGGAATATTTTTAATGAATTTTTGAAAATGATGAAAGTCTGTGCACTTCGGCAGTGACTAAACTTTTTATTCAAAAAAGACCCCAAAGGTATCTTGGAATGTCTTGAAATTGTACACAGTCATAGTCAAGCATGCCCTGAACAAGAATCCGTTGAATATATTTGCATATCTCTTGAAGAATATTTTTAATGAACTTTTGAAAATCAGGAAAGCGATCCATGCACTTGGACATTCCAAGTATGTTGGAATGTCTTGAAATTGTACTCAGTCATAGTTAACGACGCCCTGAACAAGAATCCGTTGAAAATATTTGCATATCGTTTAAGGAATATTTTTAAAGAATTTCTGAAAATCAGGAAAGCGATCCATGCACTTAGGCAGTGACTTAACTTTTTCGTCAAAAAAGACCCCAAAAGTATCTTGGAATGTCTTGAAATTGTACACAGTCATAGTCAAGCATGCCCTGAACAAGAATCCGTTGAATATATTTGCATATCTCTTGAAGAATATTTTTAATGAATTTTTGAAAATCCGAAAAGCGATCCATGCACTTGGACATTCCAAGTATGTTGGAATGTCTTGAAATTGTACTCAGTCATAGTCAACGACGCCCTGAACAAGAATCAATTGAAAATATTTGCATATCTCTTAAGGAATATTTTTAATGAATTTTTGAAAATGAGGAAAGTCTGTGCACTTAGGCAGTGACTTAACTTTTTATTCAAAAAAGACCCCAAAAGTATCTTGGAATTTCTTGAAATTGTACACAGTCATAGTCAAGCATGCCCTGAACAAGAATCCGTTGAATATATTTGCATATCTCTTGAAGAATATTTTTAATGAACTTTTGAAAATCAGGAAAGCGATCCATGCACTTGGACATTCCAAGTATGTTGGAATGTCTTGAAATTGTACTCAGTCATAGTCAACGACGCCCTGAACAAGAATCCGTTGAAAATATTTGCATATCGTTTAAGGAATATTTTTAAAGAATTTCTGAAAATCAGGAAAGCGATCCATGCACTTAGGCAGTGACTTAACTTTTTCGTCAAAAAAGACCCCAAAAGTATCTTGGAATGTCTTGAAATTGTACACAGTCATAGTCAAGCATGCCCTGAACAAGAATCCGTTGAATATATTTGCATATCTCTTGAAGAATATTTTAAATGAATTTTTGAAAATCCGGAAAGCGATCCATGCACTTGGACATTCCAAGTATGTTGGAATGTCTTGAAATTGTACTCGGTCATAGTCAACGACGCCCTGAACAAGAATCCATTGAAAATATTTGCATATCTCTTAAGGAATATTTTTAATGAATTTTTGAAAATGATGAAAGTCTGTGCACTTAGGCAGTGACTTAACTTTTTATCCAAAAAAGACCCCAAAGGTATCTTGGAATGTCTTGAAATTGTACACAGTCATAGTCAAGCATGCCCTGAACAAGAATCCGTTGAATATATTTGCATATCTCTTGAAGAATATTTTTAATGAATTTTTGAAAATCAGGAAAGCGATCCATGCACTTGGACATTCCAAGTATGTTGGAATGTCTTGAAATTGTACTCAGTCATAGTCAACGACGCCCTGAACAAGAATCCGTTGAAAATATTTGCATATCTCTTAAGGAATATTTCTAATGAATTTTTGAAAATCAGGAAAGCGATCCATGCAATTAGGCAGTGACTTAACTTTTTTGTCAAAAAAGACCCCAAAAGTATCTTGGAATGTCTTGAAATTGTACACAGTTATAGTCAAGCATGCCCTGAACAAGAATCCGTTGAATATATTTGCATATCTCTTGAAGAATATTTTTAATGAATTTTTGAAAATCCGAAAAGCGATCCATGCACTTGGACATTCCAAGTATGTTGGAATGTCTTGAAATTGTACTCAGTCATAGTCAACGACGCCCTGAACAAGAATCAATTGAAAATATTTGCATATCTCTTAAGGAATATTTTAAATGAATTTTTGAAAATGAGGAAAGTCTGTGCACTTAGGCAGTGACTTAACTTTTTATTCAAAAAAGACCCCAAAAGTATCTTGGAATGTCTTGAAATTGTACACAGTCATAGTCAAGCATGCCCTGAACAAGAATCCGTTGAATATATTTGCATATCTCTTGAAGAATATTTTTAATGAACTTTTGAAAATCAGGAAAGCGATCCATGCACTTGGACATTCCAAGTATGTTGGAATGTCTTGAAATTGTACTCAGTCATAGTCAACGACGCCCTGAACAAGAATCCGTTGAAAATATTTGCATATCGTTTAAGGAATATTTTTGAAGAATTTCTGAAAATCAGGAAAGCGATCCATGCACTTAGGCAGTGACTTAACTTTTTCGTCAAAAAAGACCCCAAAAGTATCTTGGAATGTCTTGAAATTGTACACAGTCATAGTCAAGCATGCCCTGAACAAGAATCCGTTGAATATATTTGCATATCTCTTGAAGAATATTTTTAATGAATTTTTGAAAATCCGAAAAGCGATCCATGCACTTGGACATTCCAAGTATGTTGGAATGTCTTGAAATTGTACTCGGTCATAGTCAACGATGCCTTGAACAAGAATCCATTGAAAATATTTGCATATCTCTTAAGGAATATTTTTAATGAATTTTTGAAAATGATGAAAGTCTGTGCACTTCGGCAGTGACTAAACTTTTTATTCAAAAAAGACCCCAAAGGGATCTTGGAATGTCTTGAAATTGTACACAGTCATAGTCAAGCATGCCCTGAACAAGAATCCGTTGAATATATTTGCATATCTCTTGAAGAATATTTTTAATGAACTTTTGAAAATCAGGAAAGCGATCCATGCACTTGGACATTCCAAGTATGTTGGACTGTCTTGAAATTGTACTCAGTCATAGTCAACGACGCCCTGAACAAGAATCCGTTGAAAATATTTGCATATCGTTTAAGGAATATTTTTAAAGAATTTCTGAAAATCAGGAAAGCGATCCATGCACTTAGGCAGTGACTTAACTTTTTCGTCAAAAAAGACCCCAAAAGTATCTTGGAATGTCTTGAAATTGTACACAGTCATAGTCAAGAATGCCCTGAACAAGAATCCGTTGAATATATTTGCATATCTCTTGAAGAATATTTTTAATGAATTTTTGAAAATCCGGAAAGCGATCCATGCACTTGGACATTCCAAGTATGTTGGAATGTCTTGAAATTGTACTCGGTCATAGTCAACGACGCCCTGAACAAGAATCCATTGAAAATATTTGCATATCTCTTAAGGAATATTTTTAATGAATTTTTGAAAATGATGAAAGTCTGTGCACTTAGGCAGTGACTTAACTTTTTATTCAAAAAAGACCCCAAAGGTATCTTGGAATGTCTTGAAATTGTACACAGTCATAGTCAAGCATGCCCTGAACAAGAATCCGTTGAATATATTTGCATATCTCTTGAAGAATATTTTTAATGAACTTTTGTAAATCAGGAAAGCGATCCATGCACTTGGACATTCCAAGTATGTTGGAATGTCTTGAAATTGTACTCAGTCATAGTCAACGACGCCCTGAATAAGAATCCGTTGAAAATATTTGCATATCGCTTAAGGAATATTTCTAATGAATTTTTGAAAATCAGGAAAGCGATCCATGCACTTAGGCAGTGACTTAACTTTTTTGTCAAAAAAGACCCCAAAAGTATCTTGGAATGTCTTGAAATTGTACACAGTTATAGTCAAGCATGCCCTGAACAAGAATCCGTTGAATATATTTGCATATCTCTTGAAGAATATTTTTAATGAATTTTTGAAAATCCGAAAAGCGATCCATGCACTTGGACATTCCAAGTATGTTGGAATGTCTTGAAATTGTACTCAGTCATAGTCAACGACGCCCTGAACAAGAATCAATTGAAAATATTTGCATATCTCTTAAGGAATATTTTTAATGAATTTTTGAAAATGAGGAAAGTCTGTGCACTTAGGCAGTGACTTAACTTTTTATTCAAAAAAGACCCCAAAAGTATCTTGGAATGTCTTGAAATTGTACACAGTCATAGTCAAGCATGCCCTGAACAAGAATCCGTTGAATATATTTGCATATCTCTTGAAGAATATTTTTAATGAACTTTTGAAAATCAGGAAAGCGATCCATGCACTTGGACATTCCAAGTATGTTGGAACGTCCAACATACTTGGACGTTCCAACATACTTGGAACAAGAATCCGTTGAAAATATTTGCATATCGCTTAAGGAATATTTTTAATGAATTTTTGAAAATCAGGAAAGCAATCCATGCACTTAGGCAGTGACTTAACTTTTTTGTCAAAAAAGACCCCAAAAGTATCTTGGAATGTCTTGAAATTGTACACAGTCATAGTCAAGCATGCCCTGAACAAGAAACCGTTGAATATATTTGCATATCTCTTGAAGAATATTTTTAATTAATTTTTGAAAATCCGAAAAGCGATCCATGCACTTGGACATTCCAAGTATGTTGGAATGTTTTGAAATTGTACTCAGTCATAGTCAACGACGCCCTGAACAAGAATCAATTGAAAATATTCGCATATCTCTTAAGAAATATTTTTAATGAATTTTTGAAAATCAGGAAAGCAATCCATGCACTTAGGCAGTGACTTAACTTTTTTGTCAAAAAAGACCCCAAAAGTATCTTGGAATGTCTTGAAATTGTACACAGTCATAGTCAAGCATGCCCTGAACAAGAATCCGTTGAATATATTTGCATATCTCTTGAAGAATATTTTTAATGAATTTTTGAAAATCCGGAAAGCGATCCATGCACTTGGACATTCCAAGTATGTTGGAATGTCTTGAAATTGTACTCAGTCATAGTCAACGACGCCCTGAACGAGAATCCGTTGAAAATATTTGCATATCGCTTAAGGAATATTTTTAATGAATTTTTGAAAATCAGGAAAGCGATCCATGCACTTAGGCAGTGACTTAACTTTTTCGTCAAAAAAGACCCCAAAAGTATCTTGGAATGTCTTGAAATTGTACACAGTCATAGTCAAGCATGCCCTGAACAAGAATCCGTTGAATATATTTGCATATCTCTTGAAGAATATTTTTAATGAATTTTTGAAAATCCGGAAAGCGATCCATGCACTTGGACATTCCAAGTATGTTGGAATGTCTTGAAATTGTACTCAGTCATAGTCAACGACGCCCTGAACAAGAATCCGTTGAAAATATTTGCATATCGCTTAAGGAATATTTTTAATGAATTTTTGAAAATCAGGAAAGCAATCCATGCACTTAGGCAGTGACTTAACTTTTTTGTCAAAAAAGACCCCAAAAGTATCTTGGAATGTCTTGAAATTGTACACAGTCATAGTCAAGCATGCCCTGAACAAGAAACCGTTGAATATATTTGCATATCTCTTGAAGAATATTTTTAATGAATTTTTGAAAATCCGAAAAGCGATCCATGCACTTGGACATTCCAAGTATGTTGGAATGTCTTGAAATTGTACTCAGTCATAGTCAACGACGCCCTGAACAAGAATCCGTTGAAAATATTTGCATATCATTTAAGGAATATTTTTAAAGAATTTCTGAAAATCAGGAAAGCGATCCATGCACTTAGGCAGTGACTAAACTTTTTTGTCAAAAAAGACCCCAAAAGTATCTTGGAATGTCTTGAAATTGTACACAGTCATAGTCAAGCATGCCCTGAACAAGAATATGTTGAATATATTTGCATATCTCTTGAAGAATATTTTTAATGAATTTTTGAAAATCCGAAAAGCGATCCATGCACTTGGACATTCCAAGTATGTTGGAATGTCTTGAAATTGTACTCAGTCATAGTCAACGACGCCCTGAACAAGAATCCATTGAAAATATTTGCATATCTCTTAAGGAATATTTTTAATGAATTTTTGAAAATGATGAAAGTCTGTGCACTTAGGCAGTGACTTAACTTTTTATTCAAAAAAGACCCCAAAGGTATCTTGGAATGTCTTGAAATTGTACACAGTCATAGTCAAGCATGCCCTGAACAAGAATCCGTTGAATATATTTGCATATCTCTTGAAGAATATTTTTAATGAACTTTTGAAAATCAGGAAAGCGATCCATGCACTTGGACATTCCAAGTATGTTGGAATGTCTTGAAATTGTACTCGGTCATAGTCAACGATGCCCTGAACAAGAATCCATTGAAAATATTTGCATATCTCTTAAGGAATATTTTTAATGAATTTTTGAAAATTATGAAAGTCTGTGCACTTCGGCATTGACTAAACTTTTTATTCAAAAAAGACCCCAAAGGTATCTTGGAATGTCTTGAAATTGTACACAGTCATAGTCAAGCATGCCCTGAACAAGAATCCGTTGAATATATTTGCATATCTCTTGAAGAATATTTTTAATGAACTTTTGAAAATCAGGAAAGCGATCCATGCACTTGGACATTCCAAGTATGTTGGAATGTCTTGAAATTGTACTCAGTCATAGTTAACGACGCCCTGAACAAGAATCCGTTGAAAATATTTGCATATCGTTTAAGGAATATTTTTAAAGAATTTCTGAAAATCAGGAAAGCGATCCATGCACTTAGGCAGTGACTTAACTTTTTCGTCAAAAAAGACCCCAAAAGTATCTTGGAATGTCTTGAAATTGTACACAGTCATAGTCAAGCATGCCCTGAACAAGAATCCGTTGAATATATTTGCATATCTCTTGAAGAATATTTTTAATGAATTTTTGAAAATCCGAAAAGCGATCCATGCACTTGGACATTCCAAGTATGTTGGAATGTCTTGAAATTGTACTCAGTCATAGTCAACGACGCCCTGAACAAGAATCAATTGAAAATATTTGCATATCTCTTAAGGAATATTTTTAATGAATTTTTGAAAATGAGGAAAGTCTGTGCACTTAGGCAGTGACTTAACTTTTTATTCAAAAAAGACCCCAAAAGTATCTTGGAATTTCTTGAAATTGTACACAGTCATAGTCAAGCATGCCCTGAACAAGAATCCGTTGAATATATTTGCATATCTCTTGAAGAATATTTTTAATGAACTTTTGAAAATCAGGAAAGCGATTCATGCACTTGGACATTCCAAGTATGTTGGAATGTCTTGAAATTGTACTCAGTCATAGTCAACGACGCCCTGAACAAGAATCCGTTGAAAATATTTGCATATCGTTTAAGGAATATTTTTAAAGAATTTCTGAAAATCAGGAAAGCGATCCATGCACTTAGGCAGTGACTTAACTTTTTCGTCAAAAAAGACCCCAAAAGTATCTTGGAATGTCTTGAAATTGTACACAGTCATAGTCAAGCATGCCCTGAACAAGAATCCGTTGAATATATTTGCATATCTCTTGAAGAATATTTTTAATGAATTTTTGAAAATCCGGAAAGCGATCCATGCACTTGGACATTCCAAGTATGTTGGAATGTCTTGAAATTGTACTCGGTCATAGTCAACGACGCCCTGAACAAGAATCCATTGAAAATATTTGCATATCTCTTAAGGAATATTTTTAATGAATTTTTGAAAATGATGAAAGTCTGTGCACTTAGGCAGTGACTTAACTTTTTATCCAAAAAAGACCCCAAAGGTATCTTGGAATGTCTTGAAATTGTACACAGTCATAGTCAAGCATGCCCTGAACAAGAATCCGTTGAATATATTTGCATATCTCTTGAAGAATATTTTTAATGAATTTTTGAAAATCAGGAAAGCGATCCATACACTTGGACATTCCAAGTATGTTGGAATGTCTTGAAATTGTACTCAGTCATAGTCAACGACGCCCTGAACAAGAATCCGTTGAAAATATTTGCATATCGCTTAAGGAATATTTTTAATGAATTTTTGAAAATCAGGTAAGCGATCCATGCACTTAGGCAGTGACTTAACTTTTTTGTCAAAAAAGACCCCAAAAGTATCTTGGAATGTCTTGAAATTGTACACAGTCATAGTCAAGCATGCCCTGAACAAGAATCCGTTGAATATATTTGCATATCTCTTGAAGAATATTTTTAATGAATTTTTGAAAATCCGAAAAGCGATCCATGCACTTGGACATTCCAAGTATGTTGGAATGTCTTTAAATTGTACTCAGTCATAGTCAACGACGCCCTGAACAAGAATCAATTGAAAATATTTGCATATCTCTTAAGGAATATTTTTAATGAATTTTTGAAAATGAGGAAAGTCTGTGCACTTAGGCAGTGACTTAACTTTTTATTCAAAAAAGACCCCAAAAGTATCTTGGAATGTCTTGAAATTGTACACAGTCATAGTCAAGCATGCCCTGAACAAGAATCCGTTGAATATATTTGCATATCTCTTGAAGAATATTTTTAATGAACTTTTGAAAATCAGGAAAGCGATCCATGCACTTGGACATTCCAAGTATGTTGGAATGTTTTGAAATTGTACTCAGTCATAGTCAACGACGCCCTGAACAAGAATCCGTTGAAAATATTTGCATATCGCTTAAGGAATATTTTTAATGAATTTTTGAAAATCAGGAAAGCGATCCATGCACTTAGGCAGTGACTTAACTTTTTATTCAAAAAAGACCCCAAAAGTATCTTGGAATGTCTTGAAATTGTACACAGTCATAGTCAAGCATGCCCTGAACAAGAATCCGTTGAATATATTTGCATATCTCTTGAAGAATATTTTTAATGAATTTTTGAAAATCCGAAAAGCGATCCATGCACTTGGACATTCCAAGTATGTTGGAATGTCTTGAAATTGTACTCAGTCATAGTCAACGACGCCCTGAACAAGAATCAATTGAAAATATTTGCATATCTCTTAAAGGGATATTTCACCGTTGAGAAGATGGATGTCTATTAAAACTAGGTCATCTATGTAGTATAAATGTGAAATAATATTTGAAGCAAGTGCCTTCTTGGCTGAGAAAAGCAGAAAAATGTATTTATCGCTCATGTACACGAAAGACACCAACTCCCAGAATGCACAGCGCTCGTTTCCAGCGAGAGTTCACACGCCGCCATTGTTGCTCCCGAGAGACACAGACGCGTCCATTAGCAGACAGCGTGATACACGGACACAAATCCCCGAAGTGAAAAGCTACATATACATTCCGGATACATAACGGACCTGCAGGTTACACAGGATTGTTCTCTACTGTGCTAAATTATATCGGGACGTGCAGTAAAAACAAGGAAAGGACAAGCAGTAAGTTCCCATTATTTGCCGGTCAGAGATTCAGAGCGGTGCTGAAGCTTGAAAGCTAAGCTATGCTAAGCTTGTTTGGAGTGAAGAAATCGAAAGAAAAAAACCTGGAAGCTAGCGGGGTTCACAGTCTACAGTTCCAGCAGGAAGACGTAACTGAGAGGTAAGACTGGCGATAATATGCCATTCTATTTCTGATCATAGTATTCGATGTGATATAGTTGTCGGCAGTGAAGCAACAACTTTGTAAACGTAACGTTTGATAGACAATTACACACACGTTATATACACGTATTCTGTTAGCAAAGTAAAGTCACCTTGTTTTCGCTGGAGAATAATGTCAGTGTTATTCAAATGTTTTATTGTTGTTCATGTTTGTTCAAGACGCCTATATAGACAACAGTATAATGCTCACAGCTCACCCAGTTGGTATATTTAGCTGAAATGTTTGTTTTCCTGAAAAGAAGTAAAATCTTCGTTCATATTTTATGTGTAATTATATTCCTTGTCCTTTACAGCTGAAGCCTGGTTTAATCAAGTCTTGGAGAAACTCTTCACAGCATCCAGCTCTGCTCCTCTTCACCACTGTGACTCCTCCAGCTGTCCCACATCAGATTCTGACACCGCTCTACATGTTTCATTATTTATTTTTTGTTTGCATATTGTGTTAGACATGATTTTAGATATGGCTCCTTGATTATTTTTAATGTGTACTCTTGAATATGATGGTAAAACATTTTCCTTTGTGAATAATAAAGTTATTTTTTTTCACCTTCACACCCTGCATGCATTTGTACATTTTTGTAAAGTAAAGACTTGAGGAAGGAGGCTGAATAGTTACTGATTTTATTAATTCTGAAATGTTTATCAACCCTTTTCTCCAAATTAAATCACTTTTCATCTAATAATACTGTAATAGAGGAACACTAAGGGCTAGAAAATAAACCACAACATATATGAATTTAGATTTTTAATATTAATAGTCATAAAAAGAAAAATCAGACTTATTATCAACAGTCTTCATAGACAGTACTGTTTTCAGGAGCTGCGTATGTTCTTCTCAACAACACAGTCAGGTAAAACAAGACGGTCTGTGGATCCACTCCAGTGATGGTAAGGTGTTAGGTGATATGACTGTCTGTAAAACAATGATTATAGCGTTAGCGAATCGAAGTATCTGTTCTTACATGTAAATGAACTGTAAATATGCTAACGTTAGTTCAGCTGGCGTCACATATAAACATGGATAAATGCGGTGGTAAAAAAAAAAATACTCACTTTATATTGAGGCGGCCGTTTATCCCGTTTCCTTCATCCACCGGACCGGCGCCCGCTACCCCCGTTGCCCGCCCGGCCGAGTTGGAGTGAGCTGCTCCAGGTCCGGCCAGTGCCAGGCCGAAGTGTGTGCAGCTTCGCTCCGCTGCGGCAGCCAGAGCCCGCGGCGGCACATTCAAGTGCCCAGAAAAAGTTCTCCAGGTACCCGGTTCCGGCCGCGGGCAACGCCAAAAAGCAGGTCCTTTCCCTCGCAGCCATATCAGTTTGAAAACTACATTCTGTCATTGTCTTCTGAGTTTACAAGGCCAAATTAAAGAGAGCGAGAGCCGGTGGTAGCTTTTAGCAAAGATGGCGGACACTGTGTTTTCATTCTGGGAATGAAGTCTCGTCTATTCTGGGAAGTCTCGTCCCCCTGTGGGTGAGTCAAAAAAGTGCAGAACCTAATATTGTAGTTCTAATCTCGACGTTGCGCAATCCTCCTCTGACGCGATATGACGCGTTACGCGTCATAACGCGTCAGAGGAGGATTACACAAACGCTTTTATTGTAAAATGAGGGGAAAAATGAGGGAGGACAGCAAAACTTCTAAAAAATAATAATGCTTTTCTAGCAATACAAAGCCACATGCTAATCAGTGAAGTATCCCTTTAAGGAATATTTTTAATGAATTTTTGAAAATTAGGGAAGCGATCCATGCACTTAGGCAGTGACTTAACTTTTGATGTTTTTGGTTTGTTTTTAAAGCATTAAAGCTGCAGGAGTTCATCCATGTCGCCCAGTCGCTGGAAACAAACGTTTGGACACCATGGATCACACAGCAGGAAATAAGGTGAGACGGAGGAAACGATCCATTTGCCCTGATGCACTTAGTGACTTGACTTTTTTTTCAAAAAAGACCCCAAAAGTATCTTGGAATGTCTTGAAATTGTACACAGTCATAGTCAAGCATGCCCTGAACAAGAATCCGTTGAATATATTTGCATATCTCTTGAGGAATATTTTTAATGAATTTTTGAAAATCAGGAAAGCGATCCATGCACTTAGGCAGTGACTTAACTTTTGATGTTTTTGGGTTGTTTTTAAAGAATTAAAGCTGCAGGAGTTCATCCATGTCGTCCAGTCGCTGGAAACAAACGTTTGGACACCGTGGATCACACAGCAGGATATCAGGTGAGACGAAGGAAACGATCCATTTGCCCTGATGCACTTAGTGACTTGACTTTTTTTTCAAAAAAAACCACAAAAGTAAATTGGAATGTCTTGAAATTGTACACAGTCATAGTCAAGCATGCCCTGAACAAGAATCCGTTGAATATATTTGCATATCTCTTGAAGAATATTTTTAATGAATTTTTGAAAATCCGGAAAGCGATCCATGCACTTGGACATTCCAAGTATGTTGGAATGTCTTGAAATTGTACTCAGTCATAGTCAACGACACCCTGAACAAGAATCCGTTGAAAATATTTGCATATCGCTTAAGGAATATTTTTAATGAATTTTTGAAAATCAGGAAAGCGATCCATGCACTTAGGCAGTGACTTAACTTTTTCGTCAAAAAAGACCCCAAAAGTATCTTGGAATGTCTTGAAATTGTACACAGTCATAGTCAAGCATGCCCTGAAAAAGAAACCGTTGAATATATTTGCATATCTCTTGAAGAATATTTTTAATTAATTTTTGAAAATACGAAATGCGATCCATGCACTTGGACATTCCAAGTATGTTGGAATGTGTTGAAATTGTACTCAGTCATAGTCAACGAAGCCCTGAACAAGAATCCATTGAAAATATTTGCATATCTCTTAAGGAATATTTTTAATGAATTTTTGGAAATGAGGAAAGTCTGTGCACTTAGGCAGTGACTTAACTTTTTATTCAAAAAAGACCCCAAAAGTATCTTGGAATGTCTTGAAATTGTACACAGTCATAGTCAAGCATGCCCTGAACAAGAATCCGTTGAATATATTTGCATATCTCTTGAAGAATATTTTTAATGAATTTTTGAAAATCCGGAAAGCGATCCATGCACTTGGACATTCCAAGTATGTTGGAATGTCTTGAAATTGTACTCAGTCATAGTCAACGACGCCCTGAACGAGAATCGGTTGAAAATATTTGCATATCGCTTAAGGAATATTTTTAATGAATTTTTGAAAATCAGGAAAGCGATCCATGCACTTAGGCAGTGACTTAACTTTTTCGTCAAAAAAGACCCCAAAAGTATCTTGGAATGTCTTGAAATTGTACACAGTCATAGTCAAGCATGCCCTGAACAAGAAACCGTTGAATATATTTGCATATCTCTTGAAGAATATTTTTAATTAATTTTTGAAAATCCGAAAAGCGATCCATGCACTTGGACATTCCAAGTATGTTGGAATGTGTTGAAATTGTACTCAGTCATAGTCAACGAAGCCCTGAACAAGAATCCATTGAAAATATTTGCATATCTCTTAAGGAATATTTTTAATGAATTTTTGGAAATGAGGAAAGTCTGTGCACTTAGGCAGTGACTTAACTTTTTATTCAAAAAAGACCCCAAAAGTATCTTGGAATGTCTTGAAATTGTACACAGTCATAGTCAAGCATGCCCTGAACAAGAATCCGTTGAATATATTTGCATATCTCTTGAAGAATATTTTTAATGAATTTTTGAAAATCCGAAAAGCGATCCATGCACTTGGACATTCCAAGTATGTTGGAATGTCTTGAAATTGTACTCAGTCATAGTCAACGACGCCCTGAACAAGAATCAATTGAAAATATTTGCATATCTCTTAAAGGGATATTTCACCGTTGAGAAGATGGATGTCTATTAAAACTAGGTCATCTATGTAGTATAAATGTGAAATAATATTTGAAGCAAGTGCCTTCTTGGCTGAGAAAAGCAGAAAAATGTATTTATCGCTCATGTACACGAAAGACACCAACTCCCAGAATGCACAGCGCTCGTTTCCAGCGAGAGTTCACACGCCGCCATTGTTGCTCCCGAGAGACACAGACGCGTCCATTAGCAGACAGCATGATACACGGACACAAATCCCCGAAGTGAAAAGCTACATATACATTCCGGATACATAACGGACCTGCAGGTTACACAGGATTGTTCTCTACTGTGCTAAATTATATCGGGACGTGCAGTAAAAACAAGGAAAGGACAAGCAGTAAGTTCCCATTATTTGCCGGTCAGAGATTCAGAGCGGTGCTGAAGCTTGAAAGCTAAGCTATGCTAAGCTTGTTTGGAGTGAAGAAATCGAAAGAAAAAAACCTGGAAGCTAGCGGGGTTCACAGTCTACAGTTCCAGCAGGAAGACGTAACTGAGAGGTAAGACTGGCGATAATATGCCATTCTATTTCTGATCATAGTATTCGATGTGATATAGTTGTCGGCAGTGAAGCAACAACTTTGTAAACGTAACGTTTGATAGACAATTACACACACGTTATATACACGTATTCTGTTAGCAAAGTAAAGTCACCTTGTTTTCGCTGGAGAATAATGTCAGTGTTATTCAAATGTTTTATTGTTGTTCATGTTTGTTCAAGACGCCTATATAGACAACAGTATAATGCTCACAGCTCACCCAGTTGGTATATTTAGCTGAAATGTTTGTTTTCCTGAAAAGAAGTAAAATCTTCGTTCATATTTTATGTGTAATTATATTCCTTGTCCTTTACAGCTGAAGCCTGGTTTAATCAAGTCTTGGAGAAACTCTTCACAGCATCCAGCTCTGCTCCTCTTCACCACTGTGACTCCTCCAGCTGTCCCACATCAGATTCTGACACCGCTCTACATGTTTCATTATTTATTTTTTGTTTGCATATTGTGTTAGACATGATTTTAGATATGGCTCCTTGATTATTTTTAATGTGTACTCTTGAATATGATGGTAAAACATTTTCCTTTGTGAATAATAAAGTTATTTTTTTTCACCTTCACACCCTGCATGCATTTGTACATTTTTGTAAAGTAAAGACTTGAGGAAGGAGGCTGAATAGTTACTGATTTTATTAATTCTGAAATGTTTATCAACCCTTTTCTCCAAATTAAATCACTTTTCATCTAATAATACTGTAATAGAGGAACACTAAGGGCTAGAAAATAAACCACAACATATATGAATTTAGATTTTTAATATTAATAGTCATAAAAAGAAAAATCAGACTTATTATCAACAGTCTTCATAGACAGTACTGTTTTCAGGAGCTGCGTATGTTCTTCTCAACAACACAGTCAGGTAAAACAAGACGGTCTGTGGATCCACTCCAGTGATGGTAAGGTGTTAGGTGATATGACTGTCTGTAAAACAATGATTATAGCGTTAGCGAATCGAAGTATCTGTTCTTACATGTAAATGAACTGTAAATATGCTAACGTTAGTTCAGCTGGCGTCACATATAAACATGGATAAATGCGGTGGTAAAAAAAAAAATACTCACTTTATATTGAGGCGGCCGTTTATCCCGTTTCCTTCATCCACCGGACCGGCGCCCGCTACCCCCGTTGCCCGCCCGGCCGAGTTGGAGTGAGCTGCTCCAGGTCCGGCCAGTGCCAGGCCGAAGTGTGTGCAGCTTCGCTCCGCTGCGGCAGCCAGAGCCCGCGGCGGCACATTCAAGTGCCCAGAAAAAGTTCTCCAGGTACCCGGTTCCGGCCGCGGGCAACGCCAAAAAGCAGGTCCTTTCCCTCGCAGCCATATCAGTTTGAAAACTACATTCTGTCATTGTCTTCTGAGTTTACAAGGCCAAATTAAAGAGAGCGAGAGCCGGTGGTAGCTTTTAGCAAAGATGGCGGACACTGTGTTTTCATTCTGGGAATGAAGTCTCGTCTATTCTGGGAAGTCTCGTCCCCCTGTGGGTGAGTCAAAAAAGTGCAGAACCTAATATTGTAGTTCTAATCTCGACGTTGCGCAATCCTCCTCTGACGCGATATGACGCGTTACGCGTCATAACGCGTCAGAGGAGGATTACACAAACGCTTTTATTGTAAAATGAGGGGAAAAATGAGGGAGGACAGCAAAACTTCTAAAAAATAATAATGCTTTTCTAGCAATACAAAGCCACATGCTAATCAGTGAAGTATCCCTTTAAGGAATATTTTTAATGAATTTTTGAAAATTAGGGAAGCGATCCATGCACTTAGGCAGTGACTTAACTTTTGATGTTTTTGGTTTGTTTTTAAAGCATTAAAGCTGCAGGAGTTCATCCATGTCGCCCAGTCGCTGGAAACAAACGTTTGGACACCATGGATCACACAGCAGGAAATAAGGTGAGACGGAGGAAACGATCCATTTGCCCTGATGCACTTAGTGACTTGACTTTTTTTTCAAAAAAGACCCCAAAAGTATCTTGGAATGTCTTGAAATTGTACACAGTCATAGTCAAGCATGCCCTGAACAAGAATCCGTTGAATATATTTGCATATCTCTTGAGGAATATTTTTAAGGAATTTTTGAAAATCAGGAAAGCGATCCATGCACTTAGGCAGTGACTTAACTTTTGATGTTTTTGGGTTGTTTTTAAAGAATTAAAGCTGCAGGAGTTCATCCATGTCGTCCAGTCGCTGGAAACAAACGTTTGGACACCCTGGATCACACAGCAGGATATCAGGTGAGACGAAGGAAACGATCCATTTGCCCTGATGCACTTAGTGACTTGACTTTTTTTTCAAAAAAAACCACAAAAGTAAATTGGAATGTCTTGAAATTGTACACAGTCATAGTCAAGCATGCCCTGAACAAGAATCCGTTGAATATATTTGCATATCTCTTGAAGAATATTTTTAATGAATTTTTGAAAATCCGGAAAGCGATCCATGCACTTGGACATTCCAAGTATGTTGGAATGTCTTGAAATTGTACTCAGTCATAGTCAACGACGCCCTGAACAAGAATCCGTTGAAAATATTTGCATATCGCTTAAGGAATATTTTTAATGAATTTTTGAAAATCAGGAAAGCGATCCATGCACTTAGGCAGTGACTTAACTTTTTCGTCAAAAAAGACCCCAAAAGTATCTTGGAATGTCTTGAAATTGTACACAGTCATAGTCAAGCATGCCCTGAAAAAGAAACCGTTGAATATATTTGCATATCTCTTGAAGAATATTTTTAATTAATTTTTGAAAATCCGAAAAGCGATCCATGCACTTGGACATTCCAAGTATGTTGGAATGTGTTGAAATTGTACTCAGTCATAGTCAACGAAGCCCTGAACAAGAATCCATTGAAAATATTTGCATATCTCTTAAGGAATATTTTTAATGAATTTTTGGAAATGAGGAAAGTCTGTGCACTTAGGCAGTGACTTAACTTTTTATCCAAAAAAGACCCCAAAGGTATCTTGGAATGTCTTGAAATTGTACACAGTCATAGTCAAGCATGCCCTGAACAAGAATCCGTTGAATATATTTGCATATCTCTTGAAGAATATTTTTAATGAATTTTTGAAAATCCGGAAAGCGATCCATGCACTTGGACATTCCAAGTATGTTGGAATGTCTTGAAATTGTACTCAGTCATAGACAACGACGCCCTGAACGAGAATCGGTTGAAAATATTTGCATATCGCTTAAGGAATATTTTTAATGAATTTTTGAAAATCAGGAAAGCGATCCATGCACTTCGGCAGTGACTTAACTTTTTCGTCAAAAAAGACCCCAAAAGTATCTTGGAATGTCTTGAAATTGTACACAGTCATAGTCAAGCATGCCCTGAACAAGAAACCGTTGAATATATTTGCATATCTCTTGAAGAATATTTTTAATTAATTTTTGAAAATCCGAAAAGCGATCCATGCACTTGGACATTCCAAGTATGTTGGAATGTGTTGAAATTGTACTCAGTCATAGTCAACGAAGCCCTGAACAAGAATCCATTGAAAATATTTGCATATCTCTTAAGGAATATTTTTAATGAATTTTTGGAAATGAGGAAAGTCTGTGCACTTAGGCAGTGACTTAACTTTTTATTCAAAAAAGACCCCAAAAGTATCTTGGAATGTCTTGAAATTGTACACAGTCATAGTCAAGCATGCCCTGAACAAGAATCCGTTGAATATATTTGCATATCTCTTGAAGAATATTTTTAATGAATTTTTGAAAATCCGGAAAGCGATCCATGCACTTGGACATTCCAAGTATGTTGGAATGTCTTGAAATTGTACTCAGTCATAGTCAACGACGCCCTGAACGAGAATCGGTTGAAAATATTTGCATATCGCTTAAGGAATATTTTTAATGAATTTTTGAAAATCAGGAAAGCGATCCATGCACTTAGGCAGTGACTTAACTTTTTCGTCAAAAAAGACCCCAAAAGTATCTTGGAATGTCTTGAAATTGTACAAAGTCATAGTCAAGCATGCCCTGAACAAGAATCCGTTGAATATATTTGCATATCTCTTGAAGAATATTTTTAATGAATTTTTGAAAATCCGGAAAGCGATCCATGCACTTGGACATTCCAAGTATGTTGGAATGTCTTGAAATTGTACTCAGTCATAGTCAACGACGCCCTGAACAAGAATCCGTTGAAAATATTTGCATATCGCTTAAGGAATATTTTTAATGAATTTTTGAAAATCAGGAAAGCAATCCATGCACTTAGGCAGTGACTTAACTTTTTTGTCAAAAAAGACCCCAAAAGTATCTTGGAATGTCTTGAAATTGTACACAGTCATAGTCAAGCATGCCCTGAACAAGAAACCGTTGAATATATTTGCATATCTCTTGAAGAATATTTTTAATTAATTTTTGAAAATCCGAAAAGCGATCCATGCACTTGGACATTCCAAGTATGTTGGAATGTTTTGAAATTGTACTCAGTCATAGTCAACGACGCCCTGAACAAGAATCAATTGAAAATATTCGCATATCTCTTAAGGAATATTTTTAATGAATTTTTGAAAATCAGGAAAGCAATCCATGCACTTAGGCAGTGACTTAACTTTTTTGTCAAAAAAGACCCCAAAAGTATCTTGGAATGTCTTGAAATTGTACACAGTCATAGTCAAGCATGCCCTGAACAAGAATCCGTTGAATATATTTGCATATCTCTTGAAGAATATTTTTAATGAATTTTTGAAAATCCGGAAAGCGATCCATGCACTTGGACATTCCAAGTATGTTGGAATGTCTTGAAATTGTACTCAGTCATAGTCAACGACGCCCTGAACGAGAATCCGTTGAAAATATTTGCATATCGCTTAAGGAATATTTTTAATGAATTTTTGAAAATCAGGAAAGCGATCCATGCACTTAGGCAGTGACTTAACTTTTTCGTCAAAAAAGACCCCAAAAGTATCTTGGAATGTCTTGAAATTGTACACAGTCATAGTCAAGCATGCCCTGAACAAGAATCCGTTGAATATATTTGCATATCTCTTGAAGAATATTTTTAATGAATTTTTGAAAATCCGGAAAGCGATCCATGCACTTGGACATTCCAAGTATGTTGGAATGTCTTGAAATTGTACTCAGTCATAGTCAACGACGCCCTGAACAAGAATCCGTTGAAAATATTTGCATATCGCTTAAGGAATATTTTTAATGAATTTTTGAAAATCAGGAAAGCAATCCATGCACTTAGGCAGTGACTTAACTTTTTTGTCAAAAAAGACCCCAAAAGTATCTTGGAATGTCTTGAAATTGTACACAGTCATAGTCAAGCATGCCCTGAACAAGAAACCGTTGAATATATTTGCATATCTCTTGAAGAATATTTTTAATGAATTTTTGAAAATCCGAAAAGCGATCCATGCACTTGGACATTCCAAGTATGTTGGAATGTCTTGAAATTGTACTCAGTCATAGTCAACGACGCCCTAAACAAGAATCAATTGAAAATATTTGCATATCTCTTAAGGAATATTTTTAATGAATTTTTGAAAATGATGAAAGTCTGTGCACTTAGGCAGTGACTTAACTTTTTATTCAAAAAAGACCCCAAAGGTATCTTGGAATGTCTTGAAATTGTACACAGTCATAGTCAAGCATGCCCTGAACAAGAATCCGTTGAATATATTTGCATATCTCTTGAAGAATATTTTTAATGAACTTTTGAAAATCAGGAAAGCGATCCATGCACTTGGACATTCCAAGTATGTTGGAATGTGTTGAAATTGTACTCAGTCATAGTCAACGAAGCCCTGAACAAGAATCCATTGAAAATATTTGCATATCTCTTAAGGAATATTTTTAATGAATTTTTGGAAATGAGGAAAGTCTGTGCACTTAGGCAGTGACTTAACTTTTTATCCAAAAAAGACCCCAAAGGTATCTTGGAATGTCTTGAAATTGTACACAGTCATAGTCAAGCATGCCCTGAACAAGAATCCGTTGAATATATTTGCATATCTCTTGAAGAATATTTTTAATGAATTTTTGAAAATCCGGAAAGCGATCCATGCACTTGGACATTCCAAGTATGTTGGAATGTCTTGAAATTGTACTCAGTCATAGACAACGACGCCCTGAACGAGAATCGGTTGAAAATATTTGCATATCGCTTAAGGAATATTTTTAATGAATTTTTGAAAATCAGGAAAGCGATCCATGCACTTCGGCAGTGACTTAACTTTTTCGTCAAAAAAGACCCCAAAAGTATCTTGGAATGTCTTGAAATTGTACACAGTCATAGTCAAGCATGCCCTGAACAAGAAACCGTTGAATATATTTGCATATCTCTTGAAGAATATTTTTAATTAATTTTTGAAAATCCGAAAAGCGATCCATGCACTTGGACATTCCAAGTATGTTGGAATGTGTTGAAATTGTACTCAGTCATAGTCAACGAAGCCCTGAACAAGAATCCATTGAAAATATTTGCATATCTCTTAAGGAATATTTTTAATGAATTTTTGGAAATGAGGAAAGTCTGTGCACTTAGGCAGTGACTTAACTTTTTATTCAAAAAAGACCCCAAAAGTATCTTGGAATGTCTTGAAATTGTACACAGTCATAGTCAAGCATGCCCTGAACAAGAATCCGTTGAATATATTTGCATATCTCTTGAAGAATATTTTTAATGAATTTTTGAAAATCCGGAAAGCGATCCATGCACTTGGACATTCCAAGTATGTTGGAATGTCTTGAAATTGTACTCAGTCATAGTCAACGACGCCCTGAACGAGAATCGGTTGAAAATATTTGCATATCGCTTAAGGAATATTTTTAATGAATTTTTGAAAATCAGGAAAGCGATCCATGCACTTAGGCAGTGACTTAACTTTTTCGTCAAAAAAGACCCCAAAAGTATCTTGGAATGTCTTGAAATTGTACAAAGTCATAGTCAAGCATGCCCTGAACAAGAATCCGTTGAATATATTTGCATATCTCTTGAAGAATATTTTTAATGAATTTTTGAAAATCCGGAAAGCGATCCATGCACTTGGACATTCCAAGTATGTTGGAATGTCTTGAAATTGTACTCAGTCATAGTCAACGACGCCCTGAACAAGAATCCGTTGAAAATATTTGCATATCGCTTAAGGAATATTTTTAATGAATTTTTGAAAATCAGGAAAGCAATCCATGCACTTAGGCAGTGACTTAACTTTTTTGTCAAAAAAGACCCCAAAAGTATCTTGGAATGTCTTGAAATTGTACACAGTCATAGTCAAGCATGCCCTGAACAAGAAACCGTTGAATATATTTGCATATCTCTTGAAGAATATTTTTAATTAATTTTTGAAAATCCGAAAAGCGATCCATGCACTTGGACATTCCAAGTATGTTGGAATGTTTTGAAATTGTACTCAGTCATAGTCAACGACGCCCTGAACAAGAATCAATTGAAAATATTCGCATATCTCTTAAGGAATATTTTTAATGAATTTTTGAAAATCAGGAAAGCAATCCATGCACTTAGGCAGTGACTTAACTTTTTTGTCAAAAAAGACCCCAAAAGTATCTTGGAATGTCTTGAAATTGTACACAGTCATAGTCAAGCATGCCCTGAACAAGAATCCGTTGAATATATTTGCATATCTCTTGAAGAATATTTTTAATGAATTTTTGAAAATCCGGAAAGCGATCCATGCACTTGGACATTCCAAGTATGTTGGAATGTCTTGAAATTGTACTCAGTCATAGTCAACGACGCCCTGAACGAGAATCCGTTGAAAATATTTGCATATCGCTTAAGGAATATTTTTAATGAATTTTTGAAAATCAGGAAAGCGATCCATGCACTTAGGCAGTGACTTAACTTTTTCGTCAAAAAAGACCCCAAAAGTATCTTGGAATGTCTTGAAATTGTACACAGTCATAGTCAAGCATGCCCTGAACAAGAATCCGTTGAATATATTTGCATATCTCTTGAAGAATATTTTTAATGAATTTTTGAAAATCCGGAAAGCGATCCATGCACTTGGACATTCCAAGTATGTTGGAATGTCTTGAAATTGTACTCAGTCATAGTCAACGACGCCCTGAACAAGAATCCGTTGAAAATATTTGCATATCGCTTAAGGAATATTTTTAATGAATTTTTGAAAATCAGGAAAGCAATCCATGCACTTAGGCAGTGACTTAACTTTTTTGTCAAAAAAGACCCCAAAAGTATCTTGGAATGTCTTGAAATTGTACACAGTCATAGTCAAGCATGCCCTGAACAAGAAACCGTTGAATATATTTGCATATCTCTTGAAGAATATTTTTAATGAATTTTTGAAAATCCGAAAAGCGATCCATGCACTTGGACATTCCAAGTATGTTGGAATGTCTTGAAATTGTACTCAGTCATAGTCAACGACGCCCTGAACAAGAATCAATTGAAAATATTTGCATATCTCTTAAGGAATATTTTTAATGAATTTTTGAAAATGATGAAAGTCTGTGCACTTAGGCAGTGACTTAACTTTTTATTCAAAAAAGACCCCAAAGGTATCTTGGAATGTCTTGAAATTGTACACAGTCATAGTCAAGCATGCCCTGAACAAGAATCCGTTGAATATATTTGCATATCTCTTGAAGAATATTTTTAATGAACTTTTGAAAATCAGGAAAGCGATCCATGCACTTGGACATTCCAAGTATGTTGGAATGTCTTGAAATTGTACTCAGTCATAGTCAACGACGCCCTAAACAAGAATCCGTTGAAAATATTTGCATATCGTTTAAGGAATATTTTTAAAGAATTTCTGAAAATCAGGAAAGCGATCCATGCACTTAGGCAGTGACTAAACTTTTTTGTCAAAAAAGACCCCAAAAGTATCTTGGAATGTCTTGAAATTGTACACAGTCATAGTCAAGCATGCCCTGAACAAGAATATGTTGAATATATTTGCATATCTCTTGAAGAATATTTTTAATGAATTTTTGAAAATCCGAAAAGCGATCCATGCACTTGGACATTCCAAGTATGTTGGAATGTCTTGAAATTGTACTCAGTCATAGTCAACGACGCCCTGAACAAGAATCCATTGAAAATATTTGCATATCTCTTAAGGAATATTTTAAATGAATTTTTGAAAATGATGAAAGTCTGTGCACTTAGGCAGTGACTTAACTTTTTATTCAAAAAAGACCCCAAAGGTATCTTGGAATGTCTTGAAATTGTACACAGTCATAGTCAAGCATGCCCTGAACAAGAATCCGTTGAATATATTTGCATATCTCTTGAAGAATATTTTTAATGAACTTTTGAAAATCAGGAAAGCGATCCATGCACTTGGACATTCCAAGTATGTTGGAATGTCTTGAAATTGTACTCAGTCATAGTCAACGACGCCCTGAACAAGAATCCGTTGAAAATATTTGCATATCGTTTAAGGAATATTTTTAAAGAATTTCTGAAAATCAGGAAAGCGATCCATGCACTTAGGCAGTGACTTAACTTTTTCGTCAAAAAAGACCCCAAAAGTATCTTGGAATGTCTTGAAATTGTACACAGTCATAGTCAAGCATGCCCTGAACAAGAATCCGTTGAATATATTTGCATATCTCTTGAAGAATATTTTTAATGAATTTTTGAAAATCCGAAAAGCGATCCATGCACTTGGACATTCCAAGTATGTTGGAATGTCTTGAAATTGTACTCAGTCATAGTCAACGACGCCCTGAACAAGAATCAATTGAAAATATTTGCATATCTCTTAAGGAATATTTTTAATGAATTTTTGAAAATGAGGAAAGTCTGTGCACTTAGGCAGTGACTTAACTTTTTATTCAAAAAAGACCCCAAAAGTATCTTGGAATGTCTTGAAATTGTACACAGTCATAGTCAAGCATGCCCTGAACAAGAATCCGTTGAATATATTTGCATATCTCTTGAAGAATATTTTTAATGAACTTTTGAAAATCAGGAAAGCGATCCATGCACTTGGACATTCCAAGTATGTTGGAATGTCTTGAAATTGTACTCAGTCATAGTCAACGACGCCCTGAACAAGAATCCGTTGAAAATATTTGCATATCGTTTAAGGAATATTTTTAAAGAATTTCTGAAAATCAGGAAAGCGATCCATGCACTTAGGCAGTGACTTAACTTTTTCGTCAAAAAAGACCCCAAAAGTATCTTGGAATGTCTTGAAATTGTACACAGTCATAGTCAAGCATGCCCTGAACAAGAATCCGTTGAATATATTTGCATATCTCTTGAAGAATATTTTTAATTAATTTTTGAAAATCCGGAAAGCGATCCATGCACTTGGACATTCCAAGTATGTTGGAATGTCTTGAAATTGTGCTCGGTCATAGTCAACGACGCCCTGAACAAGAATCCATTGAAAATATTTGCATATCTCTTAAGGAATATTTTTAATGAATTTTTGAAAATTATGAAAGTCTGTGCACTTAGGCAGTGACTTAACTTTTTATCCAAAAAAGACCCCAAAGGTATCTTGGAATGTCTTGAAATTGTACACAGTCATAGTCAAGCATGCCCTGAACAAGAATCCGTTGAATATATTTGCATATCTCTTGAAGAATATTTTTAATGAATTTTTGAAAATCAGGAAAGCGATCCATGCACTTGGACATTCCAAGTATGTTGGAATGTCTTGAAATTGTACTCAGTCATAGTCAACGACGCCCTGAACAAGAATCCGTTGAAAATATTTGCATATCGCTTAAGGAATATTTTTAATGAATTTTTGAAAATCAGGAAAGCGATCCATGCACTTAGGCAGTGACATAACTTTTTTGTCAAAAAAGACCCCAAAAGTATCTTGGAATGTCTTGAAATTGTACACAGTCATAGTCAAGCATGCCCTGAACAAGAATCCGTTGAATATATTTGCATATCTCTTGAAGAATATTTTTAATGAATTTTTGAAAATCCGAAAAGCGATCCATGCACTTGGACATTCCAAGTATGTTGGAATGTCTTTAAATTTTACTCAGTCATAGTCAACGACGCCCTGAACAAGAATCAATTGAAAATATTTGCATATCTCTTAAGGAATATTTTAAATGAATTTTTGAAAATGAGGAAAGTCTGTGCACTTAGGCAGTGACTTCACTTTTTATTCAAAAAAGACCCCAAAAGTATCTTGGAATGTCTTGAAATTGTACACAGTCATAGTCAAGCATGCCCTGAACAAGAATCCGTTGAATATATTTGCATATCTCTTGAAGAATATTTTTAATGAACTTTTGAAAATCAGGAAAGCGATCCATGCACTTGGACATTCCAAGTATGTTGGAATGTTTTGAAATTGTACTCAGTCATAGTCAGCGACGCCCTGAACAAGAATCCGTTGAAAATATTTGCATATCGCTTAAGGAATATTTTTAATGAATTTTTGAAAATCAGGAAAGCGATCCATGCACTTAGGCAGTGACTTAACTTTTTATTCAAAAAAGACCCCAAAAGTATCTTGGAATGTCTTGAAATTGTACACAGTCATAGTCAAGCATGCCCTGAACAAGAATCCGTTGAATATATTTGCATATCTCTTGAAGAATATTTTTAATTAATTTTTGAAAATCCGAAAAGCGATCCATGCACTTGGACATTCCAAGTATGTTGGAATGTCTTGAAATTGTACTCAGTCATAGTCAACGACGCCCTGAACAAGAATCAATTGAAAATATTTGCATATCTCTTAAGGAATATTTTTAATGAATTTTTGAAAATTAGGGAAGCGATCCATGCACTTAGGCAGTGACTTAACTTTTGATGTTTTTGGTTTGTTTTTAAAGCATTAAAGCTGCAGGAGTTCATCCATGTCGCCCAGTCGCTGTAAACAAACGTTTGGACACCATGGATCACACAGCAGGAAATAAGGTGAGACGGAGGAAACAATCCATTTGCCCTGATGCACTTAGTGACTTGACTTTTTTTTCAAAAAAGACCCCAAAAGTATCTTGGAATGTCTTGAAATTGTACACAGTCATAGTCAAGCATGCCCTGAACAAGAATCCGTTGAATATATTTGCATATCGTTTAAGGAATATTTTTAAAGAATTTCCGAAAATCAGGAAAGCGATCCATGCACTTAGGCAGTGACTTAACTTTTTCGTCAAAAAAGACCCCAAAAGTATCTTGGAATGTCTTGAAATTGTACACAGTCATAGTCAAGCATGCCCTGAACAAGAATCCGTTGAATATATTTGCATATCTCTTGAAGAATATTTTTAATGAATTTTTGAAAATCAGGAAAGCGATCCATGCACTTGGACATTCCAAGTATGTTGGAATGTCTTGAAATTGTACTCAGTCATAGTCAACGACGCCCTGAACAAGAATCCGTTGAAAATATTTGCATATCGCTCAAGGAATATTTTTAATGAATTTTTGAAAATCAGGAAAGCGATCCATGCACTAAGGCAGTGACTTAACTTTTTTGTCAAAAAAGACCCCAAAAGTATCTTGGAATGTCTTGAAATTGTACACAGTCATAGTCAAGCATGCCCTGAACAAGAATCCGTTGAATATATTTGCATATCTCTTGAAGAATATTTTTAATGAATTTTTGAAAATCCGAAAAGCGATCCATGCACTTGGACATTCCAAGTATGTTGGAATGTCTTTAAATTGTACTCAGTCATAGTCAACGACGCCCTGAACAAGAATCAATTGAAAATATTTGCATATCTCTTAAGGAATATTTTTAATGAATTTTTGAAAATGAGGAAAGTCTGTACACTTAGGCAGTGACTTAACTTTTTATTCAAAAAAGACCCCAAAAGTATCTTGGAATGTCTTGAAATTGTACACAGTCATAGTCAAGCATGCCCTGAACAAGAATCCGTTGAATATATTTGCATATCTCTTGAAGAATATTTTTAATGAACTTTTGAAAATCAGGAAAGCGATCCATGCACTTGGACATTCCAAGTATGTTGGAATGTTTTGAAATTGTACTCAGTCATAGTCAACGACGCCCTGAACAAGAATCCGTTGAAAATATTTGCATATCGCTTAAGGAATATTTTTAATGAATTTTTGAAAATCAGGAAAGCGATCCATGCACTTCGGCAGTGACTTAACTTTTTATTCAAAAAAGACCCCAAAAGTATCTTGGAATGTCTTGAAATTGTACACAGTCATAGTCAAGCATGCCCTGAACAAGAATCCGTTGAATATATTTGCATATCTCTTGAAGAATATTTTTAATTAATTTTTGAAAATCCGAAAAACGATCCATGCACTTGGACATTCCAAGTATGTTGGAATGTCTTGAAATTGTACTCAGTCATAGTCAACGACGCCCTGAACAAGAATCAATTGAAAATATTTGCATATCTCTTAAGGAATATTTTTAATGAATTTTTGAAAATTAGGGAAGCGGTCCATGCACTTAGGCAGTGACTTAACTTTTCATGTTTTTGGTTTGTTTTTAAAGCATTAAAGCTGCAGGAGTTCATCCATGTCGCCCAGTCGCTGTAAACAAACGTTTGGACACCATGGATCACACAGCAGGAAATAAGGTGAGACGGAGGAAACGATCCATTTGCCCTGATGCACTTAGTGACTTGACTTTTTTTTCAAAAAAGACCCCAAAAGTATCTTGGAATGTCTTGAAATTGTACACAGTCATAGTCAAGCATGCCCTGAACAAGAATCCGTTGAATATATTTGCATATCTCTTGAGGAATATTTTTAATGAATTTTTGAAAATCAGGAAAGCGATCCATGCACTTGGACATTCCAAGTATGTTGGAATGTCTTGAAATTGTACTCAGTCATAGTCAACGACGCCCTGAACAAGAATCCGTTGAAAATATTTGCATATCGTTTAAGGAATATTTTTAAAGAATTTCCGAAAATCAGGAAAGCGATCCATGCACTTAGGCAGTGACTTAACTTTTTCGTCAAAAAAGACCCCAAAAGTATCTTGGAATGTCTTGAAATTGTACACAGTCATAGTCAAGCATGCCCTGAACAAGAATCCGTTGAATATATTTGCATATCTCTTGAAGAATATTTTTAATGAATTTTTGAAAATCCGGAAAGCGATCCATGCACTTGGACATTCCAAGTATGTTGGAATGTCTTGAAATTGTACTCGGTCATAGTCAACGACGCCCTGAACAAGAATCCATTGAAAATATTTGCATATCTCTTAAGGAATATTTTTAATGAATTTTTGAAAATGATGAAAGTCTGTGCACTTAGGCAGTGACTTAACTTTTTATCCAAAAAAGACCCCAAAGGTATCTTGGAATGTCTTGAAATTGTACACAGTCATAGTCAAGCATGCCCTGAACAAGAATCCGTTGAATATATTTGCATATCTCTTGAAGAATATTTTTAATGAATTTTTGAAAATCAGGAAAGCGATCCATGCACTTGGACATTCCAAGTATGTTGGAATGTCTTGAAATTGTACTCAGTCATAGTCAACGACGCCCTGAACAAGAATCCGTTGAAAATATTTGCATATCGCTCAAGGAATATTTTTAATGAATTTTTGAAAATCAGGAAAGCGATCCATGCACTAAGGCAGTGACTTAACTTTTTTGTCAAAAAAGACCCCAAAAGTATCTTGGAATGTCTTGAAATTGTACACAGTCATAGTCAAGCATGCCCTGAACAAGAATCCGTTGAATATATTTGCATATCTCTTGAAGAATATTTTTAATGAATTTTTGAAAATCCGAAAAGCGATCCATGCACTTGGACATTCCAAGTATGTTGGAATGTCTTTAAATTGTACTCAGTCATAGTCAACGACGCCCTGAACAAGAATCAATTGAAAATATTTGCATATCTCTTAAGGAATATTTTTAATGAATTTTTGAAAATGAGGAAAGTCTGTACACTTAGGCAGTGACTTAACTTTTTATTCAAAAAAGACCCCAAAAGTATCTTGGAATGTCTTGAAATTGTACACAGTCATAGTCAAGCATGCCCTGAACAAGAATCCGTTGAATATATTTGCATATCTCTTGAAGAATATTTTTAATGAATTTTTGAAAATCCGAAAAGCGATCCATGCACTTGGACATTCCAAGTATGTTGGAATGTCTTGAAATTGTACTCAGTCATAGTCAACGACGCCCTGAACAAGAATCAATTGAAAATATTTGCATATCTCTTAAGGAATATTTTTAATGAATTTTTGAGATCCATGCACTTAGGCAGTGACTTAACTTTTGATGTTTTTGGTTTGTTTTTAAAGCATTAAAGCTGCAGGAGTTCATCCATGTCGCCCAGTCGCTGGAAACAAACGTTTGGACACCATGGATCACACAGCAGGAAATAAGGTGAGACGGAGGAAACGATCCATTTGCCCTGATGCACTTAGTGACTTGACTTTTTTTTCAAAAAAGACCCCAAAAGTATCTTGGAATGTCTTGAAATTGTACACAGTCATAGTCAAGCATGCCCTGAACAAGAATCCGTTGAATATATTTGCATATCTCTTGAGGAATATTTTTAATGAATTTTTGAAAATCAGGAAAGCGATCCATGCACTTAGGCAGTGACTTAACTTTTGATGTTTTTGGGTTGTTTTTAAAGAATTAAAGCTGCAGGAGTTCATCCATGTCGTCCAGTCGCTGGAAACAAACGTTTGGACACCGTGGATCACACAGCAGGATATCAGGTGAGACGAAGGAAACGATCCATTTGCCCTGATGCACTTAGTGACTTGACTTTTTTTTCAAAAAAAACCCCAAAAGTAAATTGGAATGTCTTGAAATTGTACACAGTCATAGTCAAGCATGCCCTGAACAAGAATCCGTTGAATATATTTGCATATCTCTTGAAGAATATTTTTAATGAATTTTTGAAAATCCGGAAAGCGATCCATGCACTTGGACATTCCAAGTATGTTGGAATGTCTTGAAATTGTACTCAGTCATAGTCAAGCATGCCCTGAACAAGAATCCGTTGAATATATTTGCATATCTCTTGAGGAATATTTTTAATGAATTTTTGAAAATCAGGAAAGCGATCCATGCACTTAGGCAGTGACTTAACTTTTGATGTTTTTGGGTTGTTTTTAAAGAATTAAAGCTGCAGGAGTTCATCCATGTCGTCCAGTCGCTGGAAACAAACGTTTGGACACCGTGGATCACACAGCAGGATATCAGGTGAGACGAAGGAAACGATCCATTTGCCCTGATGCACTTAGTGACTTGACTTTTTTTTCAAAAAAAACCCCAAAAGTAAATTGGAATGTCTTGAAATTGTACACAGTCATAGTCAAGCATGCCCTGAACAAGAATCCGTTGAATATATTTGCATATCTCTTGAAGAATATTTTTAATGAATTTTTGAAAATCCGGAAAGCGATCCATGCACTTGGACATTCCAAGTATGTTGGAATGTCTTGAAATTGTACTCAGTCATAGTCAACGACGCCCTGAACAAGAATCCGTTGAAAATATTTGCATATCGCTTAAGGAATATTTTTAATGAATTTTTGAAAATCAGGAAAGCGATCCATGCACTTAGGCAGTGACTTAACTTTTTCGTCAAAAAAGACCCCAAAAGTATCTTGGAATGTCTTGAAATTGTACACAGTCATAGTCAAGCATGCCCTGAACAAGAAACCGTTGAATATATTTGCATATCTCTTGAAGAATATTTTTAATGAATTTTTGAAAATCCGAAAAGCGATCCATGCACTTGGACATTCCAAGTATGTTGGAATGTGTTGAAATTGTACTCAGTCATAGTCAACGAAGCCCTGAACAAGAATCCATTGAAAATATTTGCATATCTCTTGAAGAATATTTTTAATGAATTTTTGAAAATCCGGAAAGCGATTTATGCACTTGGACATTCCAAGTATGTTGGAATGTCTTGAAATTGTACTCAGTCATAGTCAACGACGCCCTGAACGAGAATCGGTTGAAAATATTTGCATATCGCTTAAGGAATATTTTTAATGAATTTTTGAAAATCAGGAAAGCAATCCATGCACTTAGGCAGTGACTTAACTTTTTTGTCAAAAAAGACCCCAAAAGTATCTTGGAATGTCTTGAAATTGTACACAGTCATAGTCAAGCATGCCCTGAACAAGAAACCGTTGAATATATTTGCATATCTCTTGAAGAATATTTTTAATTAATTTTTGAAAATCCGAAAAGCGATCCATGCACTTGGACATTCCAAGTATGTTGGAATGTTTTGAAATTGTACTCAGTCATAGTCAACGACGCCCTGAACAAGAATCAATTGAAAATATTCGCATATCTCTTAAGGAATATTTTTAATGAATTTTTGAAAATCAGGAAAGCAATCCATGCACTTAGGCAGTGACTTAACTTTTTTGTCAAAAAAGACCCCAAAAGTATCTTGGAATGTCTTGAAATTGTACACAGTCATAGTCAAGCATGCCCTGAACAAGAATCCGTTGAATATATTTGCATATCTCTTGAAGAATATTTTTAATGAACTTTTGAAAATCAGGAAAGCGATCCATGTACTTGGACATTCAAAGTATGTTGGAATGTCTTGAAATTGTACTCGGTCATAGTCAACGACGCCCTGAACAAGAATCCGTTGAAAATATTTGCATATCGCTTAAGGAATATTTTTAATGAATTTTTGAAAATCAGGAAAGCGATCCATGCACTTAGGCAGTGACTTAACTTTTTCGTCAAAAAAGACCCCAAAAGTATCTTGGAATGTCTTGAAATTGTACACAGTCATAGTCAAGCATGCCCTGAACAAGAATCCGTTGAATATATTTGCATATCTCTTGAAGAATATTTTTAATGAATTTTTGAAAATCCGGAAAGCGATCCATGCACTTGGACATTCCAAGTATGTTGGAATGTCTTGAAATTGTACTCGGTCATAGTCAACGACGCCCTGAACAAGAATCCATTGAAAATATTTGCATATCTCTTAAGGAATATTTTTAATGAATTTTTGGAAATGAGGAAAGTCTGTGCACTTAGGCAGTGACTTAACTTTTTATTCAAAAAAGACCCCAAAAGTATCTTGGAATGTCTTGAAATTGTACACAGTCATAGTCAAGCATGCCCTGAACAAGAATCCGTTGAATATATTTGCATATCTCTTGAAGAATATTTTTAATGAATTTTTGAAAATCCGGAAAGCGATCCATGCACTTGGACATTCCAAGTATGTTGGAATGTCTTGAAATTGTACTCAGTCATAGTCAACGACGCCCTGAACGAGAATCCGTTGAAAATATTTGCATATCGCTTAAGGAATATTTTTAATGAATTTTTGAAAATCAGGAAAGCGATCCATGCACTTAGGCAGTGACTTAACTTTTTCGTCAAAAAAGACCCCAAAAGTATCTTGGAATGTCTTGGAATTGTACACAGTCATAGTCAAGCATGCCCTGAACAAGAATCCGTTGAATATATTTGCATATCTCTTGAAGAATATTTTTAATGAATTTTTGAAAATCCGGAAGGGATCCATGCACTTGGACATTCCAAGTATGTTGGAATGTCTTGAAATTGTACTCAGTCATAGTCAACGACGCCCTGAACAAGAATCCGTTGAAAATATTTGCATATCGCTTAAGGAATATTTTTAATGAATTTTTGAAAATCAGGAAAGCAATCCATGCACTTAGGCAGTGACTTAACTTTTTTGTCAAAAAAGACCCCAAAAGTATCTTGGAATGTCTTGAAATTGTACACAGTCATAGTCAAGCATGCCCTGAACAAGAAACCGTTGAATATATTTGCATATCTCTTGAAGAATATTTTTAATGAATTTTTGAAAATCCGAAAAGCGATCCATGCACTTGGACATTCCAAGTATGTTGGAATGTCTTGAAATTGTACTCAGTCATAGTCAACGACGTCCTGAACAAGAATCAATTGAAAATATTTGCATATCTCTTAAGGAATATTTTTAATGAATTTTTGAAAATGAGGAAAGTCTGTGCACTTAGGCAGTGACTTAACTTTTTATTCAAAAAAGACCCCAAAAGTATCTTGGAATGTCTTGAAATTGTACACAGTCATAGTCAAGCATGCCCTGAACAAGAATCCGTTGAATATATTTGCATATCTCTTGAAGAATATTTTTAATGAACTTTTGAAAATCAGGAAAGCGATCCATGCACTTGGACATTCCAAGTATGTTGGAATGTCTTGAAATTGTACTCAGTCATAGTCAACGACGCCCTGAACAAGAATCCGTTGAAAATATTTGCATATCGTTTAAGGAATATTTTTAAAGAATTTCTGAAAATCAGGAAAGCGATCCATGCACTTAGGCAGTGACTTAACTTTTTCGTCAAAAAAGACCCCAAAAGTATCTTGGAATGTCTTGAAATTGTACACAGTCATAGTCAAGCATGCCCTGAACAAGAATCCGTTGAATATATTTGCATATCTCTTGAAGAATATTTTTAATGAACTTTTGAAAATCAGGAAAGCGATCCATGTACTTGGACATTTAAAGTATGTTGGAATGTCTTGAAATTGTACTCGGTCATAGTCAACGACGCCCTGAACAAGAATCCGTTGAAAATATTTGCATATCGCTTAAGGAATATTTTTAATGAATTTTTGAAAATCAGGAAAGCGATCCATGCACTTAGGCAGTGACTTAACTTTTTCGTCAAAAAAGACCCCAAAAGTATCTTGGAATGTCTTGAAATTGTACACAGTCATAGTCAAGCATGCCCTGAACAAGAATCCGTTGAATATATTTGCATATCTCTTGAAGAATATTTTTAATGAATTTTTGAAAATCCGGAAAGCGATCCATGCACTTGGACATTCCAAGTATGTTGGAATGTCTTGAAATTGTACTCAGTCATAGTCAACGACGCCCTGAACAAGAATCCATTGAAAATATTTGCATATCTCTTAAGGAATATTTTTAATGAATTTTTGAAAATGATGAAAGTCTGTGCACTTAGGCAGTGACTTAACTTTTTATTCAAAAAAGACCCCAAAGGTATCTTGGAATGTCTTGAAATTGTACACAGTCATAGTCAAGCATGCCCTGAACAAGAATCCGTTGAATATATTTGCATATCTCTTGAAGAATATTTTTAATGAACTTTTGAAAATCAGGAAAGCGATCCATGCACTTGGACATTCCAAGTATGTTGGAATGTCTTGAAATTGTACTCAGTCATAGTCAACGACGCCCTGAACAAGAATCCGTTGAAAATATTTGCATATCGTTTAAGGAATATTTTTAAAGAATTTCTGAAAATCAGGAAAGCGATCCATGCACTTAGGCAGTGACTAAACTTTTTTGTCAAAAAAGACCCCAAAAGTATCTTGGAATGTCTTGAAATTGTACACAGTCATAGTCAAGCATGCCCTGAACAAGAATATGTTGAATATATTTGCATATCTCTTGAAGAATATTTTTAATGAATTTTTGAAAATCCGAAAAGCGATCCATGCACTTGGACATTCCAAGTATGTTGGAATGTCTTGAAATTGTACTCAGTCATAGTCAACGACGCCCTGAACAAGAATCAATTGAAAATATTTGCATATCTCTTAAGGAATATTTTTAATGAATTTTTGAAAATGAGGAAAGTCTGTGCACTTAGGCAGTGACTTAACTTTGTATTCAAAAAAGACCCCAAAAGTATCTTGGAATGTCTTGAAATTGTACACAGTCATAGTCAAGCATGCCCTGAACAAGAATCCGTTGAATATATTTGCATATCTCTTGAAGAATATTTTTAATGAACTTTTGAAAATCAGGAAAGCGATCCATGCACTTGGACATTCCAAGTATGTTGGAATGTCTTGAAATTGTACTCAGTCATAGTCAACGACGCCCTGAACAAGAATCCGTTGAAAATATTTGCATATCGTTTAAGGAATATTTTTAAAGAATTTCTGAAAATCAGGAAAGCGATCCATGCACTTAGGCAGTGACTTAACTTTTTCGTCAAAAAAGACCCCAAAAGTATCTTGGAATGTCTTGAAATTGTACACAGTCATAGTCAAGAATGCCCTGAACAAGAATCCGTTGAATATATTTGCATATCTCTTGAAGAATATTTTTAATGAATTTTTGAAAATCCGGAAAGCGATCCATGCACTTGGACATTCCAAGTATGTTGGAATGTCTTGAAATTGTTCTCGGTCATAGTCAACGACGCCCTGAACAAGAATCCATTGAAAATATTTGCATATCTTTTAAGGAATATTTTTAATGAATTTTTGAAAATGATGAAAGTCTGTGCACTTAGGCAGTGACTTAACTTTTTATTCAAAAAAGACCCCAAAGGTATCTTGGAATGTCTTGAAATTGTACACAGTCATAGTCAAGCATGCCCTGAACAAGAATCCGTTGAATATATTTGCATATCTCTTGAAGAATATTTTTAAAGAACTTTTGAAAATCAGGAAAGCGATCCATGCACTTGGACATTCCAAGTATGTTGGAATGTCTTGAAATTGTACTCGGTCATAGTCAACGACGCCCTGAACAAGAATCCGTTGAAAATATTTGCATATCGTTTAAGGAATATTTTTAAAGAATTTCTGAAAATCAGGAAAGCGATCCATGCACTTAGGCAGTGACTTAACTTTTTCGTCAAAAAAGACCCCAAAAGTATCTTGGAATGTCTTGAAATTGTACACAGTCATAGTCAAGAATGCCCTGAACAAGAATCCGTTGAATATATTTGCATATCTCTTGAAGAATATTTTTAATGAATTTTTGAAAATCCGGAAAGCGATCCATGCACTTGGACATTCCAAGTATGTTGGAATGTCTTGAAATTGTACTCGGTCATAGTCAACGACGCCCTGAACAAGAATCCATTGAAAATATTTGCATATCTCTTAAGGAATATTTTTAATGAATTTTTGAAAATGAGGAAAGTCTGTGCACTTAGGCAGTGACTTAACTTTTTATTCAAAAAAGACCCCAAAGGTATCTTGGAATGTCTTGAAATTATTCACAGTCATAGTCAAGCATGCCCTGAACAAGAATCCGTTGAATATATTTGCATATCTCTTGAAGAATATTTTTAATGAGCTTTTGAAAATCAGGAAAGCGATCCATGCACTTGGACATTCCAAGTATGTTGGAATGTCTTGAAAATGTACTCAGTCATAGTCAACGACGCCCTGAACAAGAATCAATTGAAAATATTTGCATATCTCTTAAGGAATATTTTTAATGAATTTTTGAAAATGAGGAAAGTCTGTGCACTTAGGCAGTGACTTAACTTTTTATTCAAAAAAGACCCCAAAAGTATCTTGGAATGTCTTGAAATTGTACACAGTCATAGTCAAGCATGCCCTGAACAAGAATCCGTTGAATATATTTGCATATCTCTTGAAGAATATTTTTAATGAACTTTTGAAAATCAGGAAAGCGATCCATGCACTTGGACATTCCAAGTATGTTGGAATGTCTTGAAATTGTACTCAGTCATAGTCAACGACGCCCTGAACAAGAATCCGTTGAAAATATTTGCATATCGTTTAAGGAATATTTTTAAAGAATTTCTGAAAATCAGGAAAGCGATCCATGCACTTAGGCAGTGACTTAACTTTTTCGTCAAAAAAGACCCCAAAAGTATCTTGGAATGTCTTGAAATTGTACACAGTCATAGTCAAGAATGCCCTGAACAAGAATCCGTTGAATGTATTTGCATATCTCTTGAAGAATATTTTTAATGAATTTTTGAAAATCCGGAAAGCGATCCATGCACTTGGACATTCCAAGTATGTTGGAATGTCTTGAAATTGTACTCGGTCATAGTCAACGACGCCCTGAACAAGAATCCATTGAAAATATTTGCATATCTCTTAAGGAATATTTTTAATGAATTTTTGAAAATGAGGAAAGTCTGTGCACTTAGGCAGTGACTTAACTTTTTATTCAAAAAAGACCCCAAAGGTATCTTGGAATGTCTTGAAATTGTACACAGTCATAGTCAAGCATGCCCTGAACAAGAATCCGTTGAATATATTTGCATATCTCTTGAAGAATATTTTTAATGAACTTTTGAAAATCAGGAAAGCGATCCATGCACTTGGACATTCCAAGTATGTTGGAATGTCTTGAAATTGTACTCAGTCATAGTCAACGACGCCCTGAACAAGAATCCGTTGAAAATATTTGCATATCGTTTAAGGAATATTTTTAAAGAATTTCTGAAAATCAGGAAAGCGATCCATGCACTTAGGCAGTGACTTAACTTTTTTGTCAAAAAAGACCCCAAAAGTATCTTGGAATGTCTTGAAATTGTACACAGTCATAGTCAAGCATGCCCTGAACAAGAATCCGTTGAATATATTTGCATATCTCTTGAAGAATATTTTTAATGAATTTTTGAAAATCCGAAAAGCGATCCATGCACTTGGACATTCCAGGTATGTTGGAATGTCTTGAAATTGTACTCAGTCATAGTCAACGACGCCCTGAACAAGAATCAATTGAAAATATTTGCATATCTCTTAAGGAATATTTTTAATGAATTTTTGAAAATGAGGAAAGTCTGTGCACTTAGGCAGTGACTTAACTTTTTATTCAAAAAAGACCCCAAAAGTATCTTGGAATGTCTTGAAATTGTACACAGTCATAGTCAAGCATGCCCTGAACAAGAATCCGTTGAATATATTTGCATATCTCTTGAAGAATATTTTTAATGAACTTTTGAAAATCAGGAAAGCGATCCATGCACTTGGACATTCCAAGTATGTTGGAATGTCTTGAAATTGTACTCAGTCATAGTCAACGACGCCCTGAACAAGAATCCGTTGAAAATATTTGCATATCGTTTAAGGAATATTTTTAAAGAATTTCTGAAAATCAGGAAAGCGATCCATGCACTTAGGCAGTGACTTAACTTTTTCGTCAAAAAAGACCCCAAAAGTATCTTGGAATGTCTTGAAATTGTACACAGTCATAGTCAAGCATGCCCTGAACAAGAATCCGTTGAATATATTTGCATATCTCTTGAAGAATATTTTAAATGAATTTTTGAAAATCCGGAAAGCGATCCATGCACTTGGACATTCAAAGTATGTTGGAATGTCTTGAAATTGTACTCAGTCATAGTCAACGACGCCCTGAACAAGAATCCGTTGAAAATATTTGCATATCTATTAAGGAATATTTTTAATGAATTTTTGAAAATGATGAAAGTCTGTGCACTTAGGCAGTGACTTAACTTTTTATTCAAAAAAGACCCCAAAGGTATCTTGGAATGTCTTGAAATTGTACACAGTCATAGTCAAGCATGCCCTGAACAAGAATCCGTTGAATATATTTGCATATCTCTTGAAGAATATTTTTAATGAACTTTTGAAAATCAGGAAAGCGATCCATGCACTTGGACATTCCAAGTATGTTGGAATGTCTTGAAATTGTACTCAGTCATAGTCAACGACGCCCTGAACAAGAATCCGTTGAAAATATTTGCATATCGCTTAAGGAATATTTTTAATGAATTTTTGAAAATCAGGAAAGCGATCCATGCACTTAGGCAGTGACTTAACTTTTTTGTCAAAAAAGACCCCAAAAGTATCTTGGAATGTCTTGAAATTGTACACAGTCATAGTCAAGCATGCCCTGAACAAGAATCCGTTGAATGTATTTGCATATCTCTTGAAGAATATTTTTAATGAATTTTTGAAAATCCGAAAAGCGATCCATGCATTTGGACATTCCAAGTATGTTGGAATGTCTTGAAATTGTACTCGGTCATAGTCAACGACGCCCTGAACAAGAATCCATTGAAAATATTTGCATATCTCTTAAGGAATATTTTTAAAGAATTTCTGAAAATCAGGAAAGCGATCCATGCACTTAGGCAGTGACTTAACTTTTTCGTCAAAAAAGACCCCAAAAGTATCTTGGAATGTCTTGAAATTGTACACAGTCATAGTCAAGCATGCCCTGAACAAGAATCCGTTGAATATATTTGCATATCTCTTGAAGAATATTTTTAATGAATTTTTGAAAATCCGAAAAGCGATCCATGCACTTGGACATTCCAAGTATGTTGGAATGTCTTGAAATTGTACTCAGTCATAGTCAACGACGCCCTGAACAAGAATCCGTTGAAAATATTTGCATATCGTTTAAGGAATATTTTTAAAGAATTTCTGAAAATCAGGAAAGCGATCCATGCACTTAGGCAGTGACTTAACTTTTTCGTCAAAAAAGACCCCAAAAGTATCTTGGAATGTCTTGAAATTGTACACAGTCATAGTCAAGCATGCCCTGAACAAGAATCCGTTGAATATATTTGCATATCTCTTGAAGAATATTTTTAATGAATTTTTGAAAATCCGGAAAGCGATCCATGCACTTGTACATTCCAAGTATGTTGGAATGTCTTGAAATTGTACTCAGTCATAGTCAACAACGCCCTGAACAAGAATCCATTGAAAATATTTGCATATCTCTTAAGGAATATTTTTAATGAATTTTTGAAAATGAGGAAAGTCTGTGCACTTAGGCAGTGACTTAACTTTTTATTCAAAAAAGACCCCAAAAGTATCTTGGAATGTCTTGAAATTGTACACAGTCATAGTCAAGCATGCCCTGAACAAGAATTCGTTGAATATATTTGCATATCTCTTGAAGAATATTTTTAATGAACTTTTGAAAATCAGGAAAGCGATCCATGCACTTGGACATTCCAAGTATGTTGGAATGTTTTGAAATTGTACTCAGTCATAGTCAACGACGCCCTGAACAAGAATCCGTTGAAAATATTTGCATATCGCTTAAGGAATATTTTTAATGAATTTTTGAAAATCAGGAAAGCGATTCATGCACTTAGGCAGTGACTTAACTTTTTATTCAAAAAAGACCCCAAAAGTATCTTGGAATGTCTTGAAATTGTACACAGTCATAGTCAAGCATGCCCTGAACAAGAATCCGTTGAATATATTTGCATATCTCTTGAAGAATATTTTTAATGAATTTTTGAAAATCCGGAAAGCGATCCATGCACTTGGACATTCCAAGTATGTTGGAATGTCTTGAAATTGTACTCGGTCATAGTCAACGACGCCCTGAACAAGAATCCATTGAAAATATTTGCATATCTCTGAAGGAATATTTTTAATGAATTTTTGAAAATGATGAAAGTCTGTGCACTTAGGCAGTGACTTAACTTTTTATTCAAAAAAGACCCCAAAGGTATCTTGGAATGTCTTGAAATTGTACACAGTCATAGTCAAGCATGCCCTGAACAAGAATCCGTTGAATATATTTGCATATCTCTTAAGGAATATTTTTAATGAACTTTTGAAAATCAGGAAAGCGATCCATGCACTTGGACATTCCAAGTATGTTGGAATGTTTTGAAATTGTACTCAGTCATAGTCAACGACGCCCTGAACAAGAATCCGTTGAAAATATTTGCATATCGCTTAAGGAATATTTTTAATGAATTTTTGAAAATCAGGAAAGCGATCCATGCACTTCGGCAGTGACTTAACTTTTTATTCAAAAAAGACCCCAAAAGTATCTTGGAATGTCTTGAAATTGTACACAGTCATAGTCAAGCATGCCCTGAACAAGAATCCGTTGAATATATTTGCTTATCTCTTGAAGAATATTTTTAATGAATTTTTGAAAATCCGAAAAGCGATCCATGCACTTGGACATTCCAAGTATGTTGGAATGTCTTGAAATTGTACACAGTCATAGTCAAGCATGCCCTGAACAAGAATCCGTTGAATATATTTGCATATCTCTTGAAGAATATTTTTAATGAACTTTTGAAAATCAGGAAAGCGATCCATGCACTTGGACATTCCAAGTATGTTGGAATGTCTTGAAATTGTACTCAGTCATAGTCAACGACGCCCTGAACAAGAATCCGTTGAAAATATTTGCATATCGTTTAAGGAATATTTTTAAAGAATTTCTGAAAATCAGGAAAGCGATCCATGCACTTAGGCAGTGACTTAACTTTTTCGTCAAAAAAGACCCCAAAAGTATCTTGGAATGTCTTGAAATTGTACACAGTCATAGTCAAGCATGCCCTGAACAAGAATCCGTTGAATATATTTGCATATCTCTTGAAGAATATTTTTAATGAATTTTTGAAAATCCGAAAAGCGATCCATGCACTTGGACATTCCAGGTATGTTGGAATGTCTTGAAATTGTACTCAGTCATAGTCAACGACGCCCTGAACAAGAATCAATTGAAAATATTTGCATATCTCTTAAGGAATATTTTTAATGAATTTTTGAAAATGAGGAAAGTCTGTGCACTTAGGCAGTGACTTAACTTTTTATTCAAAAAAGACCCCAAAAGTATCTTGGAATGTCTTGAAATTGTACACAGTCATAGTCAAGCATGCCCTGAACAAGAATCCGTTGAATATATTTGCATATCTCTTGAAGAATATTTTTAATGAACTTTTGAAAATCAGGAAAGCGATCCATGCACTTGGACATTCCAAGTATGTTGGAATGTCTTGAAATTGTACTCAGTCATAGTCAACGACGCCCTGAACAAGAATCCGTTGAAAATATTTGCATATCGTTTAAGGAATATTTTTAAAGAATTTCTGAAAATCAGGAAAGCGATCCATGCACTTAGGCAGTGACTTAACTTTTTCGTCAAAAAAGACCCCAAAAGTATCTTGGAATGTCTTGAAATTGTACACAGTCATAGTCAAGCATGCCCTGAACAAGAATCCGTTGAATATATTTGCATATCTCTTGAAGAATATTTTAAATGAATTTTTGAAAATCCGGAAAGCGATCCATGCACTTGGACATTCAAAGTATGTTGGAATGTCTTGAAATTGTACTCAGTCATAGTCAACGACGCCCTGAACAAGAATCCGTTGAAAATATTTGCATATCTATTAAGGAATATTTTTAATGAATTTTTGAAAATGATGAAAGTCTGTGCACTTAGGCAGTGACTTAACTTTTTATTCAAAAAAGACCCCAAAGGTATCTTGGAATGTCTTGAAATTGTACACAGTCATAGTCAAGCATGCCCTGAACAAGAATCCGTTGAATATATTTGCATATCTCTTGAAGAATATTTTTAATGAACTTTTGAAAATCAGGAAAGCGATCCATGCACTTGGACATTCCAAGTATGTTGGAATGTCTTGAAATTGTACTCAGTCATAGTCAACGACGCCCTGAACAAGAATCCGTTGAAAATATTTGCATATCGCTTAAGGAATATTTTTAATGAATTTTTGAAAATCAGGAAAGCGATCCATGCACTTAGGCAGTGACTTAACTTTTTTGTCAAAAAAGACCCCAAAAGTATCTTGGAATGTCTTGAAATTGTACACAGTCATAGTCAAGCATGCCCTGAACAAGAATCCGTTGAATGTATTTGCATATCTCTTGAAGAATATTTTTAATGAATTTTTGAAAATCCGAAAAGCGATCCATGCATTTGGACATTCCAAGTATGTTGGAATGTCTTGAAATTGTACTCGGTCATAGTCAACGACGCCCTGAACAAGAATCCATTGAAAATATTTGCATATCTCTTAAGGAATATTTTTAAAGAATTTCTGAAAATCAGGAAAGCGATCCATGCACTTAGGCAGTGACTTAACTTTTTCGTCAAAAAAGACCCCAAAAGTATCTTGGAATGTCTTGAAATTGTACACAGTCATAGTCAAGCATGCCCTGAACAAGAATCCGTTGAATATATTTGCATATCTCTTGAAGAATATTTTTAATGAATTTTTGAAAATCCGAAAAGCGATCCATGCACTTGGACATTCCAAGTATGTTGGAATGTCTTGAAATTGTACTCAGTCATAGTCAACGACGCCCTGAACAAGAATCCGTTGAAAATATTTGCATATCGTTTAAGGAATATTTTTAAAGAATTTCTGAAAATCAGGAAAGCGATCCATGCACTTAGGCAGTGACTTAACTTTTTCGTCAAAAAAGACCCCAAAAGTATCTTGGAATGTCTTGAAATTGTACACAGTCATAGTCAAGCATGCCCTGAACAAGAATCCGTTGAATATATTTGCATATCTCTTGAAGAATATTTTTAATGAATTTTTGAAAATCCGGAAAGCGATCCATGCACTTGTACATTCCAAGTATGTTGGAATGTCTTGAAATTGTACTCAGTCATAGTCAACAACGCCCTGAACAAGAATCCATTGAAAATATTTGCATATCTCTTAAGGAATATTTTTAATGAATTTTTGAAAATGAGGAAAGTCTGTGCACTTAGGCAGTGACTTAACTTTTTATTCAAAAAAGACCCCAAAAGTATCTTGGAATGTCTTGAAATTGTACACAGTCATAGTCAAGCATGCCCTGAACAAGAATCCGTTGAATATATTTGCATATCTCTTGAAGAATATTTTTAATGAACTTTTGAAAATCAGGAAAGCGATCCATGCACTTGGACATTCCAAGTATGTTGGAATGTTTTGAAATTGTACTCAGTCATAGTCAACGACGCCCTGAACAAGAATCCGTTGAAAATATTTGCATATCGCTTAAGGAATATTTTTAATGAATTTTTGAAAATCAGGAAAGCGATTCATGCACTTAGGCAGTGACTTAACTTTTTATTCAAAAAAGACCCCAAAAGTATCTTGGAATGTCTTGAAATTGTACACAGTCATAGTCAAGCATGCCCTGAACAAGAATCCGTTGAATATATTTGCATATCTCTTGAAGAATATTTTTAATGAATTTTTGAAAATCCGGAAAGCGATCCATGCACTTGGACATTCCAAGTATGTTGGAATGTCTTGAAATTGTACTCGGTCATAGTCAACGACGCCCTGAACAAGAATCCATTGAAAATATTTGCATATCTCTGAAGGAATATTTTTAATGAATTTTTGAAAATGATGAAAGTCTGTGCACTTAGGCAGTGACTTAACTTTTTATTCAAAAAAGACCCCAAAGGTATCTTGGAATGTCTTGAAATTGTACACAGTCATAGTCAAGCATGCCCTGAACAAGAATCCGTTGAATATATTTGCATATCTCTTAAGGAATATTTTTAATGAACTTTTGAAAATCAGGAAAGCGATCCATGCACTTGGACATTCCAAGTATGTTGGAATGTTTTGAAATTGTACTCAGTCATAGTCAACGACGCCCTGAACAAGAATCCGTTGAAAATATTTGCATATCGCTTAAGGAATATTTTTAATGAATTTTTGAAAATCAGGAAAGCGATCCATGCACTTCGGCAGTGACTTAACTTTTTATTCAAAAAAGACCCCAAAAGTATCTTGGAATGTCTTGAAATTGTACACAGTCATAGTCAAGCATGCCCTGAACAAGAATCCGTTGAATATATTTGCTTATCTCTTGAAGAATATTTTTAATGAATTTTTGAAAATCCGAAAAGCGATCCATGCACTTGGACATTCCAAGTATGTTGGAATGTCTTGAAATTGTACACAGTCATAGTCAAGCATGCCCTGAACAAGAATCCGTTGAATATATTTGCATATCTCTTGAAGAATATTTTTAATGAACTTTTGAAAATCAGGAAAGCGATCCATGCACTTGGACATTCCAAGTATGTTGGAATGTCTTGAAATTGTACTCAGTCATAGTCAACGACGCCCTGAACAAGAATCCGTTGAAAATATTTGCATATCGTTTAAGGAATATTTTTAAAGAATTTCTGAAAATCAGGAAAGCGATCCATGCACTTAGGCAGTGACTTAACTTTTTCGTCAAAAAAGACCCCAAAAGTATCTTGGAATGTCTTGAAATTGTACACAGTCATAGTCAAGCATGCCCTGAACAAGAATCCGTTGAATATATTTGCATATCTCTTGAAGAATATTTTTAATGAATTTTTGAAAATCCGGAAAGCGATCCATGCACTTGGACATTCCAAGTATGTTGGAATGTCTTGAAATTGTTCTCAGTCATAGTCAACAACGCCCTGAACAAGAATCCATTGAAAATATTTGCATATCGTTTAAGGAATATTTTTAATGAATTTTTGAAAATGAGGAAAGTCTGTGCACTTAGGCAGTGACTTAACTTTTTATTCAAAAAAGACCCCAAAAGTATCTTGGAATGTCTTGAAATTGTACACAGTCATAGTCAAGCATGCCCTGAACAAGAATCCGTTGAATATATTTGCATATCTCTTGAAGAATATTTTTAATGAACTTTTGAAAATCAGGAAAGCAATCCATGCACTTGGACATTCCAAGTATGTTGGAATGTTTTGAAATTGTACTCAGTCATAGTCAACGACGCCCTGAACAAGAATCCGTTGAAAATATTTGCATATCGCTTAAGGAATATTTTTAATGAATTTTTGAAAATCAGGAAAGCGATCCATGCACTTAGGCAGTGACTTAACTTTTTATTCAAAAAAGACCCCAAAAGTATCTTGGAATGTCTTGAAATTGTACACAGTCATAGTCAAGCATGCCCTGAACAAGAATCCGTTGAATATATTTGCATATCTCTTGAAGAATATTTTTAATGAATTTTTGAAAATCCGAAAAGCGATCCATGCACTTGGACATTCCAAGTATGTTGGAATGTCTTGAAATTGTACTCAGTCATAGTCAATGACGCCCTGAACAAGAATCCGTTGAAAATATTTGCATATCGCTTAAGGAATATTTTTAATGAATTTTTGAAAATCAGGAAAGCGATCCATGCACTTAGGCAGTGACTTAACTTTTTTGTCAAAAAAGACCCCAAAAGTATCTTGGAATGTCTTGAAATTGTACACAGTCATAGTCAAGCATGCCCTGAACAAGAATCCGTTGAATATATTTGCATATCTCTTGAAGAATATTTTTAATGAATTTTTGAAAATCCGAAAAGCGATCCATGCACTTGGACATTCCAAGTATGTTGGAATGTCTTGAAATTGTACTCGGTCATAGTCAACGACGCCCTGAACAAGAATCAATTGAAAATATTTGCATATCTCTTAAGGAATATTTTTAATGAATTTTTGAAAATGAGGAAAGTCTGTGCACTTAGGCAGTGACTTAACTTTTTATTCAAAAAAGACCCCAAAAGTATCTTGGAATGTCTTGAAATTGTACACAGTCATAGTCAAGCATGCCCTGAACAAGAATCCGTTGAATATATTTGCATATCTCTTGAAGAATATTTTTAATGAACTTTTGAAAATCAGGAAAGCGATCCATGCACTTGGACATTCCAAGTATGTTGGAATGTCTTGAAATTGTACTCAGTCATAGTCAACGACGCCCTGAACAAGAATCCGTTGAAAATATTTGCATATCGCTTAAGGAATATTTTTAATGAATTTTTGAAAATCAGGAAAGCGATCCATGCACTTAGGCAGTGACTTAACTTTTTTGTCAAAAAAGACCCCAAAAGTATCTTGGAATGTCTTGAAATTGTACACAGTCATAGTCAAGCATGCCCTGAACAAGAATCCGTTGAATATATTTGCATATCTCTTGAAGAATATTTTTAATGAATTTTTGAAAATCCGAAAAGCGATCCATGCACTTGGACATTCCAAGTATGTTGGAATGTCTTGAAATTGTACTCAGTCATAGTCAACGACGCCCTGAACAAGAATCAATTGAAAATATTTGCATATCTCTTAAGGAATATTTTTAATGAATTTTTGAAAATGAGGAAAGTCTGTGCACTTCGGCAGTGACTTAACTTTTTATTCAAAAAAGACCCCAAAAGTATCTTGGAATGTCTTGAAATTGTAAACAGTCATAGTCAAGCATGCCCTGAACAAGAATCCGTTGAATATATTTGCATATCTCTTGAAGAATATTTTTAATGAACTTTTGAAAATCAGGAAAGCGATCCATGCACTTGGACATTCCAAGTATGTTGGAATGTCTTGAAATTGTACTCAGTCATAGTCAACGACGCCCTGAACAAGAATCCGTTGAAAATATTTGCATATCGTTTAAGGAATATTTTTAAAGAATTTCTGAAAATCAGGAAAGCGATCCATGCACTTAGGCAGTGACTTAACTTTTTCGTCAAAAAAGACCCCAAAAGTATCTTGGAATGTCTTGAAATTGTACACAGTCATAGTCAAGCATGCCCTGAACAAGAATCCGTTGAATATATTTGCATATCTCTTGAAGAATATTTTTAATGAATTTTTGAAAATCCGGAAAGCGATCCATGCACTTGGACATTCCAAGTATGTTGGAATGTCTTGAAATTGTACTCAGTCATAGTCAACAACGCCCTGAACAAGAATCCATTGAAAATATTTGCATATCGTTTAAGGAATATTTTTAATGAATTTTTGAAAATGAGGAAAGTCTGTGCACTTAGGCAGTGACTTAACTTTTTATTCAAAAAAGACCCCAAAAGTATCTTGGAATGTCTTGAAATTGTACACAGTCATAGTCAAGCATGCCCTGAACAAGAATCCGTTGAATATATTTGCATATCTCTTGAAGAATATTTTTAATGAACTTTTGAAAATCAGGAAAGCGATCCATGCACTTGGACATTCCAAGTATGTTGGAATGTTTTGAAATTGTACTCAGTCATAGTCAACGACGCCCTGAACAAGAATCCGTTGAAAATATTTGCATATCGCTTAAGGAATATTTTTAGTGAATTTTTGAAAATCAGGAAAGCGATCCATGCACTTAGGCAGTGACTTAACTTTTTATTCAAAAAAGACCCCAAAAGTATCTTGGAATGTCTTGAAATTGTACACAGTCATAGTCAAGCATGCCCTGAACAAGAATCCGTTGACTATATTTGCATATCTCTTGAAGAATATTTTTAATGAATTTTTGAAAATCCGAAAAGCGATCCATGCACTTGGACATTCCAAGTATGTTGGAATGTCTTGAAATTGTACTCAGTCATAGTCAACGACGCCCTGAACAAGAATCAATTGAAAATATTTGCATATCTCTTAAGGAATATTTTTAATGAATTTTTGAAAATGAGGAAAGTCTGTGCACTTCGGCAGTGACTTAACTTTTTATTCAAAAAAGACCCCAAAAGTATCTTGGAATGTCTTGAAATTGTAAACAGTCATAGTCAAGCATGCCCTGAACAAGAATCCGTTGAATATATTTGCATATCTCTTGAAGAATATTTTTAATGAACTTTTGAAAATCAGGAAAGCGATCCATGCACTTGGACATTCCAAGTATGTTGGAATGTCTTGAAATTGTACTCAGTCATAGTCAACGACGCCCTGAACAAGAATCCGTTGAAAATATTTGCATATCGCTTAAGGAATATTTTAAATGAATTTTTGAAAATCAGGAAAGCGATCCATGCACTTAGGCAGTGACTTAACTTTTTCGTCAAAAAAGACCCCAAAAGTATCTTGGAATGTCTTGAAATTGTACACAGTCATAGTCAAGCATGCCCTGAACAAGAATCCGTTGAATATATTTGCATATCTCTTGAAGAATATTTTTAATGAATTTTTGAAAATCCGGAAAGCGATCCATGCACTTGGACATTCCAAGTATGTTGGAATGTCTTGAAATTGTACTCAGTCATAGTCAACGACGCCCTGAACAAGAATCCGTTGAAAATATTTGCATATCGCTTAAGGAATATTTTTAATGAATTTTTGAAAATCAGGAAAGCGATCCATGCACTTGGACATTCCAAGTATGTTGGAATGTCTTGAAATTGTACTCAGTCATAGTCAACGACGCCCTGAACAAGAATCCGTTGAAAATATTTGCATATCGCTTAAGGAATATTTTTAATGAATTTTTGAAAATCAGGAAAGCGATCCATGCACTTAGGCAGTGACTTAACTTTTTTGTCAAAAAAGACCCCAAAAGTATCTTGGAATGTCTTGAAATTGTACACAGTCATAGTCAAGCATGCCCTGAACAAGAATCCGTTGAATATATTTGCATATCTCTTGAAGAATATTTTTAATGAATTTTTGAAAATCCGAAAAGCGATCCATGCACTTGGACATTCCAAGTATGTTGGAATGTCTTGAAATTGTACTCAGTCATAGTCAACGACGCCCTGAACAAGAATCAATTGAAAATATTTGCATATCTCTTAAGGAATATTTTTAATGAATTTTTGAAAATGAGGAAAGTCTGTGCACTTAGGCAGTGACTTAACTTTTTATTCAAAAAAGACCCCAAAAGTATCTTGGAATGTCTTGAAATTGTACACAGTCATAGTCAAGCATGCCCTGAACAAGAATCCGTTGAATATATTTGCATATCTCTTGAAGAATATTTTTAATGAATTTTTGAAAATCCGGAAAGCGATCCATGCACTTGGACATTCCAAGTATGTTGGAATGTCTTGAAATTGTACTCAGTCATAGTCAACGACGCCCTGAACAAGAATCCTTTGAAAATATTTGCATATCGCTTAAGGAATATTTTTAATGAATTTTTGAAAATCAGGAAAGCGATCCATGCACTTGGACATTCCAAGTATGTTGGAATGTCTTGAAATTGTACTCAGTCATAGTCAACGACGCCCTGAACAAGAATCCGTTGAAAATATTTGCATATCGCTTAAGGAATATTTTTAATGAATTTTTGAAAATCAGGAAAGCGATCCATGCACTTAGGCAGTGACTTAACTTTTTTGTCAAAAAAGACCCCAAAAGTATCTTGGAATGTCTTGAAATTGTACACAGTCATAGTCAAGCATGCCCTGAACAAGAATCCGTTGAATATATTTGCATATCTCTTGAAGAATATTTTTAATTAATTTTTGAAAATCCGAAAAGCGATCCATGCACTTGGACATTCCAAGTATGTTGGAATGTCTTGAAATTGTACTCAGTCATAGTCAACGACGCCCTGAACAAGAATCAATTGAAAATATTTGCATATCTCTTAAGGAATATTTTTAATGAATTTTTGAAAATGAGGAAAGTCTGTGCACTTAGGCAGTGACTTAACTTTTTATTCAAAAAAGACCCCAAAAGTATCTTGGAATGTCTTGAAATTGTACACAGTCATAGTCAAGCATGCCCTGAACAAGAATCCGTTGAATATATTTGCATATCTCTTGAAGAATATTTTTAATGAACTTTTGAAAATCAGGAAAGCGATCCATGCACTTGGACATTCCAAGTATGTTGGAATGTCTTGAAATTGTACTCAGTCATAGTCAAGCATGCCCTGAACAAGAATCCGTTGAATATATTTGCATATCTCTTAAGGAATATTTTTAATGAATTTTTGAAAATCAGGAAAGCGATCCATGCACTTAGGCAGTGACTTAACTTTTTTGTCAAAAAAGACCCCAAAAGTATCTTGGAATGTCTTGAAATTGTACACAGTCATAGTCAAGCATGCCCTGAACAAGAATCCGTTGAATATATTTGCATATCTCTTGAAGAATATTTTTAATGAATTTTTGAAAATCCGAAAAGCGATCCATGCACTTGGACATTCCAAGTATGTTGGAATGTCTTGAAATTGTACTCAGTCATAGTCAACGACGCCCTGAACAAGAATCAATTGAAAATATTTGCATATCTCTTAAGGAATATTTTTAATGAATTTTTGAAAATGAGGAAAGTCTGTGCACTGAGGCAGTGACTTAACTTTTTATTCAAAAAAGACCCCAAAAGTATCTTGGAATGTCTTGAAATTGTACACAGTCATAGTCAAGCATGCCCTGAACAAGAATCCGTTGAATATATTTGCATATCTCTTGAAGAATATTTTTAATGAATTTTTGAAAATCCGGAAAGCGATCCATGCACTTGGACATTCCAAGTATGTTGGAATGTCTTGAAATTGTACTCAGTCATAGTCAACGACGCCCTGAACAAGAATCCTTTGAAAATATTTGCATATCGCTTAAGGAATATTTTTAATGAATTTTTGAAAATCAGGAAAGCGATCCATGCACTTGGACATTCCAAGTATGTTGGAATGTCTTGAAATTGTACTCAGTCATAGTCAACGACGCCCTGAACAAGAATCCGTTGAAAATATTTGCATATCGCTTAAGGAATATTTTTAATGAATTTTTGAAAATCAGGAAAGCGATCCATGCACTTAGGCAGTGACTTAACTTTTTTGTCAAAAAAGACCCCAAAAGTATCTTGGAATGTCTTGAAATTGTACACAGTCATAGTCAAGCATGCCCTGAACAAGAATCCGTTGAATATATTTGCATATCTCTTGAAGAATATTTTTAATTAATTTTTGAAAATCCGAAAAGCGATCCATGCACTTGGACATTCCAAGTATGTTGGAATGTCTTGAAATTGTACTCAGTCATAGTCAACGACGCCCTGAACAAGAATCAATTGAAAATATTTGCATATCTCTTAAGGAATATTTTTAATGAATTTTTGAAAATGAGGAAAGTCTGTGCACTTAGGCAGTGACTTAACTTTTTATTCAAAAAAGACCCCAAAAGTATCTTGGAATGTCTTGAAATTGTACACAGTCATAGTCAAGCATGCCCTGAACAAGAATCCGTTGAATATATTTGCATATCTCTTGAAGAATATTTTTAATGAACTTTTGAAAATCAGGAAAGCGATCCATGCACTTGGACATTCCAAGTATGTTGGAATGTCTTGAAATTGTACTCAGTCATAGTCAAGCATGCCCTGAACAAGAATCCGTTGAATATATTTGCATATCTCTTGAAGAATATTTTTAATGAATTTTTGAAAATCTGAAAAGCGATCCATGCACTTGGACATTCCAAGTATGTTGGAATGTCTTGAAATTGTACTCGGTCATAGTCAACGACGCCCTGAACAAGAATCAATTGAAAATATTTGCATATCTCTTAAGGAATATTTTTAATGAATTTTTGAAAATGAGGAAAGTCTGTGCACTTAGGCAGTGACTTAACTTTTTATTCAAAAAAGACCCCAAAAGTATCTTGGAATGTCTTGAAATTGTACACAGTCATAGTCAAGCATGCCCTGAACAAGAATCCGTTGAATATATTTGCATATCTCTTGAAGAATATTTTTAATGAACTTTTGAAAATCAGGAAAGCGATCCATGCACTTGGACATTCCAAGTATGTTGGAATGTCTTGAAATTGTACTCAGTCATAGTCAACGACGCCCTGAACAAGAATCCGTTGAAAATATTTGCATATCGCTTAAGGAATATTTTTAATGAATTTTTGAAAATCAGGAAAGCGATCCATGCACTTAGGCAGTGACTTAACTTTTTTGTCAAAAAAGACCCCAAAAGTATCTTGGAATGTCTTGAAATTGTACACAGTCATAGTCAAGCATGCCCTGAACAAGAATCCGTTGAATATATTTGCATATCTCTTGAAGAATATTTTTAATGAATTTTTGAAAATCCGAAAAGCGATCCATGCACTTGGACATTCCAAGTATGTTGGAATGTCTTGAAATTGTACTCAGTCATAGTCAACGACGCCCTGAACAAGAATCAATTGAAAATATTTGCATATCTCTTAAGGAATATTTTTAATGAATTTTTGAAAATGAGGAAAGTCTGTGCACTTAGGCAGTGACTTAACTTTTTATTCAAAAAAGACCCCAAAAGTATCTTGGAATGTCTTGAAATTGTACACAGTCATAGTCAAGCATGCCCTGAACAAGAATCCGTTGAATATATTTGCATATCTCTTGAAGAATATTTTTAATGAATTTTTGAAAATCCGAAAAGCGATCCATGCACTTGGACATTCCAAGTATGTTGGAATGTCTTGAAATTGTACTCAGTCATAGTCAACGACGCCCTGAACAAGAATCAATTGAAAATATTTGCATATCTCTTAAGGAATATTTTTAATGAATTTTTGAAAATCAGGAAAGCGATCCATGCACTTCGGCAGTGACTTAACTTTTTATTCAAAAAAGACCCCAAAAGTATCTTGGAATGTCTTGAAATTGTACACAGTCATAGTCAAGCATGCCCTGAACAAGAATCCGTTGAATATATTTGCATATCTCTTGAAGAATATTTTTAATGAATTTTTGAAAATCCGGAAAGCGATCCATGCACTTGGACATTCCAAGTATGTTGGAATGTCTTGAAATTGTACTCAGTCATAGTCAACGACGCCCTGAACAAGAATCCGTTGAAAATATTTGCATATCGCTTAAGGAATATTTTTAATGAATTTTTGAAAATCAGGAAAGCGATCCATGCACTTGGACATTCCAAGTATGTTGGAATGTCTTGAAATTGTACTCAGTCATAGTCAACGACGCCCTGAACAAGAATCCGTTGAAAATATTTGCATATCGCTTAAGGAATATTTTTAATGAATTTTTGAAAATCAGGAAAGCGATCCATGCACTTAGGCAGTGACTTAACTTTTTTGTCAAAAAAGACCCCAAAAGTATCTTGGAATGTCTTGAAATTGTACACAGTCATAGTCAAGCATGCCCTGAACAAGAATCCGTTGAATATATTTGCATATCTCTTGAAGAATATTTTTAATGAATTTTTGAAAATCCGAAAAGCGATCCATGCACTTGGACATTCCAAGTATGTTGGAATGTCTTGAAATTGTACTCAGTCATAGTCAACGACGCCCTGAACAAGAATCAATTGAAAATATTTGCATATCTCTTAAGGAATATTTTTAATGAATTTTTGAAAATGAGGAAAGTCTGTGCACTTAGGCAGTGACTTAACTTTTTATTCAAAAAAGACCCCAAAAGTATCTTGGAATGTCTTGAAATTGTACACAGTCATAGTCAAGCATGCCCTGAACAAGAATCCGTTGAATATATTTGCATATCTCTTGAAGAATATTTTTAATGAATTTTTGAAAATCAGGAAAGCGATCCATGCTCTTGGACATTCCAATTATGTTGGAATGTCTTGAAATTGTACTCAGTCATAGTCAACGACGCCCTGAACAAGAATCCGTTGAAAATATTTGCATATCGCTTAAGGAATATTTTTAATGAATTTTTGAAAATCAGGAAAGCGATCCATGCACTTAGGCAGTGACTTAACTTTTTTGTCAAAAAAGACCCCAAAAGTATCTTGGAATGTCTTGAAATTGTACACAGTCATAGTCAAGCATGCCCTGAACAAGAATCCGTTGAATATATTTGCATATCTCTTGAAGAATATTTTTAATGAATTTTTGAAAATCCGAAAAGCGATTTATGCACTTGGACATTCCAAGTATGTTGGAATGTCTTTAAATTGTACTCGGTCATAGTCAACGACGCCCTGAACAAGAATCAATTGAAAATATTTGCATATCTCTTAAGGAATATTTTTAATGAATTTTTGAAAATGAGGAAAGTCTGTGCACTTAGGCAGTGACTTAACTTTTTATTCAAAAAAGACCCCAAAAGTATCTTGGAATGTCTTGAAATTGTACACAGTCATAGTCAAGCATGCCCTGAACAAGAATCCGTTGAATATATTTGCATATCTCTTGAAGAATATTTTTAATGAACTTTTGAAAATCAGGAAAGCGATCCATGCACTTGGACATTCCAAGTATGTTGGAATGTTTTGAAATTGTACTCAGTCGTAGTCAACGACGCCCTGAACAAGAATCCGTTGAAAATATTTGCATATCGCTTAAGGAATATTTTTAATGAATTTTTGAAAATCAGGAAAGCGATCCATGCACTTAGGCAGTGACTTAACTTTTTATTCAAAAAAGACCCCAAAAGTATCTTGGAATGTCTTGAAATTGTACACAGTCATAGTCAAGCATGCCCTGAACAAGAATCCGTTGAATATATTTGCATATCTCTTGAAGAATATTTTTAATGAACTTTTGAAAATCCGAAAAGCGATCCATGCACTTGGACATTCCAAGTATGTTGGAATGTCTTGAAATTGTACTCAGTCATAGTCAACGACGCCCTGAACAAGAATCCGTTGAAAATATTTGCATATCGCTTAAGGAATATTTTTAATGAATTTTTGAAAATCAGGAAAGCGATCCATGCACTTAGGCAGTGACTTAACTTTTTTGTCAAAAAAGACCCCAAAAGTATCTTGGAATGTCTTGAAATTGTACACAGTCATAGTCAAGCATGCCCTGAACAAGAATCCGTTGAATATATTTGCATATCTCTTGAAGAATATTTTTAATGAATTTTTGAAAATCCGAAAAGCGATCCATGCACTTGGACATTCCAAGTATGTTGGAATGTCTTTAAATTGTACTCGGTCATAGTCAACGACGCCCTGAACAAGAATCAATTGAAAATATTTGCATATCTCTTAAGGAATATTTTTAATGAATTTTTGAAAATGAGGAAAGTCTGTGCACTTAGGCAGTGACTTAACTTTTTATTCAAAAAAGACCCCAAAAGTATCTTGGAATGTCTTGAAATTGTACACAGTCATAGTCAAGCATGCCCTGAACAAGAATCCGTTGAATATATTTGCATATCTCTTGAAGAATATTTTTAATGAACTTTTGAAAATCAGGAAAGCGATCCATGCACTTGGACATTCCAAGTATGTTGGAATGTTTTGAAATTGTACTCAGTCGTAGTCAACGACGCCCTGAACAAGAATCCGTTGAAAATATTTGCATATCGCTTAAGGAATATTTTTAATGAATTTTTGAAAATCAGGAAAGCGATCCATGCACTTAGGCAGTGACTTAACTTTTTATTCAAAAAAGACCCCAAAAGTATCTTGGAATGTCTTGAAATTGTACACAGTCATAGTCAAGCATGCCCTGAACAAGAATCCGTTGAATATATTTGCATATCTCTTGAAGAATATTTTTAATGAATTTTTGAAAATGAGGAAAGTCTGTGCACTTAGGCAGTGACTTAACTTTTTATTCAAAAAAGACCCCAAAAGTATCTTGGAATGTCTTGAAATTGTACACAGTCATAGTCAAGCATGCCCTGAACAAGAATCCGTTGAATATATTTGCATATCTCTTGAGGAATATTTTTAATGAACTTTTGAAAATCAGGAAAGCGATCCATGCACTTGGACATTCCAAGTATGTTGGAATGTCTTGAAATTGTACTCAGTCATAGTCAACGACGCCCTGAACAAGAATCAATTGAAAATATTTGCATATCTCTTAAGGAATATTTTTAATGAATTTTTGAAAATGAGGAAAGTCTGTGCACTTAGGCAGTGACTTAACTTTTTATTCAAAAAAGACCCCAAAAGTATCTTGGAATGTCTTGAAATTGTACACAGTCATAGTCAAGCATGCCCTGAACAAGAATCCGTTGAATATATTTGCATATCTCTTGAAGAATATTTTTAATGAACTTTTGAAAATCCGAAAAGCGATCCATGCACTTGGACATTCCAAGTATGTTGGAATGTCTTGAAATTGTACTCAGTCATAGTCAACGACGCCCTGAACAAGAATCAATTGAAAATATTTGCATATCTCTTAAGGAATATTTTTAATGAATTTCTGAAAATGAGGAAAGTCTGTGCACTTAGGCAGTTACTTAACTTTTTATTCAAAAAAGACCCCAAAAGTATCTTGGAATGTCTTGAAATTGTACACAGTCATAGTCAAGCATGCCCTGAACAAGAATCCGTTGAATATATTTGCATATCTCTTGAAGAATATTTTTAATGAACTTTTGAAAATCAGGAAAGCGATCCATGCACTTGGACATTCCAAGTATGTTGGAATGTCTTGAAATTGTACTCAGTCATAGTCAACGACGCCCTGAACAAGAATCCGTTGAAAATATTTGCATATCGCTTAAGGAATATTTTTAATGAATTTTTGAAAATCAGGAAAGCGATCCATGCACTTAGGCAGTGACTTAACTTTTTCATCAAAAAAGACCCCAAAAGTATCTTGGAATGTCTTGAAATTGTACACAGTCATAGTCAAGCATGCCCTGAACAAGAATCCGTTGAATATATTTGCATATCTCTTGAAGAATATTTTTAATGAATTTTTGAAAATCCGAAAAGCGATCCATGCACTTGGACATTCCAAGTATGTTGGAATGTCTTGAAATTGTACTCAGTCATAGTCAACGACGCCCTGAACAAGAATCAATTGAAAATATTTGCATATCGCTTAAGGAATATTTTTAATGAATTTTTGAAAATCAGGAAAGCGATCCATGCACTTAGGCAGTGACTTAACTTTTTATTCAAAAAAGACCCCAAAAGTATCTTGGAATGTCTTGAAATTGTACACAGTCATAGTCAAGCATGCCCTGAACAAGAATCCGTTGAATATATTTGCATATCTCTTGAAGAATATTTTTAATGAATTTTTGAAAATCCGAAAAGCGATCCATGCACTTGGACATTCCAAGTATGTTGGAATGTCTTGAAATTGTACTCAGTCATAGTCAACGACGCCCTGAACAAGAATCAATTGAAAATATTTGCATATCTCTTAAGGAATATTTTTAATGAATTTTTGAAAATGAGGAAAGTCTGTGCACTTAGGCAGTGACTTAACTTTTTATCCAAAAAAGACCCCAAAGGTATCTTGGAATGTCTTGAAATTGTACACAGTCATAGTCAAGCATGCCCTGAACAAGAATCCGTTGAATATATTTGCATATCTCTTGAAGAATATTTTTAATGAACTTTTGAAAATCAGGAAAGCGATCCATGCACTTGGACATTCCAAGTATGTTGGAATGTCTTGAAATTGTACTCAGTCATAGTCAACGACGCCCTGAACAAGAATCAATTGAAAATATTTGCATATCTCTTAAGGAATATTTTTAATGAATTTTTGAAAATGAGGAAAGTCTGTGCACTTAGGCAGTGACTTAACTTTTTATTCAAAAAAGACCCCAAAAGTATCTTGGAATGTCTTGAAATTGTACACAGTCATAGTCAAGCATGCCCTGAACAAGAATCCGTTGAATAGATTTGCATATCTCTTGAAGAATATTTTTAATGAATTTTTGAAAATCCGAAAAGCGATCCATGCACTTGGACATTCCAAGTATGTTGGAATGTCTTGAAATTGTACTCAGTCATAGTCAACGACGCCCTGAACAAGAATCAATTGAAAATATTTGCATATCTCTTAAGGAATATTTTTAATGAATTTTTGAAAATGAGGAAAGTCTGTGCACTTAGGCAGTGACTTAACTTTTTATCCAAAAAAGACCCCAAAGGTATCTTGGAATGTCTTGAAATTGTACACAGTCATAGTCAAGCATGCCCTGAACAAGAATCCGTTGAATATATTTGCATATCTCTTGAAGAATATTTTTAATGAACTTTTGAAAATCAGGAAAGCGATCCATGCACTTGGACATTCCAAGTATGTTGGAATGTCTTGAAATTGTACTCAGTCATAGTCAACGACGCCCTGAACAAGAATCCGTTGAAAATATTTGCATATCGTTTAAGGAATATTTTTAAAGAATTTCTGAAAATCAGGAAAGCGATCCATGCACTTAGGCAGTGACTTAACTTTTTCGTCAAAAAAGACCCCAAAAGTATCTTGGAATGTCTTGAAATTGTACACAGTCATAGTCAAGAATGCCCTGAACAAGAATCCGTTGAATATATTTGCATATCTCTTGAATAATATTTTTAATGAATTTTTGAAAATCCGGAAAGCGATCCATGCACTTGGACATTCCAAGTATGTTGGAATGTCTTGAAATTGTACTCGGTCATAGTCAACGACGCCCTGAACAAGAATCCATTGAAAATATTTGCATATCTCTTAAGGAATATTTTTAATGAATTTTTGAAAATGAGGAAAGTCTGTGCACTTCGGCAGTGACTTAACTTTTTATTCAAAAAAGACCCCAAAGGTATCTTGGAATGTCTTGAAATTGTACACAGTCATAGTCAAGCATGCCCTGAACATGAATCCGTTGAATATATTTGCATATCTCTTGAAGAATATTTTTAATGAACTTTTGAAAATCAGGAAAGCGATCCATGCACTTGGACATTCCAAGTATGTTGGAATGTCTTGAAATTGTACTCAGTCATAGTCAACGACGCCCTGAACAAGAATCCGTTGAAAATATTTGCATATCGCTTAAGGAATATTTTTAATGAATTTTTGAAAATCAGGAAAGCGATCCATGCACTTAGGCAGTGACTTAACTTTTTATTCAAAAAAGACCCCAAAAGTATCTTGGAATGTCTTGAAATTGTACACAGTCATAGTCAAGCATGCCCTGAACAAGAATCCGTTGAATATATTTGCATATCTCTTGAAGAATATTTTTAATGAATTTTTGAAAATCCGAAAAGCGATCCATGCACTTGGACATTCCAAGTATGTTGGAATGTCTTTAAATTGTACTCAGTCATAGTCAACGACGCCCTGAACAAGAATCAATTGAAAATATTTGCATATCTCTTAAGGAATATTTTTAATGAATTTTTGAAAATGAGGAAAGTTTGTGCACTTAGGCAGTGACTTAACTTTTTATTCAAAAAAGACCCCAAAAGTATCTTGGAATGTCTTGAAATTGTACACAGTCATAGTCAAGCATGCCCTGAACAAGAATCCGTTGAATATATTTGCATATCTCTTGAAGAATATTTTTAATGAACTTTTGAAAATCAGGAAAGCGATCCATGCACTTGGACATTCCAAGTATGTTGGAATGTTTTGAAATTGTACTCAGTCATAGTCAACGACGCCCTGAACAAGAATCCGTTGAAAATATTTGCATATCGCTTAAGGAATATTTTTAATGAACTTTTGAAAATCAGGAAAGCGATCCATGCACTTGGACATTCCAAGTATGTTGGAATGTCTTGAAATTGTACTCAGTCATAGTCAACGACGCCCTGAACAAGAATCCGTTGAAAATATTTGCATATCGTTTAAGGAATATTTTTAAAGAATTTCTGAAAATCAGGAAAGCGATCCATGCACTTAGGCAGTGACTTAACTTTTTCGTCAAAAAAGACCCCAAAAGTATCTTGGAATGTCTTGAAATTGTACACAGTCATAGTCAAGAATGCCCTGAACAAGAATCCGTTGAATATATTTGCATATCTCTTGAAGAATATTTTTAATGAATTTTTGAAAATCCGGAAAGCGATCCATGCACTTGGACATTCCAAGTATGTTGGAATGTCTTGAAATTGTACTCGGTCATAGTCAACGACGCCCTGAACAAGAATCCATTGAAAATATTTGCATATCTCTTAAGGAATATTTTTAATGAATTTTTGAAAATGAGGAAAGTCTGTGCACTTCGGCAGTGACTTAACTTTTTATTCAAAAAAGACCCCAAAGGTATCTTGGAATGTCTTGAAATTGTACACAGTCATAGTCAAGCATGCCCTGAACATGAATCCGTTGAATATATTTGCATATCTCTTGAAGAATATTTTTAATGAACTTTTGAAAATCAGGAAAGCGATCCATGCACTTGGACATTCCAAGTATGTTGGAATGTCTTGAAATTGTACTCAGTCATAGTCAACGACGCCCTGAACAAGAATCCGTTGAAAATATTTGCATATCGCTTAAGGAATATTTTTAATGAATTTTTGAAAATCAGGAAAGCGATCCATGCACTTAGGCAGTGACTTAACTTTTTATTCAAAAAAGACCCCAAAAGTATCTTGGAATGTCTTGAAATTGTACACAGTCATAGTCAAGCATGCCCTGAACAAGAATCCGTTGAATATATTTGCATATCTCTTGAAGAATATTTTTAATGAATTTTTGAAAATCCGAAAAGCGATCCATGCACTTGGACATTCCAAGTATGTTGGAATGTCTTTAAATTGTACTCAGTCATAGTCAACGACGCCCTGAACAAGAATCAATTGAAAATATTTGCATATCTCTTAAGGAATATTTTTAATGAATTTTTGAAAATGAGGAAAGTTTGTGCACTTAGGCAGTGACTTAACTTTTTATTCAAAAAAGACCCCAAAAGTATCTTGGAATGTCTTGAAATTGTACACAGTCATAGTCAAGCATGCCCTGAACAAGAATCCGTTGAATATATTTGCATATCTCTTGAAGAATATTTTTAATGAACTTTTGAAAATCAGGAAAGCGATCCATGCACTTGGACATTCCAAGTATGTTGGAATGTTTTGAAATTGTACTCAGTCATAGTCAACGACGCCCTGAACAAGAATCCGTTGAAAATATTTGCATATCGCTTAAGGAATATTTTTAATGAATTTTTGAAAATCAGGAAAGCGATCCATGCACTTAGGCAGTGACTTAACTTTTTATTCAAAAAAGACCCCAAAAGTATCTTGGAATGTCTTGAAATTGTACACAGTCATAGTCAAGCATGCCCTGAACAAGAATCCGTTGAATATATTTGCATATCTCTTGAAGAATATTTTTAATGAATTTTTGAAAATCCGAAAAGCGATCCATGCACTTGGACATTCCAAGTATGTTGGAATGTCTTGAAATTGTACTCAGTCATAGTCAACGACGCCCTGAACAAGAATCAATTGAAAATATTTGCATATCTCTTAAGGAATATTTTTAATGAATTTTTGAAAATGAGGAAAGTCTGTGCACTTCGGCAGTGACTTAACTTTTTATTCAAAAAAGACCCCAAAAGTATCTTGGAATGTCTTGAAATTGTACACAGTCATAGTCAAGCATGCCCTGAACAAGAATCCGTTGAATATATTTGCATATCTCTTGAAGAATATTTTTAATGAACTTTTGAAAATCAGGAAAGCGATCCATGCACTTGGACATTCCAAGTATGTTGGAATGTCTTGAAATTGTACTCAGTCATAGTCAACGACGCCCTGAACAAGAATCCGTTGAAAATATTTGCATATCGCTTAAGGAATATTTTTAATGAATTTTTGAAAATCAGGAAAGCGATCCATGCACTTGGACATTCCAAGTATGTTGGAATGTCTTGAAATTGTACTCAGTCATAGTCAACGACGCCCTGAACAAGAATCCGTTGAAAATATTTGCATATCGCTTAAGGAATATTTTTAATGAATTTTTGAAAATCAGGAAAGCGATCCATGCACTTAGGCAGTGACTTAACTTTTTATTCAAAAAAGACCCCAAAAGTATCTTGGAATGTCTTGAAATTGTACACAGTCATAGTCAAGCATGCCCTGAACAAGAATCCGTTGAATATATTTGCATATCTCTTGAAGAATATTTTTAATGAATTTTTGAAAATCCGAAAAGCGATCCATGCACTTGGACATTCCAAGTATGTTGGAATGTCTTGAAATTGTACTCAGTCATAGTCAACGACGCCCTGAACAAGAATCAATTGAAAATATTTGCATATCTCTTAAGGAATATTTTTAATGAATTTTTGAAAATGAGGAAAGTCTGTGCACTTCGGCAGTGACTTAACTTTTTATTCAAAAAAGACCCCAAAAGTATCTTGGAATGTCTTGAAATTGTACACAGTCATAGTCAAGCATGCCCTGAACAAGAATCCGTTGAATATATTTGCATATCTCTTGAAGAATATTTTTAATGAATTTTTGAAAATCCGAAAAGCGATCCATGCACTTGGACATTCCAAGTATGTTGGAATGTCTTTAAATTGTACTCAGTCATAGTCAACGACGCCCTGAACAAGAATCAATTGAAAATATTTGCATATCTCTTAAGGAATATTTTTAATGAATTTTTGAAAATGAGGAAAGTTTGTGCACTTAGGCAGTGACTTAACTTTTTATTCAAAAAAGACCCCAAAAGTATCTTGGAATGTCTTGAAATTGTACACAGTCATAGTCAAGCATGCCCTGAACAAGAATCCGTTGAATATATTTGCATATCTCTTGAAGAATATTTTTAATGAACTTTTGAAAATCAGGAAAGCGATCCATGCACTTGGACATTCCAAGTATGTTGGAATGTTTTGAAATTGTACTCAGTCATAGTCAACGACGCCCTGAACAAGAATCCGTTGAAAATATTTGCATATCGCTTAAGGAATATTTTTAATGAATTTTTGAAAATCAGGAAAGCGATCCATGCACTTGGACATTCCAAGTATGTTGGAATGTCTTGAAATTGTACTCAGTCATAGTCAAGCATGCCCTGAACAAGAATCCGTTGAATATATTTGCATATCTCTTGAAGAATATTTTTAATGAATTTTTGAAAATCCGAAAAAGCGATCCATGCACTTGGACATTCCAAGTATGTTGGAATGTCTTGAAATTGTACTCAGTCATAGTCAACGACGCCCTGAACAAGAATCCGTTGAAAATATTTGCATATCGCTTAAGGAATATTTTTAGTGAATTTTTGAAAATCAGGAAAGCGATCCATGCACTTAGGCAGTGACTTAACTTTTTTGTCAAAAAAGACCCCAAAAGTATCTTGGAATGTCTTGAAATTGTACACAGTCATAGTCAAGCATGCCCTGAACAAGAATCCGTTGAATATATTTGCATATCTCTTGAAGAATATTTTTAATGAACTTTTGATAATCAGGAAAGCGATCCATGCACTTGGACATTCCAAGTATGTTGGAATGTCTTGAAATTGTACTAAGTCATAGTCAACGACGCCCTGAACAAGAATCCGTTGAAAATATTTGCATATCGTTTAAGGAATATTTTTAAAGAATTTCTGAAAATCAGGAAAGCGATCCATGCACTTAGGCAGTGACTTAACTTTTTATTCAAAAAAGACCCCAAAAGTATCTTGGAATGTCTTGAAATTGTACACAGTCATAGTCAAGCATGCCCTGAACAAGAATCCGTTGAATATATTTGCATATCTCTTGAAGAATATTTTTAATGAACTTTTGAAAATCAGGAAATTGATCCATGCACTTGGACATTCCAAGTATGTTGGAATGTCTTGAAATTGTACTCAGTCATAGTCAACGACGCCCTGAACAAGAATCCGTTGAAAATATTTGCATATCGCTTAAGGAATACTTTTAATGAATTTTTGAAAATCAGGAAAGCGATCCATGCACTTAGGCAGTGACTTAACTTTTTCGTCAAAAAAGACCCCAAAAGTATCTTGGAATGTCTTGAAATTGTACACAGTCATAGTCAAGCATGCCCTGAACAAGAACCTGTTGAATATATTTGCATATCTCTTGAAGAATATTTTTAATGAATTTTTGAAAATCCGGAAAGCTATCCATGCACTTGGACATTCCAAGTAAGTTGGAATGTCTTGAAATTGTACTCAGTCATAGTCAACGACGCCCTGAACAAGAATCTATTGAAAATATTTGCATATCTCTTAAGGAATATTTTTAATGAATTTTTGAAAATGAGGAATTTCTGTGCACTTAGGCAGTGACTTAACTTTTTATTCAAAAAAGACCCCAAAAGTATCTTGGAATGTCTTGAAATTGTACACAGTCATAGTCAAGCATGCCCTGAACAAGAATCCGTTGAATATATTTGCATATCGCTTAAGGAATATTTTTAATGAATTTTTGAAAATCAGGAAAGCGATCCATGCACTTGGACATTCCAAGTATGTTGGAATGTCTTGAAATTATACTCAGTCATAGTCAACGACGCCCTGAACAAGAATCCGTTGAAAATATTTGCATATCGCTTCAGGAATATTTTAAATTAATTTTTGAAAATCAGGAAAGCGATCCATGCACTTAGGCAGTGACTTAACTTTTTTGTCAAAAAAGACCCCAAAAGTATCTTGGAATGTCTTGAAATTGTACACAGTCATAGTCAAGCATGCCCTGAACAAGAATCCGTTGAATATATTTGCATATCTCTTGAAGAATATTTTTAATGAACTTTTGAAAATCAGGAAAGCGATCCATGCACTTGGACATTCCAAGTATGTTGGAATGTCTTGAAATTGTACTCAGTCAAAGTCAACGACGCCCTGAACAAGAATCCGTTGAAAATATTTGCATATCGCTTAAGGAATATTTTTAATGAATTTTTGAAAATCAGGAAAGCGATCCATGCACTTAGGCAGTGACTTAACTTTTTTGTCAAAAAAGACCCCAAAAGTATCTTGGAATGTCTTGAAATTGTACACAGTCATAGTCAAGCATGCCCTGAACAAGAATCCGTTGAATATATTTGCATATCTCTTGAAGAAATTTTTTAATGAATTTTTGAAAATCCGAAAAGTGATCCATGCACTTGGACATTCCAAGTATGTTGGAATGTCTTGAAATTGTACTAGGTCATAGTCAACGACGATCTGAACAAGAATCAATTGAAAATATTTGCATATCTCTTAAGGAATATTTTTAATGAATTTTTGAAAATGATGAAAGTCTGTGCACTTAGGCAGTGACTTAACTTTTTATTCAAAAAAGACCCCAAAAGTATCTTGGAATGTCTTGAAATTGTACACAGTCATAGTCAAGCATGCCCTGAACAAGAATCCGTTGAATATATTTGCATATCTCTTGAAGAATATTTTTAATGAACTTTTGAAAATCAGGAAAGCGATCCATGCACTTGGACATTCCAAGTATGTTGGAATGTCTTGAAATTGTACTCAGTCATAGTCAACGACGCCCTGAACAAGAATCCGTTGAAAATATTTGCATATCGTTTAAGGAATATTTTTAAAGAATTTCTGAAAATCAGGAAAGCGATCCATGCACTTAGGCAGTGACTTAACTTTTTCGTCAAAAAAGACCCCAAAAGTATCTTGGAATGTCTTGAAATTGTACACAGTCATAGTCAAGAATGCCCTGAACAAGAATCCGTTGAATATATTTGCATATCTCTTGAAGAATATTTTTAATGAATTTTTGAAAATCCGGAAAGCGATCCATGCACTTGGACATTCCAAGTATGTTGGAATGTCTTGAAATTGTACTCGGTCATAGTCAACGACGCCCTGAACAAGAATCCATTGAAAATATTTGCATATCTCTTAAGGAATATTTTTAATGAATTTTTGAAAATGATGAAAGTCTGTGCACTTAGGCAGTGACTTAACTTTTTATTCAAAAAAGACCCCAAAGGTATCTTGGAATGTCTTGAAATTGTACACAGTCATAGTCAAGCATGCCCTGAACAAGAATCCGTTGAATATATTTGCATATCTCTTGAAGAATATTTTTAATGAATTTTGAAAATCAGGAAAGCGATCCATGCACTTGAACATTCCAAGTATGTTGGAATGTCTTGAAATTGTACTCAGTCATAGTCAACGACGCCCTGAACAAGAATCCGTTGAAAATATTTGCATATCGCTTAAGGAATATTTTTAATGAATTTTTGAAAATCAGGAAAGCGATCCATGCACTTAGGCAGTGACTTAACTTTTTATTCAAAAAAGACCCCAAAAGTATCTTGGAATGTCTTGAAATTGTACACAGTCATAGTCAAGCATGCCCTGAACAAGAATCCGTTGAATATATTTGCATATCTCTTGAAGAATATTTTTAATGAATTTTTGAAAATCCGGAAAGCGATCCATGCACTTGGACATTCCAAGTATGTTGGAATGTCTTGAAATTGTACTCGGTCATAGTCAACGACGCCCTGAACAAGAATCCATTGAAAATATTTGCATATCTCTTAAGGAATATTTTTAATGAATTTTTGAAAATGAGGAAAGTCTGTGCACTTCGGCAGTGACTTAACTTTTTATTCAAAAAAGACCCCAAAGGTATCTTGGAATGTCTTGAAATTGTACACAGTCATAGTCAAGCATGCCCTGAACATGAATCCGTTGAATATATTTGCATATCTCTTGAAGAATATTTTTAATGAACTTTTGAAAATCAGGAAAGCGATCCATGCACTTGGACATTCCAAGTATGTTGGAATGTCTTGAAATTGTACTCAGTCATAGTCAACGACGCCCTGAACAAGAATCCGTTGAAAATATTTGCATATCGCTTAAGGAATATTTTTAATGAATTTTTGAAAATCAGGAAAGCGATCCATGCACTTAGGCAGTGACTTAACTTTTTTGTCAAAAAAGACCCCAAAAGTATCTTGGAATGTCTTGAAATTGTACACAGTCATAGTCAAGCATGCCCTGAACAAGAATCCGTTGAATATATTTGCATATCTCTTGAAGAATATTTTTAATGAATTTTTGAAAATCCGAAAAGCGATCCATGCACTTGGACATTCCAAGTATGTTGGAATGTCTTTAAATTGTACTCAGTCATAGTCAACGACGCCCTGAACAAGAATCAATTGAAAATATTTGCATATCTCTTAAGGAATATTTTTAATGAATTTTTGAAAATGAGGAAAGTTTGTGCACTTAGGCAGTGACTTAACTTTTTATTCAAAAAAGACCCCAAAAGTATCTTGGAATGTCTTGAAATTGTACACAGTCATAGTCAAGCATGCCCTGAACAAGAATCCGTTGAATATATTTGCATATCTCTTGAAGAATATTTTTAATGAACTTTTGAAAATCAGGAAAGCGATCCATGCACTTGGACATTCCAAGTATGTTGGAATGTTTTGAAATTGTACTCAGTCATAGTCAACGACGCCCTGAACAAGAATCCGTTGAAAATATTTGCATATCGCTTAAGGAATATTTTTAATGAATTTTTGAAAATCAGGAAAGCGATCCATGCACTTAGGCAGTGACTTAACTTTTTATTCAAAAAAGACCCCAAAAGTATCTTGGAATGTCTTGAAATTGTACACAGTCATAGTCAAGCATGCCCTGAACAAGAATCCGTTGAATATATTTGCATATCTCTTGAAGAATATTTTTAATGAACTTTTGAAAATCAGGAAAGCGATCCATGAACTTGGACATTCCAAGTATGTTGGAATGTCTTGAAATTGTACTCAGTCATAGTCAACGACGCCCTGAACAAGAATCCATTGAAAATATTTGCATATCGCTTAAGGAATATTTTTAGTGAATTTTTGAAAATCAGGAAAGCGATCCATGCACTTAGGCAGTGACTTAACTTTTTTGTCAAAAAAGACCCCAAAAGTATCTTGGAATGTCTTGAAATTGTACACAGTCATAGTCAAGCATGCCCTGAACAAGAATCCGTTGAATATATTTGCATATCTCTTGAAGAATATTTTTAATGAACTTTTGATAATCAGGAAAGCGATCCATGCACTTGGACATTCCAAGTATGTTGGAATGTCTTGAAATTGTACTAAGTCATAGTCAACGACGCCCTGAACAAGAATCCGTTGAAAATATTTGCATATCGTTTAAGGAATATTTTTAAAGAATTTCTGAAAATCAGGAAAGCGATCCATGCACTTAGGCAGTGACTTAACTTTTTATTCAAAAAAGACCCCAAAAGTATCTTGGAATGTCTTGAAATTGTACACAGTCATAGTCAAGCATGCCCTGAACAAGAATCCGTTGAATATATTTGCATATCTCTTGAAGAATATTTTTAATGAACTTTTGAAAATCAGGAAAGCGATCCATGCACTTAGGCAGTGACTTAACTTTTTCGTCAAAAAAGACCCCAAAAGTATCTTGGAATGTCTTGAAATTGTACACAGTCATAGTCAAGAATGCCCTGAACAAGAATCCGTTGAATATATTTGCATATCTCTTGAAGAATATTTTTAATGAATTTTTGAAAATCCGGAAAGCGATCCATGCACTTGGACATTCCAAGTATGTTGGAATGTCTTGAAATTGTACTCGGTCATAGTCAACGACGCCCTGAACAAGAATCCATTGAAAATATTTGCATATCTCTTAAGGAATATTTTTAATGAATTTTTGAAAATGATGAAAGTCTGTGCACTTAGGCAGTGACTTAACTTTTTATTCAAAAAAGACCCCAAAGGTATCTTGGAATGTCTTGAAATTGTACACAGTCATAGTCAAGCATGCCCTGAACAAGAATCCGTTGAATATATTTGCATATCTCTTGAAGAATATTTTTAATGAATTTTGAAAATCAGGAAAGCGATCCATGCACTTGAACATTCCAAGTATGTTGGAATGTCTTGAAATTGTACTCAGTCATAGTCAACGACGCCCTGAACAAGAATCCGTTGAAAATATTTGCATATCGCTTAAGGAATATTTTTAATGAATTTTTGAAAATCAGGAAAGCGATCCATGCACTTAGGCAGTGACTTAACTTTTTATTCAAAAAAGACCCCAAAAGTATCTTGGAATGTCTTGAAATTGTACACAGTCATAGTCAAGCATGCCCTGAACAAGAATCCGTTGAATATATTTGCATATCTCTTGAAGAATATTTTTAATGAACTTTTGAAAATCAGGAAAGCGATCCATGTACTTGGACATTCAAAGTATGTTGGAATGTCTTGAAATTGTACTCGGTCATAGTCAACGACGCCCTGAACAAGAATCTGTTGAAAATATTTGCATATCGCTTAAGGAATATTTTTAATGAATTTTTGAAAATCAGGAAAGCGATCCATGCACTTAGGCAGTGACTAAACTTTTTCGTCAAAAAAGACCCCAAAAGTATCTTGGAATGTCTTGAAATTGTACACAGTCATAGTCAAGCATGCCCTGAACAAGAATCCGTTGAATATATTTGCATATCTCTTGAAGAATATTTTTAATGAACTTTTGAAAATCAGGAAAGCGATCCATGTACTTTGACATTCAAAGTATGTTGGAATGTCTTGAAATTGTACTCGGTCATAGTCAACGACGCCCTGAACAAGAATCCGTTGAAAATATTTGCATATCGCTTAAGGAATATTTTTAATGAATTTTTGAAAATCAGGAAAGCGATCCATGCACTTAGGCAGTGACTTAACTTTTTCGTCAAAAAAGACCCCAAAAGTATCTTGGAATGTCTTGAAATTGTACACAGTCATAGTCAAGCATGCCCTGAACAAGAATCCGTTGAATATATTTGCATATCTCTTGAAGAATATTTTTAATGAACTTTTGAAAATCAGGAAAGCGATCCATGCACTTGGACATTCCAAGTATGTTGGAATGTCTTGAAATTGTACTCAGTCAAAGTCAACGACGCCCTGAACAAGAATCCGTTGAAAATATTTGCATATCGCTTAAGGAATATTTTTAATGAATTTTTGAAAATCAGGAAAGCGATCCATGCACTTAGGCAGTGACTTAACTTTTTTGTCAAAAAAGACCCCAAAAGTATCTTGGAATGTCTTGAAATTGTACACAGTCATAGTCAAGCATGCCCTGAACAAGAATCCGTTGAATATATTTGCATATCTCTTGAAGAAAATTTTTAATGAATTTTTGAAAATCCGAAAAGTGATCCATGCACTTGGACATTCCAAGTATGTTGGAATGTCTTGAAATTGTACTCAGTCATAGTCAACGACGATCTGAACAAGAATCAATTGAAAATATTTGCATATCTCTTAAGGAATATTTTTAATGAATTTTTGAAAATGATGAAAGTCTGTGCACTTAGGCAGTGACTTAACTTTTTATTCAAAAAAGACCCCAAAAGTATCTTGGAATGTCTTGAAATTGTACACAGTCATAGTCAAGCATGCCCTGAACAAGAATCCGTTGAATATATTTGCATATCTCTTGAAGAATATTTTTAATGAACTTTTGAAAATCAGGAAAGCGATCCATGCACTTGGACATTCCAAGTATGTTGGAATGTCTTGAAATTGTACTCAGTCATAGTCAACGACGCCCTGAACAAGAATCCGTTGAAAATATTTGCATATCGTTTAAGGAATATTTTTAAAGAATTTCTGAAAATCAGGAAAGCGATCCATGCACTTAGGCAGTGACTTAACTTTTTCGTCAAAAAAGACCCCAAAAGTATCTTGGAATGTCTTGAAATTGTACACAGTCATAGTCAAGAATGCCCTGAACAAGAATCCGTTGAATATATTTGCATATCTCTTGAAGAATATTTTTAATGAATTTTTGAAAATCCGGAAAGCGATCCATGCACTTGGACATTCCAAGTATGTTGGAATGTCTTGAAATTGTACTCGGTCATAGTCAACGACGCCCTGAACAAGAATCCATTGAAAATATTTGCATATCTCTTAAGGAATATTTTTAATGAATTTTTGAAAATGATGAAAGTCTGTGCACTTAGGCAGTGACTTAACTTTTTATTCAAAAAAGACCCCAAAGGTATCTTGGAATGTCTTGAAATTGTACACAGTCATAGTCAAGCATGCCCTGAACAAGAATCCGTTGAATATATTTGCATATCTCTTGAAGAATATTTTTAATGAATTTTGAAAATCAGGAAAGCGATCCATGCACTTGAACATTCCAAGTATGTTGGAATGTCTTGAAATTGTACTCAGTCATAGTCAACGACGCCCTGAACAAGAATCCGTTGAAAATATTTGCATATCGCTTAAGGAATATTTTTAATGAATTTTTGAAAATCAGGAAAGCGATCCATGCACTTAGGCAGTGACTTAACTTTTTATTCAAAAAAGACCCCAAAAGTATCTTGGAATGTCTTGAAATTGTACACAGTCATAGTCAAGCATGCCCTGAACAAGAATCCGTTGAATATATTTGCATATCTCTTGAAGAATATTTTTAATGAACTTTTGAAAATCAGGAAAGCGATCCATGTACTTGGACATTCAAAGTATGTTGGAATGTCTTGAAATTGTACTCGGTCATAGTCAACGACGCCCTGAACAAGAATCTGTTGAAAATATTTGCATATCGCTTAAGGAATATTTTTAATGAATTTTTGAAAATCAGGAAAGCGATCCATGCACTTAGGCAGTGACTAAACTTTTTCGTCAAAAAAGACCCCAAAAGTATCTTGGAATGTCTTGAAATTGTACACAGTCATAGTCAAGCATGCCCTGAACAAGAATCCGTTGAATATATTTGCATATCTCTTGAAGAATATTTTTAATGAACTTTTGAAAATCAGGAAAGCGATCCATGTACTTTGACATTCAAAGTATGTTGGAATGTCTTGAAATTGTACTCGGTCATAGTCAACGACGCCCTGAACAAGAATCCGTTGAAAATATTTGCATATCGCTTAAGGAATATTTTTAATGAATTTTTGAAAATCAGGAAAGCGATCCATGCACTTAGGCAGTGACTTAACTTTTTCGTCAAAAAAGACCCCAAAAGTATCTTGGAATGTCTTGAAATTGTACACAGTCATAGTCAAGCATGCCCTGAACAAGAATCCGTTGAATATATTTGCATATCTCTTGAAGAATATTTTTAATGAACTTTTGAAAATCAGGAAAGCGATCCATGCACTTGGACATTCCAAGTATGTTGGAATGTCTTGAAATTGTACTCAGTCATAGTCAACGACACCCTGAACAAGAATCCGTTGAAAATATTTGCATATCGCTTAAGGAATATTTTTAGTGAATTTTTGAAAATGATGAAAGTCTGTGCACTTCGGCAGTGACTTAACTTTTTATTCAAAAAAGACCCCAAAGGTATCTTGGAATGTCTTGAAATTGTACACAGTCATAGTCAAGCATGCCCTGAACAAGAATCCGTTGAATATATTTGCATATCTCTTGAAGAATATTTTTAATGAATTTTGAAAATCAGGAAAGCGATCCATGCACTTGAACATTCCAAGTATGTTGGAATGTCTTGAAATTGTACTCAGTCATAGTCAACGACGCCCTGAACAAGAATCCGTTGAAAATATTTGCATATCGCTTCAGGAATATTTTAAATTAATTTTTGAAAATCAGGAAAGCGATCCATGCACTTAGGCAGTGACTTAACTTTTTCGTCAAAAAAGACCCCAAAAGTATCTTGGAATGTCTTGAAATTGTACACAGTCATAGTCAAGCATGCCCTGAACAAGAATCCGTTGAATATATTTGCATATCTCTTGAAGAATATTTTTAATGAATTTTTGAAAATCCGGAAAGCGATCCATGCACTTGGACATTCCAAGTATGTTGGAATGTCTTGAAATTGTACTCGGTCATAGTCAACGACGCCCTGAACAAGAATCCATTGAAAATATTTGCATATCTCTTAAGGAATATTTTTAATGAATTTTTGAAAATGATGAAAGTCTGTGCACTTAGGCAGTGACTTAACTTTTTATTCAAAAAAGACCCCAAAGGTATCTTGGAATGTCTTGAAATTGTACACAGTCATAGTCAAGCATGCCCTGAACAAGAATCCGTTGAATATATTTGCATATCTCTTGAAGAATATTTTTAATGAACTTTTGAAAATCAGGAAAGCGATCCATGCACTTGGACATTCCAAGTATGTTGGAATGTCTTGAAATTGTACTCAGTCATAGTCAACGACGCCCTGAACAAGAATCCGTTGAAAATATTTGCATATCTTTTAAGGAATATTTTTAAAGAATTTCTGAAAATCAGGAAAGCGATCCATGCACTTAGGCAGTGACTAAACTTTTTTGTCAAAAAAGACCCCAAAAGTATCTTGGAATGTCTTGAAATTGTACACAGTCATAGTCAAGCATGCCCTGAACAAGAATATGTTGAATATATTTGCATATCTCTTGAAGAATATTTTTAATTAATTTTTGAAAATCCGAAAAGCGATCCATGCACTTGGACATTCCAAGTATGTTGGAATGTCTTGAAATTGTACTCAGTCATAGTCAACGACGCCCTGAACAAGAATCAATTGAAAATATTTGCATATCTCTTAAGGAATATTTTTAATGAATTTTTGAAAATGAGGAAAGTCTGTGCACTTAGGCAGTGACTTAACTTTTTATTCAAAAAAGACCCCAAAAGTATCTTGGAATGTCTTGAAATTGTACACAGTCATAGTCAAGCATGCCCTGAACAAGAATCCGTTGAATATATTTGCATATCTCTTGAAGAATATTTTTAATGAACTTTTGAAAATCAGGAAAGCGATCCATGCACTTGGACATTCCAAGTATGTTGGAATGTCTTGAAATTGTACTCAGTCATAGTCAACGACGCCCTGAACAAGAATCCGTTGAAAATATTTGCATATCGTTTAAGGAATATTTTAAAAGAATTTCTGAAAATCAGGAAAGCGATCCATGCACTTAGGCAGTGACTTAACTTTTTCGTCAAAAAAGACCCCAAAAGTATCTTGGAATGTCTTGAAATTGTACACAGTCATAGTCAAGAATGCCCTGAACAAGAATCCGTTGAATATATTTGCATATCTCTTGAAGAATATTTTTAATGAATTTTTGAAAATCCGGAAAGCGATCCATGCACTTGGACATTCCAAGTATGTTGGAATGTCTTGAAATTGTTCTCGGTCATAGTCAACGACGCCCTGAACAAGAATCCATTGAAAATATTTGCATATCTCTTAAGGAATATTTTTAATGAATTTTTGAAAATGATGAAAGTCTGTGCACTTAGGCAGTGACTTAACTTTTTATTCAAAAAAGACCCCAAAGGTATCTTGGAATGTCTTGAAATTGTACACAGTCATAGTCAAGCATGCCCTGAACAAGAATCCGTTGAATATATTTGCATATCTCTTGAAGAATATTTTTAATGAACTTTTGAAAATCAGGAAAGCGATCCATGCACTTGGACATTCCAAGTATGTTGGAATGTCTTGAAATTGTACTCGGTCATAGTCAACGACGCCCTGAACAAGAATCCATTGAAAATATTTGCATATCTCTTAAGGAATATTTTTAATGAATTTTTGAAAATGATGAAAGTCTGTGCACTTAGGCAGTGACTTAACTTTTTATTCAAAAAAGACCCCAAAGGTATCTTGGAATGTCTTGAAATTGTACACAGTCATAGTCAAGCATGCCCTGAACAAGAATCCGTTGAATATATTTGCATATCTCTTGAAGAATATTTTTAATGAACTTTTGAAAATCAGGAAAGCGATCCATGCACTTGGACATTCCAAGTATGTTGGAATGTCTTGAAATTGTACTCAGTCATAGTCAACGACGCCCTGAACAAGAATCCGTTGAAAATATTTGCATATCGTTTAAGGAATATTTTTAAAGAATTTCTGAAAATCAGGAAAGCGATCCATGCACTTAGGCAGTGACTTAACTTTTTCGTCAAAAAAGACCCCAAAAGTATCTTGGAATGTCTTGAAATTGTACACAGTCATAGTCAAGAATGCCCTGAACAAGAATCCGTTGAATATATTTGCATATCTCTTGAAGAATATTTTTAATGAATTTTTGAAAATCCGGAAAGCGATCCATGCACTTGGACATTCCAAGTATGTTGGAATGTCTTGAAATTGTACTCGGTCATAGTCAACGACGCCCTGAACAAGAATCCATTGAAAATATTTGCATATCTCTTAAGGAATATTTTTAATGAATTTTTGAAAATGATGAAAGTCTGTGCACTTAGGCAGTGACTTAACTTTTTATTCAAAAAAGACCCCAAAGGTATCTTGGAATGTCTTGAAATTGTACACAGTCATAGTCAAGCATGCCCTGAACAAGAATCCGTTGAATATATTTGCATATCTCTTGAAGAATATTTTTAATGAACTTTTGAAAATCAGGAAAGCGATCCATGCACTTGGACATTCCAAGTATGTTGGAATGTCTTGAAATTGTACTCAGTCATAGTCAACGACGCCCTGAACAAGAATCCGTTGAAAATATTTGCATATCGCTTAAGGAATATTTCTAATGAATTTTTGAAAATCAGGAAAGCGATCCATGCACTTAGGCAGTGACTTAATTTTTTTGTCAAAAAAGACCCCAAAAGTATCTTGGAATGTCTTGAAATTGTACACAGTCATAGTCAAGCATGCCCTGAACAAGAATCCGTTGAATATATTTGCATATCTCTTGAAGAATATTTTTAATGAATTTTTGAAAATCCGAAAAGCGATCCATGCACTTGGACATTCCAAGTATGTTGGAATGTCTTGAAATTGTACTCAGTCATAGTCAACGACGCCCTGAACAAGAATCAATTGAAAATATTTGCATATCTCTTAAGGAATATTTTTAATGAATTTTTGAAAATGAGGAAAGTCTGTGCACTTAGGCAGTGACTTAACTTTTTATTCAAAAAAGACCCCAAAAGTATCTTGGAATGTCTTGAAATTGTACACAGTCATAGTCAAGCATGCCCTGAACAAGAATCCGTTGAATATATTTGCATATCTCTTGAAGAATATTTTTAATGAACTTTTGAAAATCAGGAAAGCGATCCATGCACTTGGACATTCCAAGTATGTTGGAATGTCTTGAAATTGTACTCAGTCATAGTCAACGACGCCCTGAACAAGAATCCGTTGAAAATATTTGCATATCGTTTAATGAATATTTTTAAAGAATTTCTGAAAATCAGGAAAGCGATCCATGCACTGAGGCAGTGACTTAACTTTTTCGTCAAAAAAGACCCCAAAAGTATCTTGGAATGTCTTGAAATTGTACACAGTCATAGTCAAGAATGCCCTGAACAAGAATCCGTTGAATATATTTGCATATCTCTTGAAGAATATTTTTAATGAATTTTTGAAAATCCGGAAAGCGATCCATGCACTTGGACATTCCAAGTATGTTGGAATGTCTTGAAATTGTACTCGGTCATAGTCAACGACGCCCTGAACAAGAATCCATTGAAAATATTTGCATATCTCTTAAGGAATATTTTTAATGAATTTTTGAAAATGATGAAAGTCTGTGCACTTAGGCAGTGACTTAACTTTTTATTCAAAAAAGACCCCAAAGGTATCTTGGAATGTCTTGAAATTGTACACAGTCATAGTCAAGCATGCCCTAAACAAGAATCCGTTGAATATATTTGCATATCTCTTGAAGAATATTTTAAATTTATTTTTGAAAATCCGAAAAGCTATCCATGCACTTGGACATTCCAAGTATGTTGGAATGTCTTGAAATTGTACTCAGTCGTAGTCAACGACGCCCTGAACAAGAATCAATTGAAAATATTTGCATATCTCTTAAGGAAAATTTTAATGAATTTTTGAAAATGAGGAAAGCAATCCATGCACTTAGGCAGTGACTTAACTTTTTTGTCAAAAAAGACCCCAAAAGTATCTTGGAATGTCTTGAAATTGTACACAGTCATAGTCAAGCATGTCCTGAACAAGAATCCGTTGAATATATTTGCATATCTCTTGAAGAATATTTTTAATGAACTTTTGAAAATCACGAAAGCGATCCATGTACTTGGACATTCAAAGTATGTTGGAATGTCTTGAAATTTTACTCGGTCATAGTCAACGACGCCCTGAACAAGAATCCGTTGAAAATATTTGCATATCGCTTAAGGAATATTTTTAATGAATATTTGAAAATCAGGAAAGCGATCCATGCACTTAGGCAGTGACTTAACTTTTTCGTCAAAAAAGACCCCAAAAGTATCCTGGAATGTCTTGAAATTGTACACAGTCATAGTCAAGCATGCCCTGAACAATAATCCGTTGAATATATTTGCATATCTCTTGAAGAATATTTTTAATGAATTTTTGAAAATCCGGAAAGCGATCCATGCACTTGGACATTCCAAGTATGTTGGAATGTCTTGAAATTGTACTCGGTCATAGTCAACGACGCCCTGAACAAGAATCCATTGAAAATATTTGCATATCTCTTAAGGAATATTTTTAATGAATTTTTGGAAATGAGGAAAGTCTGTGCACTTAGGCAGTGACTTAACTTTTTATTCAAAAAAGACCCCAAAAGTATCTTGGAATGTCTTGAAATTGTACACAGTCATAGTCAAGCATGCCCTGAACAAGAATCCGTTGAATATATTTGCATATCTCTTGAAGAATATTTTAAATGAATTTTTGAAAATCCGGAAAGCGATCCATGCACTTGGACATTCCAAGTATGTTGGAATGTCTTGAAATTGTACTCAGTCATAGTCAACGACGCCCTGTACGAGAATCCGTTGAAAATATTTGCATATCGCTTAAGGAATATTTTTAATGAATTTTTGAAAATCAGGAAAGCGATCCATGCACTTAGGCAGTGACTTAACTTTTTCGTCAAAAAAGACCCCAAAAGTATCTTGGAATGTCTTGAAATTGTACACAGTCATAGTCAAGCATGCCCTGAACAAGAATCCGTTGAATATATTTGCATATCTCTTGAAGAATATTTTTAATGAATTTTTGAAAATCCGGAAAGCGATCCATGCACTTGGACATTCCAAGTATGTTGGAATGTCTTGAAATTGTACTCAGTCATAGTCAACGACGCCCTGAACAAGAATCCGTTGAAAATATTTGCATATCGCTTAAGGAATATTTTTAATGAATTTTTGAAAATCAGGAAAGCAATCCATGCACTTCGGCAGTGACTTAACTTTTTTGTCAAAAAAGACCCCAAAAGTATCTTGGAATGTCTTGAAATTGTACACAGTCATAGTCAAGCATGCCCTGAACAAGAAACCGTTGAATATATTTGCATATCTCTTGAAGAATATTTTTAATGAATTTTTGAAAATCCGAAAAGCGATCCATGCACTTGGACATTCCAAGTATGTTGGAATGTCTTGAAATTGTACTCAGTCATAGTCAACGACGCCCTGAACAAGAATCAATTGAAAATATTTGCATATCTCTTAAGGAATATTTTTAATGAATTTTTGAAAATGAGGAAAGTCTGTGCACTAAGGCAGTGACTTAACTTTTTATTTAAAAAAGACCCCAAAAGTATCTTGGAATGTCTTGAAATTGTACACAGTCATAGTCAAGCATGCCCTGAACAAGAATCCCTTGAATATATTTGCATATCTCTTGAAGAATATTTTTAATGAACTTTTGAAAATCAGGAAAGCGATCCATGCACTTGGACATTCCAAGTATGTTGGAATGTCTTGAAATTGTACTCAGTCATAGTCAACGACGCCCTGAACAAGAATCCGTTGAAAATATTTGCATATCTCTTAAGGAATATTTTTAATGAATTTTTGAAAATGATGAAAGTCTGTGCACTTAGGCAGTGACTTAACTTTTTATTCAAAAAAGACCCCAAAGGTATCTTGGAATGTCTTGAAATTGTACACAGTCATAGTCAAGCATGCCCTGAACAAGAATCCGTTGAATATATTTGCATATCTCTTGAAGAATATTTTTAATGAACTTTTGAAAATCAGGAAAGCGATCCATGCACTTGGACAATCCAAGTATGTTGGAATGTCTTGAAATTGTACTCAGTCATAGTCAACGACGCCCTGAACAAGAATCCGTTGAAAATATTTGCATATCGCTTAAGGAATATTTCTAATGAATTTTTGAAAATCAGGAAAGCGATCCATGCACTTAGGCAGTGACTTAATTTTTTTGTCAAAAAAGACCCCAAAAGTATCTTGGAATGTCTTGAAATTGTACACAGTCATAGTCAAGCATGCCCTGAACAAGAATCCGTTGAATATATTTGCATATCTCTTGAAGAATATTTTTAATGAATTTTTGAAAATCCGAAAAGCGATCCATGCACTTGGACATTCCAAGTATGTTGGAATGTCTTGAAATTGTACTCAGTCATAGTCAACGACGCCCTGAACAAGAATCAATTGAAAATATTTGCATATCTCTTAAGGAATATTTTTAATGAATTTTTGAAAATGAGGAAAGTCTGTGCACTTAGGCAGTGACTTAACTTTTTATTCAAAAAAGACCCCAAAAGTATCTTGGAATGTCTTGAAATTGTACACAGTCATAGTCAAGCATGCCCTGAACAAGAATCCGTTGAATATATTTGCATATCTCTTGAAGAATATTTTTAATGAACTTTTGAAAATCAGGAAAGCGATCCATGCACTTGGACATTCCAAGTATGTTGGAATGTCTTGAAATTGTACTCAGTCATAGTCAACGACGCCCTGAACAAGAATCCGTTGAAAATATTTGCATATCGTTTAATGAATATTTTTAAAGAATTTCTGAAAATCAGGAAAGCGATCCATGCACTGAGGCAGTGACTTAACTTTTTCGTCAAAAAAGACCCCAAAAGTATCTTGGAATGTCTTGAAATTGTACACAGTCATAGTCAAGAATGCCCTGAACAAGAATCCGTTGAATATATTTGCATATCTCTTGAAGAATATTTTTAATGAATTTTTGAAAATCCGGAAAGCGATCCATGCACTTGGACATTCCAAGTATGTTGGAATGTCTTGAAATTGTACTCGGTCATAGTCAACGACGCCCTGAACAAGAATCCATTGAAAATATTTGCATATCTCTTAAGGAATATTTTTAATGAATTTTTGAAAATGATGAAAGTCTGTGCACTTAGGCAGTGACTTAACTTTTTATTCAAAAAAGACCCCAAAGGTATCTTGGAATGTCTTGAAATTGTACACAGTCATAGTCAAGCATGCCCTAAACAAGAATCCGTTGAATATATTTGCATATCTCTTGAAGAATATTTTAAATTTATTTTTGAAAATCCGAAAAGCTATCCATGCACTTGGACATTCCAAGTATGTTGGAATGTCTTGAAATTGTACTCAGTCGTAGTCAACGACGCCCTGAACAAGAATCAATTGAAAATATTTGCATATCTCTTAAGGAAAATTTTAATGAATTTTTGAAAATGAGGAAAGCAATCCATGCACTTAGGCAGTGACTTAACTTTTTTGTCAAAAAAGACCCCAAAAGTATCTTGGAATGTCTTGAAATTGTACACAGTCATAGTCAAGCATGTCCTGAACAAGAATCCGTTGAATATATTTGCATATCTCTTGAAGAATATTTTTAATGAACTTTTGAAAATCACGAAAGCGATCCATGTACTTGGACATTCAAAGTATGTTGGAATGTCTTGAAATTTTACTCGGTCATAGTCAACGACGCCCTGAACAAGAATCCGTTGAAAATATTTGCATATCGCTTAAGGAATATTTTTAATGAATATTTGAAAATCAGGAAAGCGATCCATGCACTTAGGCAGTGACTTAACTTTTTCGTCAAAAAAGACCCCAAAAGTATCCTGGAATGTCTTGAAATTGTACACAGTCATAGTCAAGCATGCCCTGAACAATAATCCGTTGAATATATTTGCATATCTCTTGAAGAATATTTTTAATGAATTTTTGAAAATCCGGAAAGCGATCCATGCACTTGGACATTCCAAGTATGTTGGAATGTCTTGAAATTGTACTCGGTCATAGTCAACGACGCCCTGAACAAGAATCCATTGAAAATATTTGCATATCTCTTAAGGAATATTTTTAATGAATTTTTGGAAATGAGGAAAGTCTGTGCACTTAGGCAGTGACTTAACTTTTTATTCAAAAAAGACCCCAAAAGTATCTTGGAATGTCTTGAAATTGTACACAGTCATAGTCAAGCATGCCCTGAACAAGAATCCGTTGAATATATTTGCATATCTCTTGAAGAATATTTTTAATGAATTTTTGAAAATCCGGAAAGCGATCCATGCACTTGGACATTCCAAGTATGTTGGAATGTCTTGAAATTGTACTCAGTCATAGTCAACGACGCCCTGTACGAGAATCCGTTGAAAATATTTGCATATCGCTTAAGGAATATTTTTAATGAATTTTTGAAAATCAGGAAAGCGATCCATGCACTTAGGCAGTGACTTAACTTTTTCGTCAAAAAAGACCCCAAAAGTATCTTGGAATGTCTTGAAATTGTACACAGTCATAGTCAAGCATGCCCTGAACAAGAATCCGTTGAATATATTTGCATATCTCTTGAAGAATATTTTTAATGAATTTTTGAAAATCCGGAAAGCGATCCATGCACTTGGACATTCCAAGTATGTTGGAATGTCTTGAAATTGTACTCAGTCATAGTCAACGACGCCCTGAACAAGAATCCGTTGAAAATATTTGCATATCGCTTAAGGAATATTTTTAATGAATTTTTGAAAATCAGGAAAGCAATCCATGCACTTCGGCAGTGACTTAACTTTTTTGTCAAAAAAGACCCCAAAAGTATCTTGGAATGTCTTGAAATTGTACACAGTCATAGTCAAGCATGCCCTGAACAAGAAACCGTTGAATATATTTGCATATCTCTTGAAGAATATTTTTAATGAATTTTTGAAAATCCGAAAAGCGATCCATGCACTTGGACATTCCAAGTATGTTGGAATGTCTTGAAATTGTACTCAGTCATAGTCAACGACGCCCTGAACAAGAATCAATTGAAAATATTTGCATATCTCTTAAGGAATATTTTTAATGAATTTTTGAAAATGAGGAAAGTCTGTGCACTAAGGCAGTGACTTAACTTTTTATTTAAAAAAGACCCCAAAAGTATCTTGGAATGTCTTGAAATTGTACACAGTCATAGTCAAGCATGCCCTGAACAAGAATCCCTTGAATATATTTGCATATCTCTTGAAGAATATTTTTAATGAACTTTTGAAAATCAGGAAAGCGATCCATGCACTTGGACATTCCAAGTATGTTGGAATGTCTTGAAATTGTACTCAGTCATAGTCAACGACGCCCTGAACAAGAATCCGTTGAAAATATTTGCATATCGTTTAAGGAATATTTTTAAAGAATTTCTGAAAATCAGGAAAGCGATCCATGTACTTAGGCAGTGACTTAACTTTTTCGTCAAAAAAGACCCCAAAAGTATCTTGGAATGTCTTGAAATTGTACACAGTCATAGTCAAGCATGCCCTGAACAAGAATCCGTTGAATATATTTGCATATCTCTTGAAGAATATTTTTAATGAACTTTTGAAAATCAGGAAAGCGATCCATGCACTTGGACATTCAAAGTATGTTGGAATGTCTTGAAATTGTACTCAGTCATAGTCAACGACGCCCTGAACAAGAATCCGTTGAAAATATTTGCATATCGCTTAAGGAATATTTTTAATGAATTTTTGAAAATCAGGAAAGCGATCCATGCACTTAGGCAGTGACTTAACTTTTTCGTCAAAAAAGACCCCAAAAGTATCTTGGAATGTCTTGTAATTGTACACAGTCATAGTCAAGCATGCCCTGAACAAGAATCCGTTGAATATATTTGCATATCTCTTGAAGAATATTTTTAATGAATTTTTGAAAATCCGGAAAGCTATCCATGCACTTGGACATTCCAAGTAAGTTGGAATGTCTTGAAATTGTACTCAGTCATAGTCAACGACGCCCTGAACAAGAATCTATTGAAAATATTTGCATATCTCTTAAGGAATATTTTTAATGAATTTTTGAAAATGAGGAATTTCTGTGCACTTAGGCAGTGACTTAACTTTTTATTCAAAAAAGACCCCAAAAGTATCTTGGAATGTCTTGAAATTGTACACAGTCATAGTCAAGCATGCCCTGAACAAGAATCCGTTGAATATATTTGCATATCTCTTGAAGAATATTTTTAATGAACTTTTGAAAATCAGGAAAGCGATCCATGTACTTGGACATTCAAAGTATGTTGGAATGTCTTGAAATTGTACTCAGTCATAGTCAACGACGCCCTGAACAAGAATCCGTTGAAAATATTTGCATATCGCTTAAGGAATATTTTTAATGAATTTTTGAAAATGATGAAAGTCTGTGCACTTAGGCAGTGACTTAACTTTTTATTCAAAAAAGACCCCAAAGGTATTTTGGAATGTCTTGAAATTGTACACAGTCATAGTCAAGCATGCCCTGAACAAGAATCCGTTGAATATATTTGCATATCTCTTGAAGAATATTTTTAATGAACTTTTGAAAATCAGGAAAGCGATCCATGCACTTGGACATTCCAAGTATGTTGGAATGTCTTGAAATTGTACACAGTCATAGTCAAGCATGCCCTGAACAAGAATCCGTTGAAAATATTTGCATATCGCTTAAGGAATATTTTTAATGAATTTTTGAAAATCAGGAAAGCGATCCATGCACTTAGGCAGTGACTTAACTTTTTTGTCAAAAAAGACCCCAAAAGTATCTTGGAATGTCTTGAAATTGTACACAGTCATAGTCAAGCATGCCCTGAACAAGAATCCGTTGAATATAGTTGCATATCTCTTAAGGAATATTTTTAATGAATTTTTGAAAATGAGGAAAGTCTGTGCACTTAGGCAGTGACTTAACTTTTTATTCAAAAAAGACCCCAAAAGTATCTTGGAATGTCTTGAAATTGTACACAGTCATAGTCAAGCATGCCCTGAACAAGAATCCGTTGAATATATTTGCATATCTCTTGAAGAATATTTTTAATGAACTTTTGAAAATCAGGAAAGCGATCCATGCACTTGGACATTCCAAGTATGTTGGAATGTCTTGAAATTGTACTCAGTCATAGTCAACGACGCCCTGAACAAGAATCCGTTGAAAATATTTGCATATCGTTTAAGGAATATTTTTAAAGAATTTCTGAAAATCAGGAAAGCGATCCATGCACTTCGGCAGTGACTTAACTTTTTTGTCAAAAAAGACCCCAAAAGTATCTTGGAATGTCTTGAAATTGTACACAGTCATAGTCAAGCATGCCCTGAACAAGAATCCGTTGAATATATTTGCATATCTCTTGAAGAATATTTTTAATGAATTTTTGAAAATCCGAAAAGCGATCCATGCACTTGGACATTCCAAGTATGTTGGAATGTCTTGAAATTGTACTCAGTCATAGTCAACGACGCCCTGAACAAGAATCAATTGAAAATATTTGCATATCTCTTAAGGAATATTTTTAATGAATTTTTGAAAATGAGGAAAGTCTGTGCACTTAGGCAGTGACTTAACTTTTTATTCAAAAAAGACCCCAAAAGTATCTTGGAATGTCTTGAAATTGTACACAGTCATAGTCAAGCATGCCCTGAACAAGAATCCGTTGAATATATTTGCACATCTCTTGAAGAATATTTTTAATGAACTTTTGAAAATCAGGAAAGCGATCCATGCACTTGGACATTCCAAGTATGTTGGAATGTCTTGAAATTGTACTCAGTCATAGTCAACGACGCCCTGAACAAGAATCCGTTGAAAATATTTGCATATCGTTTAAGGAATATTTTTAAAGAATTTCTGAAAATCAGGAAAGCGATCCGTGCACTTAGGCAGTGACTTAACTTTTTCGTCAAAAAAGACCCCAAAAGTATCTTGGAATGTCTTGAAATTGTACACAGTCATAGTCAAGCATGCCCTGAACAAGAATCCGTTGAATATATTTGCATATCTCTTGAAGAATATTTTTAATGAATTTTTGAAAATCCGGAAAGCGATCCAGACACTTGGACATTCCAAGTATGTTGGAATGTCTTGAAATTGTACTCGGTCATAGTCAACGACGCCCTGAACAAGAATCCATTGAAAATATTTGCATATCTCTTAAGGAATATTTTTAATGAATTTTTGAAAATGATGAAAGTCTGTGCACTTAGGCAGTGACTTAACTTTTTTGTCAAAAAAGACCCCAAAAGTATCTTGGAATGTCTTGAAATTGTACACAGTCATAGTCAAGCATGCCCTGAACAAGAATCCGTTGAATATAGTTGCTTATCTCTTAAGGAATATTTTTAATGAATTTTTGAAAATGAGGAAAGTCTGTGCACTTAGGCAGTGACTTAACTTTTTATTCAAAAAAGACCCCAAAAGTATCTTGGAATGTCTTGAAATTGTACACAGTCATAGTCAAGCATGCCCTGAACAAGAATCCGTTGAATATATTTGCATATCTCTTGAAGAATATTTTTAATGAACTTTTGAAAATCAGGAAAGCGATCCATGCACTTGGACATTCCAAGTATGTTGGAATGTCTTGAAATTGTTCTCAGTCATAGTCAACGACGCCCTGAACAAGAATCCGTTGAAAATATTTGCATATCGTTTAAGGAATATTTTTAAAGAATTTCTGAAAATCAGGAAAGCGATCCATGCACTTCGGCAGTGACTTAACTTTTTTGTCAAAAAAGACCCCAAAAGTATCTTGGAATGTCTTGAAATTGTACACAGTCATAGTCAAGCATGCCCTGAACAAGAATCCGTTGAATATATTTGCATATCTCTTGAAGAATATTTTTAATGAATTTTTGAAAATCCGAAAAGCGATCCATGCACTTGGACATTCCAAGTATGTTGGAATGTCTTGAAATTGTACTCAGTCATAGTCAACGACGCCCTGAACAAGAATCAATTGAAAATATTTGCATATCTCTTAAGGAATATTTTTAATGAATTTTTGAAAATGAGGAAAGTCTGTGCACTTAGGCAGTGACTTAACTTTTTATTCAAAAAAGACCCCAAAAGTATCTTGGAATGTCTTGAAATTGTACACAGTCATAGTCAAGCATGCCCTGAACAAGAATCCGTTGAATATATTTGCACATCTCTTGAAGAATATTTTTAATGAACTTTTGAAAATCAGGAAAGCGATCCATGCACTTGGACATTCCAAGTATGTTGGAATGTCTTGAAATTGTACTCAGTCATAGTCAACGACGCCCTGAACAAGAATCCGTTGAAAATATTTGCATATCGTTTAAGGAATATTTTTAAAGAATTTCTGAAAATCAGGAAAGCGATCCGTGCACTTAGGCAGTGACTTAACTTTTTCGTCAAAAAAGACCCCAAAAGTATCTTGGAATGTCTTGAAATTGTACACAGTCATAGTCAAGCATGCCCTGAACAAGAATCCGTTGAATATATTTGCATATCTCTTGAAGAATATTTTTAATGAATTTTTGAAAATCCGGAAAGCGATCCAGACACTTGGACATTCCAAGTATGTTGGAATGTCTTGAAATTGTACTCGGTCATAGTCAACGACGCCCTGAACAAGAATCCATTGAAAATATTTGCATATCTCTTAAGGAATATTTTTAATGAATTTTTGAAAATGATGAAAGTCTGTGCACTTAGGCAGTGACTTAACTTTTTATTCAAAAAAGACCCCAAAGGTATCTTGGAATGTCTTGAAATTGTACACAGTCATAGTCAACGACGCCCTGAACAAGAATCAATTGAAAATATTTGCATATCTCTTAAGGAATATTTTTAATGAATTTTTGAAAATGAGGAAAGTCTGTGCACTTAGGCAGTGACTTAACTTTTTATTCAAAAAAGACCCCAAAAGTATCTTGGAATGTCTTGAAATTGTACACAGTCATAGTCAAGCATGCCCTGAACAAGAATCCGTTGAATATATTTGCATATCTCTTGAAGAATATTTTTAATGAACTTTTGAAAATCAGGAAAGCGATCCATGCACTTGGACATTCCAAGTATGTTGGAATGTCTTGAAATTGTACTCAGTCATAGTCAACGACGCCCTGAACAAGAATCCGTTGAAAATATTTGCATATCGCTTAAGGAATATTTTTAATGAATTTTTGAAAATCAGGAAAGCAATCCATGCACTTAGGCAGTGACTTAACTTTTTTGTCAAAAAAGACCCCAAAAGTATCTTGGAATGTCTTGAAATTGTACACAGTCATAGTCAAGCATGCCCTGAACAAGAATCCGTTGAATATATTTGCATATCTCTTGAAGAATATTTTTAATGAATTTTTGAAAATCCGAAAAGCGATCCATGCACTTGGACATTCCAAGTATGTTGGAATGTCTTGAAATTGTACTCAGTCATAGTCAACGACGCCCTGAACAAGAATCAATTGAAAATATTTGCATATCTCTTAAGGAATATTTTTAATGAATTTTTGAAAATGAGGAAAGTCTGTGCACTTAGGCAGTGACTTAACTTTTTATTCAAAAAAGACCCCAAAAGTATCTTGGAATGTCTTGAAATTGTACACAGTCATAGTCAAGCATGCCCTGAACAAGAATCCGTTGAATATATTTGCATATCTCTTGAAGAATATTTTTAATGAACTTTTGAAAATCAGGAAAGCGATCCATGCACTTGGACATTCCAAGTATGTTGGAATGTCTTGAAATTGTACTCAGTCATAGTCAACGACGCCCTGAACAAGAATCCGTTGAAAATATTTGCATATCGTTTAAGGAATATTTTTAAAGAATTTCTGAAAATCAGGAAAGCGATCCATGCACTTAGGCAGTGACTTAACTTTTTCGTCAAAAAAGACCCCAAAAGTATCTTGGAATGTCTTGAAATTGTACACAGTCATAGTCAAGCATGCCCTGAACAAGAATCCGTTGAATATATTTGCATATCTCTTGAAGAATATTTTTAATGAATTTTTGAAAATCCGAAAAGCAATCCATGCACTTGGACATTCCAAGTATGTTGGAATGTCTTGAAATTGTACTCAGTCATAGTCAACGACGCCCTGAACAAGAATCAATTGAAAATATTTGCATATCTCTTAAGGAATATTTTTAATGAATTTTTGAAAATGAGGAAAGTCTGTGCACTTCGGCAGTGACTTAACTTTTTATTCAAAAAAGACCCCAAAAGTATCTTGGAATGTCTTGAAATTGTACACAGTCATAGTCAAGCATGCCCTGAACAAGAATCCGTTGAATATATTTGCATATCTCTTGAAGAATATTTTTAATGAACTTTTGAAAATCAGGAAAGCGATCCATGCACTTGGACATTCCAAGTATGTTGGAATGTCTTGAAATTGTACTCAGTCATAGTCAACGACGCCCTGAACAAGAATCCGTTGAAAATATTTGCATATCGCTTAAGGAATATTTTTAATGAATTTCTGAAAATCAGGAAAGCGATCCATGCACTTAGGCAGTGACTTAACTTTTTCGTCAAAAAAGACCCCAAAAGTATCTTGGAATGTCTTGAAATTGTACACAGTCATAGTCAAGCATGCCCTGAACAAGAATCCGTTGAATATATTTGCATATCTCTTGAAGAATATTTTTAATGAATTTTTGAAAATCCGGAAAGCGATCCATGCACTTGGACATTCCAAGTATGTTGGAATGTCTTGAAATTGTACTCGGTCATAGTCAACGACGCCCTGAACAAGAATCCATTGAAAATATTTGCATATCTCTTAAGGAATATTTTTAATGAATTTTTGAAAATGATGAAAGTCTGTGCACTTAGGCAGTGACTTAACTTTTTATTCAAAAAAGACCCCAAAAGTATCTTGGAATGTCTTGAAATTGTACACAGTCATAGTCAAGCATGCCCTGAACAAGAATCCGTTGAATATATTTGCATATCTCTGGAAGAATATTTTTAATGAACTTTTGAAAATCAGGAAAGCGATCCATGCACTTGGACATTCCAAGTATGTTGGAATGTCTTGAAATTGTACTCAGTCATAGTCAACGACGCCCTGAACAAGAATCCGTTGAAAATATTTGCATATCGTTTAAGGAATATTTTTAAAGAATTTCTGAAAATCAGGAAAGCGATCCATGCACTTAGGCAGTGACTTAACTTTTTCGTCAAAAAAGACCCCAAAAGTATCTTGGAATGTCTTGAAATTGTACACAGTCATAGTCAAGCATGCCCTGAACAAGAATCCGTTGAATATATTTGCATATCTCTTGAAGAATATTTTTATTGAATTTTTGAAAATCCGGAAAGCGATCCATGCACTTGGACATTCCAAGTATGTTGGAATGTCTTGAAATTGTACTCGGTCATAGTCAACGACGCCCTGAACAAGAATCCATTGAAAATATTTGCATATCTCTTAAGGAATATTTTTAATGAATTTTTGAAAATGATGAAAGTCTGTGCACATAGGCAGTGACTTAACTTTTTATTCAAAAAAGACCCCAAAGGTATCTTGGAATGTCTTGAAATTGTACACAGTCATAGTCAAGCATGCCCTGAACAAGAATCCGTTGAATATATTTGCATATCTCTTGAAGAATATTTTTAATGAACTTTTGAAAATCAGGAAAGCGATCCATGCACTTGGACATTCCAAGTATGTTGGAATGTCTTGAAATTGTACTCAGTCATAGTCAACGACGCCCTGAACAAGAATCCGTTGAAAATATTTGCATATCGCTTAAGGAATATTTTTAATGAATTTTTGAAAATCAGGAAAGCGATCCATGCACTTAGGCAGTGACTTAACTTTTTTGTCAAAAAAGACCCCAAAAGTATCTTGGAATGTCTTGAAATTGTACACAGTCATAGTCAAGCATGCCCTGAACAAGAATCCGTTGAATATATTTGCATATCTCTTGAAGAATATTTTTAATGAATTTTTGAAAATCCGAAAAGCGATCCATGCACTTGGACATTCCAAGTATGTTGGAATGTCTTGAAATTGTACTCAGTCATAGTCAACGACGCCCTGAACAAGAATCAATTGAAAATATTTGCATATCTCTTAAGGAATATTTTTAATGAATTTTTGAAAATGAGGAAAGTCTGTGCACTTAGGCAGTGACTTAACTTTTTATTCAAAAAAGACCCCAAAAGTATCTTGGAATGTCTTGAAATTGTACACAGTCATAGTCAAGCATGCCCTGAACATGAATCCGTTGAATATATTTGCATATCTCTTGAAGAATATTTTTAATGAACTTTTGAAAATCAGGAAAGCGATCCATGCACTTGGACATTCCAAGTATGTTGGAATGTCTTGAAATTGTACTCAGTCATAGTCAACGACGCCCTGAACAAGAATCCGTTGAAAATATTTGCATATCGTTTAAGGAATATTTTTAAAGAATTTCTGAAAATCAGGAAAGCGATCCATGCACTTAGGCAGTGACTTAACTTTTTCGTCAAAAAAGACCCCAAAAGTATCTTGGAATGTCTTGAAATTGTACACAGTCATAGTCAAGCATGCCCTGAACAAGAATCCGTTGAATATATTTGCATATCTCTTGAAGAATATTTTTAATGAATTTTTGAAAATCCGGAAAGCGATCCATGCACTTGGACATTCCAAGTATGTTGGAATGTCTTGAAATTGTACTCGGTCATAGTCAACGACGCCCTGAACAAGAATCCATTGAAAATATTTGCATATCTCTTAAGGAATATTTTTAATGAATTTTTGAAAATGATGAAAGTCTGTGCACTTAGGCAGTGACTTAACTTTTTATTCAAAAAAGACCCCAAAGGTATCTTGGAATGTCTTGAAATTGTACACAGTCATAGTCAAGCATGCCCTGAACAAGAATCCGTTGAATATATTTGCATATCTCTTGAAGAATATTTTTAATGAACTTTTGAAAATCAGGAAAGCGATCCATGCACTTGGACATTCCAAGTATGTTGGAATGTCTTGAAATTGTACTCAGTCATAGTCAACGACGCCCTGAACAAGAATCCGTTGAAAATATTTGCATATCGCTTAAGGAATATTTTTAATGAATTTTTGAAAATCAGGAAAGCGATCCATGCACTTAGGCAGTGACTTAACTTTTTTGTCAAAAAAGACCCCAAAAGTATCTTGGAATGTCTTGAAATTGTACACAGTCATAGTCAAGCATGCCCTGAACAAGAATCCGTTGAATATATTTGCATATCTCTTGAAGAATATTTTGAATGAATTTTTGAAAATCCGAAAAGCGATCCATGCACTTGGACATTCCAAGTATGTTGGAATGTCTTGAAATTGTACTCAGTCATAGTCAACGACACCCTGAACAAGAATCAATTGAAAATATTTGCATATCTCTTAAGGAATATTTTTAATGAATTTTTGAAAATGAGGAAAGTCTGTGCACTTAGGCAGTGACTTAACTTTTTATTCAAAAAAGACCCCAAAAGTATCTTGGAATGTCTTGAAATTGTACACAGTCATAGTCAAGCATGCCCTGAACAAGAATCCGTTGAATATATTTGCATATCTCTTGAAGAATATTTTTAATGAATTTTTGAAAATCCGAAAAGCGATCCATGCACTTGGACATTCCAAGTATGTTGGAATGTCTTGAAATTGTACTCAGTCATAGTCAACGACGCCCTGAACAAGAATCAATTGAAAATATTTGCATATCTCTTAAGGAATATTTTTAATGAATTTTTGAAAATGAGGAAAGTCTGTGCACTTAGGCAGTGACTTAACTTTTTATTCAAAAAAGACCCCAAAAGTATCTTGGAATGTCTTGAAATTGTACACAGTCATAGTCAAGCATGCCCTGAACAAGAATCCGTTGAATATATTTGCATATCTCTTGAAGAATATTTTTAATGAACTTTTGAAAATCAGGAAAGCGATCCATGCACTTGGACATTCCAAGTATGTTGGAATGTCTTGAAATTGTACTCAGTCATAGTCAACAACGCCCTGAACAAGAATCCGTTGAAAATATTTGCATATCGTTTAAGGAATATTTTTAAAGAATTTCTGAAAATCAGGAAAGCGATCCATGCACTTAGGCAGTGACTTAACTTTTTCGTCAAAAAAGACCCCAAAAGTATCTTGGAATGTCTTGAAATTGTACACAGTCATAGTCAAGCATGCCCTGAACAAGAATCCGTTGAATATATTTGCATATCTCTTGAAGAATATTTTTAATGAATTTTTGAAAATCCGGAAAGTGATCCATGCACTTGGACATTCCAAGTATGTTGGAATGTCTTGAAATTGTACTCGGTCATAGTCAACGACGCCCTGAACAAGAATCCATTGAAAATATTTGCATATCTCTTAAGGAATATTTTTGATGAATTTTTGAAAATGATGAAAGTCTGTGCACTTAGGCAGTGACTTAACTTTTTATTCAAAAAAGACCCCAAAGGTATCTTGGAATGTCTTGAAATTGTACACAGTCATAGTCAAGCATGCCCTGAACAAGAATCCGTTGAATATATTTGCATATCTCTTGAAGAATATTTTAATGAACTTTTGAAAATCAGGAAAGCGATCCATGCACTTGGACATTCCAAGTATGTTGGAATGTCTTGAAATTGTACTCAGTCATAGTCAACGACGCCCTGAACAAGAATCCGTTGAAAATATTTGCATATCGCTTAAGGAATATTTTTAATGAATTTTTGAAAATCAGGAAAGCGATCCATGCACTTAGGCAGTGACTTAACTTTTTTGTCAAAAAAGACCCCAAAAGTATCTTGGAATGTCTTGAAATTGTACACAGTCATAGTCAAGCATGCCCTGAACAAGAATCCGTTGAATATATTTGCATATCTCTTGAAGAATATTTTTAATGAATTTTTGAAAATCCGAAAAGCGATCCATGCACTTGGACATTCCAAGTATGTTGGAATGTCTTGAAATTGTACTCAGTCATAGTCAACAACGCCCTGAACAAGAATCAATTGAAAATATTTGCATATCTCTTAAGGAATATTTTTAATGAATTTTTGAAAATGAGGAAAGTCTGTGCACTTCGGCAGTGACTTAACTTTTTATTCAAAAAAGACCCCAAAAGTATCTTGGAATGTCTTGAAATTGTACACAGTCATAGTCAAGCATGCCCTGAACAAGAATCCGTTGAATATATTTGCATATCTCTTGAAGAATATTTTTAATGAACTTTTGAAAATCAGGAAAGCGATCCATGCACTTGGACATTCCAAGTATGTTGGAATGTCTTGAAATTGTACTCAGTCATAGTCAACGACGCCCTGAACAAGAATCCGTTGAAAATATTTGCATATCGTTTAAGGAATATTTTTAAAGAATTTCTGAAAATCAGGAAAGCGATCCATGCACTTAGGCAGTGACTTAACTTTTTCGTCAAAAAAGACCCCAAAAGTATCTTGGAATGTCTTGAAATTGTACACAGTCATAGTCAAGCATGCCCTGAACAAGAATCCGTTGAATATATTTGCATATCTCTTGAAGAATATTTTTAATGAATTTTTGAAAATCCGGAAAGCGATCCATGCACTTGGACATTCCAAGTATGTTGGAATGTCTTGAAATTGTACTCAGTCATAGTCAACAACGCCCTGAACAAGAATCCATTGAAAATATTTGCATATCTCTTAAGGAATATTTTTAATGAATTTTTGAAAATGAGGAAAGTCTGTGCACTTAGGCAGTGACTTAACTTTTTATTCAAAAAAGACCCCAAAAGTATCTTGGAATGTCTTGAAATTGTACACAGTCATAGTCAAGCATGCCCTGAACAAGAATCCGTTGAATATATTTGCATATCTCTTGAAGAATATTTTTAATGAACTTTTGAAAATCAGGAAAGCGATCCATGCACTTGGACATTCCAAGTATGTTGGAATGTCTTGAAATTGTACTCAGTCATAGTCAACGACGCCCTGAACAAGAATCCGTTGAAAATATTTGCATATCGTTTAAGGAATATTTTTAATGAATTTCTGAAAATCAGGAAAGCGATCCATGCACTTAGGCAGTGACTTAACTTTTTCGTCAAAAAAGACCCCAAAAGTATCTTGGAATGTCTTGAAATTGTACACAGTCATAGTCAAGCATGCCCTGAACAAGAATCCGTTGAATATATTTGCATATCTCTTGAAGAATATTTTTAATGAATTTTTGAAAATCCGGAAAGCGATCCATGCACTTGGACATTCCAAGTATGTTGGAATGTCTTGAAATTGTACTCAGTCATAGTCAACAACGCCCTGAACAAGAATCCATTGAAAATATTTGCATATCTCTTAAGGAATATTTTTAATGAATTTTTGAAAATGAGGAAATTCTGTGCACTTAGGCAGTGACTTAACTTTTTATTCAAAAAAGACCCCAAAAGTATCTTGGAATGTCTTGAAATTGTACACAGTCATAGTCAAGCATGCCCTGAACAAGAATCCGTTGAATATATTTGCATATCTCTTGAAGAATATTTTTAATGAACTTTTGAAAATCAGGAAAGCGATCCATGCACTTGGACATTCCAAGTATGTTGGAATGTTTTGAAATTGTACTCAGTCATAGTCAACGACGCCCTGAACAATAATCCGTTGAAAATATTTGCATATCGCTTAAGGAATATTTTTAATGAATTTTTGAAAATCAGGAAAGCGATCCATGCACTTAGGCAGTGACTTAACTTTTTATTCAAAAAAGACCCCAAAAGTATCTTGGAATGTCTTGAAATTGTACACAGTCATAGTCAAGCATGCCCTGAACAAGAATCCGTTGAATATATTTGCATATCTCTTGAAGAATATTTTTAATGAATTTTTGAAAATCCGAAAAGCGATCCATGCACTTGGACATTCCAAGTATGTTGGAATGTCTTGAAATTGTACTCAGTCATAGTCAACGACGCCCTGAACAAGAATCCGTTGAAAATATTTGCATATCGCTTAAGGAATATTTTTAATGAATTTTTGAAAATCAGGAAAGCGATCCATGCACTTAGGCAGTGACTTAACTTTTTATTCAAAAAAGACCCCAAAAGTATCTTGGAATGTCTTGAAATTGTACACAGTCATAGTCAAGCATGCCCTGAACAAGAATCCGTTGAATATATTTGCATATCTCTTGAAGAATATTTTTAATGAATTTTTGAAAATGAGGAAAGTCTGTGCACTTAGGCAGTGACTTAACTTTTTATTCAAAAAAGACCCCAAAAGTATCTTGGAATGTCTTGAAATTGTACACAGTCATAGTCAAGCATGCCCTGAACAAGAATCCGTTGAATATATTTGCATATCTCTTGAAGAATATTTTTAATGAACTTTTGAAAATCAGGAAAGCGATCCATGCACTTGGACATTCCAAGTATGTTGGAATGTCTTGAAATTGTACTCAGTCATAGTCAACGACGCCCTGAACAAGAATCCGTTGAAAATATTTGCATATCGTTTAAGGAATATTTTTAATGAATTTCTGAAAATCAGGAAAGCGATCCATGCACTTAGGCAGTGACTTAACTTTTTCGTCAAAAAAGACCCCAAAAGTATCTTGGAATGTCTTGAAATTGTACACAGTCATAGTCAAGCATGCCCTGAACAAGAATCCGTTGAATATATTTGCATATCTCTTGAAGAATATTTTTAATGAATTTTTGAAAATCCGAAAAGCGATCCATGCACTTGGACATTCCAAGTATGTTGGAATGTCTTGAAATTGTACTCAGTCATAGTCAACGACGCCCTGAACAAGAATCAATTGAAAATATTTGCATATCTCTTAAGGAATATTTTTAATGAATTTTTGAAAATGAGGAAAGTCTGTGCACTTCGGCAGTGACTTAACTTTTTATTCAAAAAAGACCCCAAAAGTATCTTGGAATGTATTGAAATTGTAAACAGTCATAGTCAAGCATGCCCTGAACAAGAATCAGTTGAATATATTTGCATATCTCTTGAAGAATATTTTTAATGAACTTTTGAAAATCAGGAAAGCGATCCATGCACTTGGACATTCCAAGTATGTTGGAATGTCTTGAAATTGTACTCAGTCATAGTCAACGACGCCCTGAACAAGAATCCGTTGAAAATATTTGCATGTCGCTTAAGGAATATTTTTAATGAATTTTTGAAAATCAGGAAAGCGATCCATGCACTTAGGCAGTGACTTAACTTTTTCGTCAAAAAAGACCCCAAAAGTATCTTGGAATGTCTTGAAATTGTACACAGTCATAGTCAAGCATGCCCTGAACAAGAATCCGTTGAATATATTTGCATATCTCTTGAAGAATATTTTTAATGAACTTTTGAAAATCAGGAAAGCGATCCATGCACTTGGACATTCCAAGTATGTTGGAATGTCTTGAAAATGTACTCAGTCATAGTCAACGACGCCCTGAACAAGAATCCGTTGAAAATATTTGCATATCGCTTAAGGAATATTTTTAATGAATTTTTGAAAATCAGGAAAGCGATCCATGCACTTAGGCAGTGACTTAACTTTTTCGTCAAAAAAGACCCCAAAAGTATCTTGGAATGTCTTGAAATTGTACACAGTCATAGTCAAGCATGCCCTGAACAAGAATCCGTTGAATATATTTGCATATCTCTTGAAGAATATTTTTAATGAATTTTTGAAAATCCGGAAAGCGATCCATGCACTTGGACATTCCAAGTATGTTGGAATGTCTTGAAATTGTACTCAGTCATAGTCAACGACGCCCTGAACAAGAATCCGTTGAAAATATTTGCATATCGCTTAAGGAATATTTTTAATGAATTTTTGAAAATCAGGAAAGCGGTCCATGCACTTAGGCAGTGACTTAACTTTTTATTCAAAAAAGACCCCAAAGGTATCTTGGAATGTCTTGAAATTGTACACAGTCATAGTCAAGCATGCCCTGAACAAGAATCCGTTGAATATATTTGCATATCTCTTGAAGAATATTTTTAATGAACTTTTGAAAATCAGGAAAGCGATCCATGCACTTGGACATTCCAAGTATGTTGGAATGTCTTGAAATTGTACTCAGTCATAGTCAACGACGCCCTGAACAAGAATCCGTTGAAAATATTTGCATATCGCTTAAGGAATATTTTTAATGAATTTTTGAAAATCAGGATAGCGATCCATGCACTTAGGCAGTGACTTAACTTTTTCATCAAAAAAGACCCCAAAAGTATCTTGGAATGTCTTGAAATTGTACACAGTCATAGTCAAGCATGCCCTGAACAAGAATCCGTTGAATATATTTGCATATCTCTTGAAGAATATTTTTAATGAATTTTGGAAAATCCAGAAAGCGATCCATGCACTTGGACATGCCAAGTATGTTGGAATGTCTTGAAATTGTACTCAGTCATAGTCAACGACGCCCTGAACAAGAATCAATTGAAAATATTTGCATGTCTCTTAAGGAATATTTTTAATGAATTTTTGAAAATGAGGAAAGTCTGTGCACTTAGGCAGTGACTTAACTTTTTATTCAAAAAAGACCCCAAAAGTATCTTGGAATGTCTTGAAATTGTACACAGTCATAGTCAAGCATGCCCTGAACAAGAATCCGTTGAATATATTTGCATATCTCTTGAAGAATATTTTAAATGAATTTTTGAAAATCCGAAAAGCGATCCATGCACTTGGACATTCCAAGTATGTTGGAATGTCTTTAAATTGTACTCAGTCATAGTCAACGACGCCCTGAACAAGAATCAATTGAAAATATTTGCATGTCTCTTAAGGAATATTTTTAATGAATTTTTGAAAATGAGGAAAGTCTGTGCACTTAGGCAGTGACTTAACTTTTTATTCAAAAAAGACCCCAAAAGTATCTTGGAATGTCTTGAAATTGTACACAGTCATAGTCAAGCATGCCCTGAACAAGAATCCGTTGAATATATTTGCATATCTCTTGAAGAATATTTTTAATGAACTTTTGAAAATCAGGAAAGCGATCCATGCACTTGGACATTCCAAGTATGTTGGAATGTCTTGAAATTGTACTCAGTCATAGTCAACGACGCCCTGAACAAGAATCCGTTGAAAATATTTGCATATCGTTTAAGGAATATTTTTAAAGAATTTCTGAAAATCAGGAAAGCGATCCATGCACTTAGGCAGTGACTTAACTTTTTCGTCAAAAAAGACCCCAAAAGTATCTTGGAATGTCTTGAAATTGTACACAGTCATAGTCAAGAATGCCCTGAACAAGAATCCGTTGAATATATTTGCATATCTCTTGAAGAATATTTTTAATGAATTTTTGAAAATCCGGAAAGCGATCCATGCACTTGGACATTCCAAGTATGTTGGAATGTCTTGAAATTGTACTCGGTCATAGTCAACGACGCCCTGAACAAGAATCCATTGAAAATATTTGCATATCTCTTAAGGAATATTTTTAATGAATTTTTGAAAATTATGAAAGTCTGTGCACTTAGGCAGTGACTTAACTTTTTATTCAAAAAAGACCCCAAAGGTATCTTGGAATGTCTTGAAATTGTACACAGTCATAGTCAAGCATGCCCTGAACAAGAATCCGTTGAATATATTTGCATATCTCTTGAAGAATATTTTTAATGAACTTTTGAAAATCAGGAAAGCGATCCATGCACTTGGACATTCCAAGTATGTTGGAATGTCTTGAAATTGTACTCAGTCATAGTCAACGACGCCCTGAACAAGAATCCGTTGAAAATATTTGCATATCGCTTAAGGAATATTTTTAATGAATTTTTGAAAATCAGGATAGCGATCCATGCACTTAGGCAGTGACTTAACTTTTTCATCAAAAAAGACCCCAAAAGTATCTTGGAATGTCTTGAAATTGTACACAGTCATAGTCAAGCATGCCCTGAACAAGAATCCGTTGAATATATTTGCATATCTCTTGAAGAATATTTTTAATGAATTTTGGAAAATCCAGAAAGCGATCCATGCACTTGGACATGCCAAGTATGTTGGAATGTCTTGAAATTGTACTCAGTCATAGTCTACGACGCCCTGAACAAGAATCCGTTGAAAATATTTGCATATCGTTTAAGGAATATTTTTAAAGAATTTCTGAAAATCAGGAAAGCGATCCATGCACTTAGGCAGTGACTTAACTTTTTCGTCAAAAAAGACCCCAAAAGTATCTTGGAATGTCTTGAAATTGTACACAGTCATAGTCAAGAATGCCCTGAACAAGAATCCGTTGAATATATTTGCATATCTCTTGAAGAATATTTTTAATGAATTTTTGAAAATCCGGAAAGCGATCCATGCACTTGGACATTCCAAGTATGTTGGAATGTCTTGAAATTGTACTCGGTCATAGTCAACGACGCCCTGAACAAGAATCCATTGAAAATATTTGCATATCTCTTAAGGAATATTTTTAATGAATTTTTGAAAATGATGAAAGTCTGTGCACTTAGGCAGTGACTTAACTTTTTTGTCAAAAAAGACCCCAAAAGTATCTTGGAATGTCTTGAAATTGTACACAGTCATAGTCAAGCATGCCCTGAACAAGAATCCGTTGAATATATTTGCATATCTCTTGAAGAATATTTTTAATGAATTTTTGAAAATCCAAAAAGCGATCCATGCACTTGGACATTCCAAGTATGTTGGAATGTCTTGAAATTGTACTCAGTCATAGTCAACGACGCCCTGAACAAGAATCCGTTGAAAATATTTGCATATCGCTTAAGGAATATTTTTAATGAATTTCTGAAAATCAGGAAAGCGATCCATGCATTTAGGCAGTGACTTAACTTTTTCGTCAAAAAAGACCCCAAAAGTATCTTGGAATGTCTTGAAATTGTACACAGTCATAGTCAAGCATGCCCTGAACAAGAATCCGTTGAATATATTTGCATATCTCTTGAAGAATATTTTTAATGAACTTTTGAAAATCAGGAAAGCGATCCATGCACTTGGACATTCCAAGTATGTTGGAATGGCTTGAAATTGTACTCAGTCATAGTCAACGACGCCCTGAACAAGAATCCGTTGAAAATATTTGCATATCGTTTAAGGAATATTTTTAAAGAATTTCTGAAAATCAGGAAAGCGATCCATGCACTTAGGCAGTGACTTAACTTTTTCGTCAAAAAAGACCCCAAAAGTATCTTGGAATGTCTTGAAATTGTACACAGTCATAGTCAAGAATGCCCTGAACAAGAATCCGTTGAATATATTTGCATATCTCTTGAAGAATATTTTTAATGAATTTTTGAAAATCCGGAAAGCGATCCATGCACTTGGACATTCCAAGTATGTTGGAATGTCTTGAAATTGTACTCGGTCATAGTCAACGACGCCCTGAACAAGAATCCATTGAAAATATTTGCATATCTCTTAAGGAATATTTTTAATGAATTTTTGAAAATGATGAAAGTCTGTGCACTTAGGCAGTGACTTAACTTTTTATTCAAAAAAGACCCCAAAAGTATCTTGGAATGTCTTGAAATTGTACACAGTCATAGTCAAGCATGCCCTGAACAAGAATCCGTTGAATATATTTGCATATCTCTTGAAGAATATTTTTAATGAACTTTTGAAAATCAGGAAAGCGATCCATGCACTTGGACATTCCAAGTATGTTGGAATGTCTTGAAATTGTACTCAGTCATAGTCAACGACGCCCTGAACAAGAATCCGTTGAAAATATTTGCATATCGTTTAAGGAATATTTTTAAAGAATTTCTGAAAATCAGGAAAGCGATCCATGCACTTAGGCAGTGACTTAACTTTTTCGTCAAAAAAGACCCCAAAAGTATCTTGGAATGTCTTGAAATTGTACACAGTCATAGTCAAGCATGCCCTGAACAAGAATCCGTTGAATATATTTGCATATCTCTTGAAGAATATTTTTAATGAACTTTTGAAAATCAGGAAAGCGATCCATGCACTTGGACATTCCAAGTATGTTGGAATGTCTTGAAATTGTACTCAGTCATAGTCAACGACGCCCTGAACAAGAATCCGTTGAAAATATTTGCATATCGCTTAAGGAATATTTTTAATGAATTTTTGAAGATCAGGAAAGCGATCCATGCACTTAGGCAGTGACTTAACTTTTTCGTCAAAAAAGACCCCAAAAGTATCTTGGAATGTCTTGAAATTGTACACAGTCATAGTCAAGCATGCCCTGAACAAGAATCCGTTGAATATATTTGCATATCTCTTGAAGAATATTTTTAATGAATTTTTGAAAATCAGGAAAGCGATCCATGCACTTGGACATTCCAAGTATGTTGGAATGTCTTGAAATTGTACTCGGTCATAGTCAACAACGCCCTGAACAAGAATCCATTGAAAATATTTGCATATCTCTTAAGGAATATTTTTAATGAATTTTTTAAAATGATGAAAGTCTGTGCACTTAGGCAGTGACTTAACTTTTTATTCAAAAAAGACCCCAAAGGTATCTTGGAATGTCTTGAAATTGTACTCAGTCATAGTCAACGACGCCCTGAACAAGAATCCGTTGAAAATATTTGCATATCGCTTAAGGAATATTTTTAATGAATTTTTGAAAATCAGGAAAGCGATCCATGCACTTGGACATTCCAAGTATGTTGGAATGTCTTGAAATTGGACTCAGTCATAGTCAACGACGCCCTGAACAAGAATCCGTTGAAAATATTTGCATATCGCTTAAGGAATATTTTTAATGAATTTTTGAAAGTCAGGAAAGCGATCCATGCACTTAGGCAGTGACTTAACTTTTTCGTCAAAAAAGACCCCAAAAGTATCTTGGAATGTCTTGAAATTGTACACAGTCATAGTCAAGCATGCCCTGAACAAGAATCCGTTGAATATATTTGCATATCTCTTGAAGAATATTTTTAATGAATTTTTGAAAATCAGGAAAGCGATCCATGCACTTGGACATTCCAAGTATGTTGGAATGTCTTGAAATTGTACTCGGTCATAGTCAACAACGCCCTGAACAAGAATCCATTGAAAATATTTGCATATCTCTTAAGGAATATTTTTAATGAATTTTTTAAAATGATGAAAGTCTGTGCACTTAGGCAGTGACTTAACTTTTTATTCAAAAAAGACCCCAAAGGTATCTTGGAATGTCTTGAAATTGTACTCAGTCATAGTCAACGACGCCCTGAACAAGAATCCGTTGAAAATATTTGCATATCGCTTAAGGAATATTTTTAATGAATTTTTGAAAATCAGGAAAGCGATCCATGCACTTGGACATTCCAAGTATGTTGGAATGTCTTGAAATTGGACTCAGTCATAGTCAACGACGCCCTGAACAAGAATCCGTTGAAAATATTTGCATATCGCTTAAGGAATATTTTTAATGAATTTTTGAAAGTCAGGAAAGCGATCCATGCACTTAGGCAGTGACTTAACTTTTTCGTCAAAAAAGACCCCAAAAGTATCTTGGAATGTCTTGAAATTGTACACAGTCATAGTCAAGCATGCCCTGAACAAGAATCCGTTGAATATATTTGCATATCTCTTGAAGAATATTTTTAATGAATTTTTGAAAATCCGAAAAGCGATCCATGCACTTGGACATTCCAAGTATGTTGGAATGTCTTGAAATTGTACTCAGTCATAGTCAACGACGCCCTGAACAAGAATCCATTGAAAATATTTGCATATCGTTTAAGGAATATTTTTAAAGAATTTCTGAAAATCAGGAAAGCGATCCATGCACTGAGGCAGTGACTTAACTTTTTCGTCAAAAAAGACCCCAAAAGTATCTTGGAATGTCTTGAAATTGTACACAGTCATAGTCAAGCATGCCCTGAACAAGAATCCGTTGAATATATTTGCATATCTCTTGAAGAATATTTTAAATGAATTTTTGAAAATCCGAAAAGCGATCCATGCACTTGGACATTCCAAGTATGTTGGAATGTCTTGAAATTGTACTCAGTCATAGTCAACAACGCCCTGAACAAGAATCCATTGAAAATATTTGCATATCTCTTAAGGAATATTTTTAATGAATTTTTGAAAATGAGGAAAGTCTGTGCACTTAGGCAGTGACTTAACTTTTTATTCAAAAAAGACCCCAAAAGTATCTTGGAATGTCTTGAAATTGTACACAGTCATAGTCAAGCATGCCCTGAACAAGAATCCGTTGAAAATATTTGCATATCTCTTGAAGAATATTTTTAATGAACTTTTGAAAATCAGCAAAGCGATCCATGCACTTGGACATTCCAAGTATGTTGGAATGTTTTGAAATTGTACTCAGTCATAGTCAACGACGCCCTGAACAAGAATCCGTTGAAAATATTTGCATATCGCTTAAGGAATATTTTTAATGAATTTTTGAAAATCAGGAAAGCGATCCATGCACTTAGGCAGTGACTTAACTTTTTATTCAAAAAAGACCCCAAAAGTATCTTGGAATGTCTTGAAATTGTACACAGTCATAGTCAAGCATGCCCTGAACAAGAATCCGTTGAATATATTTGCATATCTCTTGAAGAATATTTTTAATGAATTTTTGAAAATCCGAAAAGCGATCCATGCACTTGGACATTCCAAGTATGTTGGAATGTCTTGAAATTGTACTCAGTCATAGTCAACGATGCCCTGAACAAGAATCAATTGAAAATATTTGCATATCTCTTAAGAAATATTTTTAATGAATTTTTGAAAATGAGGAAAGTCTGTGCACTTCGGCAGTGACTTAACTTTTTATTCAAAAAAGACCCCAAAAGTATCTTGGAATGTCTTGAAATTGTACACAGTCATAGTCAAGCATGCCCTGAACAAGAATCCGTTGAATATATTTGCATATCTCTTGAAGAATATTTTTAATGAACTTTTGAAAATCAGGAAAGCGATCCATGCACTTGGACATTCCAAGTATGTTGGAATGTCTTGAAATTGTACTCAGTCATAGTCAACGACGCCCTGAACAAGAATCCGTTGAAAATATTTGCATATCGCTTAAGGAATATTTTGAATGAATTTTTGAAAATCAGGAAAGCGATCCATGCACTTAGGCAGTGACTTAACTTTTTCGTCAAGAAAGACCCCAAAAGTATCTTGGAATGTCTTGAAATTGTACACAGTCATAGTCAAGCATGCCCTGAACAAGAATCCGTTGAATATATTTGCATATCTCTTGAAGAATATTTTAAATGAATTTTTGAAAATCCGGAAAGCGATCCATGCACTTGGACATTCCAAGTATGTTGGAACGTCTTGAAATTGTACTCAGTCATAGTCAACGACACCCTGAACAAGAATCCGTTGAAAATATTTGCATATCGCTTAAGGAATATTTTTAATGAATTTTTGAAAATCAGGAAAGCGATCCATGCACTTGGACATTCCAAGTATGTTGGAATGTCTTGAAATTGTACTCAGTCATAGTCAACGACGCCCTGAACATGAATCCGTTGAAAATATTTGCATATCGCTTAAGGAATATTTTTAATGAATTTTTGAAAATCAGGAAAGCGATCCATGCACTTAGGCAGTGACTTAACTTTTTATTCAAAAAAGACCCCAAAAGTATCTTGGAATGTCTTGAAATTGTACACAGTCATAGTCAAGCATGCCCTGAACAAGAATCCGTTGAATATATTTGCATATCTCTTGAAGAATATTTTTAATGAATTTTTGAAAATCCGGAAAGCGATCCATGCACTTGGACATTCCAAGTATGTTGGAATGTCTTGAAATTGTACTCAGTCATAGTCAACGACGCCCTGAACAAGAATCCGTTGAAAATATTTGCATATCGCTTAAGGAATATTTTTAATGAATTTTTGAAAATCAGGAAAGCGATCCATGCACTTGGACATTCCAAGTATGTTGGAATGTCTTGAAATTGTACTCAGTCATAGTCAACGACGCCCTGAACAAGAATCCGTTGAAAATATTTGCATATCGCTTAAGGAATATTTTTAATGAATTTTTGAAAATCAGGAAAGCGATCCATGCACTTAGGCAGTGACTTAACTTTTTTGTCAAAAAAGACCCCAAAAGTATCTTGGAATGTCTTGAAATTGTACACAGTCATAGTCAAGCATGCCCTGAACAAGAATCCGTTGAATATATTTGCATATCTCTTGAAGAATATTTTTAATGAATTTTTGAAAATCCGAAAAGCGATCCATGCATTTGGACATTCCAAGTATGTTGGAATGTCTTGAAATTGTACTCAGTCATAGTCAACGACGCCCTGAACAAGAATCAATTGAAAATATTTGCATATCTCTTAAGGAATATTTTTAATGAATTTTTGAAAATGAGGAAAGTCTGTGCACTTAGGCAGTGACTTAACTTTTTATTCAAAAAAGACCCCAAAAGTATCTTGGAATGTCTTGAAATTGTACACAGTCATAGTCAAGCATGCCCTGAACAAGAATCCGTTGAATATATTTGCATATCTCTTGAAGAATATTTTTAATGAACTTTTGAAAATCAGGAAAGCGATCCATGCACTTGGACATTCCAAGTATGTTGGAATGTCTTGAAATTGTACTCAGTCATAGTCAACGACGCCCTGAACAAGAATCCGTTGAAAATATTTGCATATCGTTTAAGGAATATTTTTAAAGAATTTCTGAAAATCAGGAAAGCGATCCATGCACTTAGGCAGTGACTTAACTTTTTCGTCAAAAAAGACCCCAAAAGTATCTTGGAATGTCTTGAAATTGTACACAGTCATAGTCAAGAATGCCCTGAACAAGAATCCGTTGAATATATTTGCATATCTCTTGAAGAATATTTTTAATGAATTTTTGAAAATCCGGAAAGCGATCCATGCACTTGGACATTCCAAGTATGTTGGAATGTCTTGAAATTGTACTCGGTCATAGTCAACGACGCCCTGAACAAGAATCCATTGAAAATATTGGCATATCTCTTAAGGAATATTTTTAATGAATTTTTGAAAATGATGAAAGTCTGTGCACTTATGCAGTGACTTAACTTTTTATTCAAAAAAGACCCCAAAGGTATCTTGGAATGTCTTGAAATTGTACACAGTCATAGTCAAGCATGCCCTGAACAAGAATCCGTTGAATATATTTGCATATCTCTTGAAGAATATTTTTAATGAACTTTTGAAAATCAGGAAAGCGATCCATGCACTTGGACATTCCAAGTATGTTGGAATGTCTTGAAATTGTACTCAGTCATAGTCAACGACGCCCTGAACAAGAATCCGTTGAAAATATTTGCATATCGCTTAAGGAATATTTTTAATGAATTTTTGAAAATCAGGAAAGCGATCCATGCACTTAGGCAGTGACTTAACTTTTTTGTCAAAAAAGACCCCAAAAGTATCTTGGAATGTCTTGAAATTGTACACAGTCATAGTCAAGCATGCCCTGAACAAGAATCCGTTGAATATATTTGCATATCTCTTGAAGAATATTTTTAATGAATTTTTGAAAATCCGAAAAGCGATCCATGCACTTGGACATTCCAAGTATGTTGGAATGTCTTGAAATTGTACTCAGTCATAGTCAACGACGCCCTGAACAAGAATCAATTGAAAATATTTGCATATCTCTTAAGGAATATTTTTAATGAATTTTTGAAAATGAGGAAAGTCTGTGCACTTAGGCAGTGACTTAACTTTTTATTCAAAAAAGACCCCAAAAGTATCTTGGAATGTCTTGAAATTGTACACAGTCATAGTCAAGCATGCCCTGAACAAGAATCCGTTGAATATATTTGCATATCTCTTGAAGAATATTTTTAATGAACTTTTGAAAATCAGGAAAGCGATCCATGCACTTGGACATTCCAAGTATGTTGGAATGTCTTGAAATTGTACTCAGTCATAGTCAACGACGCCCTGAACAAGAATCCGTTGAAAATATTTGCATATCGTTTAAGGAATATTTTTAATGAATTTCTGAAAATCAGGAAAGCGATCCATGCACTTAGGCAGTGACTTAACTTTTTATTCAAAAAAGACCCCAAAAGTATCTTGGAATGTCTTGAAATTGTACACAGTCATAGTCAAGCATGCCCTGAACAAGAATCCGTTGAATATATTTGCATATCTCTTGAAGAATATTTTTAATGAACTTTTGAAAATCAGGAAAGCGATCCATGCACTTGGACATTCCAAGTATGTTGGAATGTCTTGAAATTGTACTCAGTCATAGTCAACGACGCCCTGAACAAGAATCCGTTGAAAATATTTGCATATCGCTTAAGGAATATTTTTAATGAATTTTTGAAAATCAGGAAAGCGATCCATGCACTTAGGCAGTGACTTAACTTTTTTGTCAAAAAAGACCCCAAAAGTATCTTGGAATGTCTTGAAATTGTTCACAGTCATAGTCAAGCATGCCCTGAACAAGAATCCGTTGAATATATTTGCATATCTCTTGAAGAATATTTTTAATGAATTTTTGAAAATCCGAAAAGCGATCCATGCACTTGGACATTCCAAGTATGTTGGAATGTCTTGAAATTGTACTCAGTCATAGTCAACGACGCCCTGAACAAGAATCAATTGAAAATATTTGCATATCTCTTAAGGAATATTTTTAATGAATTTTTGAAAATGAGGAAAGTCTGTGCACTTAGGCAGTGACTTAACTTTTTATTCAAAAAAGACCCCAAAAGTATCTTGGAATGTCTTGAAATTGTACACAGTCATAGTCAAGCATGCCCTGAACAAGAATCCCTTGAATATATTTGCATATCTCTTGAAGAATATTTTTAATGAACTTTTGAAAATCAGGAAAGCGATCCATGCACTTGGACATTCCAAGTATGTTGGAATGTCTTGAAATTGTACTCAGTCATAGTCAACGACGCCCTGAACAAGAATCCGTTGAAAATATTTGCATATCGCTTAAGGAATATTTTTAATGAATTTTTGAAAATCAGGAAAGCGATCCATGCACTTAGGCAGTGACTTAACTTTTTTGTCAAAAAAGACCCCAAAAGTATCTTGGAATGTCTTGAAATTGTACACAGTCATAGTCAAGCATGCCCTGAACAAGAATCCGTTGAATATATTTGCATATCTCTTGAAGAATATTTTTAATGAATTTTTGAAAATCCGAAAAGCGATCCATGCACTTGGACATTCCAAGTATGTTGGAATGTCTTGAAATTGTACTCAGTCATAGTCAACGACGCCCTGAACAAGAATCAATTGAAAATATTTGCATATCTCTTAAGGAATATTTTTAATGAATTTTTGAAAATGAGGAAAGTCTGTGCACTTAGGCAGTGACTTAACTTTTTATTCAAAAAAGACCCCAAAAGTATCTTGGAATGTCTTGAAATTGTACACAGTCATAGTCAAGCATGCCCTGAACAAGAATCCGTTGAATATATTTGCATATCTCTTGAAGAATATTTTTAATGAACTTTTGAAAATCAGGAAAGCGATCCATGCACTTGGACATTCCAAGTATGTTGGAATGTCTTGAAATTGTACTCAGTCATAGTCAACGACGCCCTGAACAAGAATCCGTTGAAAATATTTGCATATCGTTTAAGGAATATTTTTAATGAATTTCTGAAAATCAGGAAAGCGATCCATGCACTTAGGCAGTGACTTAACTTTTTATTCAAAAAAGACCCCAAAAGTATCTTGGAATGTCTTGAAATTGTACACAGTCATAGTCAAGCATGCCCTGAACAAGAATCCGTTGAATATATTTGCATATCTCTTGAAGAATATTTTTAATGAACTTTTGAAAATCAGGAAAGCGATCCATGCACTTGGACATTCCAAGTATGTTGGAATGTCTTGAAATTGTACTCAGTCATAGTCAACGACGCCCTGAACAAGAATCCGTTGAAAATATTTGCATATCGCTTAAGGAATATTTTTAATGAATTTTTGAAAATCAGGAAAGTGATCCATGCACTTAGGCAGTGACTTAACTTTTTTGTCAAAAAAGACCCCAAAAGTATCTTGGAATGTCTTGAAATTGTTCACAGTCATAGTCAAGCATGCCCTGAACAAGAATCCGTTGAATATATTTGCATATCTCTTGAAGAATATTTTTAATGAATTTTTGAAAATCCGAAAAGCGATCCATGCACTTGGACATTCCAAGTATGTTGGAATGTCTTGAAATTGTACTCAGTCATAGTCAACGACGCCCTGAACAAGAATCAATTGAAAATATTTGCATATCTCTTAAGGAATATTTTTAATGAATTTTTGAAAATGAGGAAAGTCTGTGCACTTAGGCAGTGACTTAACTTTTTATTCAAAAAAGACCCCAAAAGTATCTTGGAATGTCTTGAAATTGTACACAGTCATAGTCAAGCATGCCCTGAACAAGAATCCCTTGAATATATTTGCATATCTCTTGAAGAATATTTTTAATGAACTTTTGAAAATCAGGAAAGCGATCCATGCACTTGGACATTCCAAGTATGTTGGAATGTCTTGAAATTGTACTCAGTCATAGTCAACGACGCCCTGAACAAGAATCCGTTGAAAATATTTGCATATCGCTTAAGGAATATTTTTAATGAATTTTTGAAAATCAGGAAAGCGATCCATGCACTTAGGCAGTGACTTAACTTTTTTGTCAAAAAAGACCCCAAAAGTATTGTAGTAGCATTTTCCATTTTTCTTCTTCTTTTCTGGCTACTACTTGTGGCTGAGTGGATTTTAGTTTTGACTCATGTGAAATGATGATGAGTAGTGGTAATTCCAGGTCGGTCCCTTCTGACCGTTTTATTGTTTCACAGATGTTTAGTTGTCACAAAATAAACTTGTAAAGCAAAATAAAAGTACAAAATAAAACATTAAGCACTTTCTATTAAAGTCTTATGCACGGCTGTATGGCCCATCGTCACTGCAACATGCTCAAAAAACTGAATGCTCTCCCAGCCACGCCCAGCTGCTCTGGCCTCCACCTCTCAAGGTCTTCCACCTGGCTCCACCTCCAGCAGCCTCCTCTGTCATCCTGTAGGTGGGGACAGATAGACCTGTGCCCATATTTCCACACGTGCATACACTTACTCAGACTAATGACAAAAAAAAAGAAATATAAGAGTCAACATAAACTTAATTTGGCTCCTACATACCGGCCCCTAATTGTATTTGTAGAAGCAAAGACAATTAATTCAATAAATTATAAAAGGAGCCATTTCTATTGCACAAACTGCTTTTCAATATTTATAACTTAAATCTCTAAAATAATAATAAGTTCACTTATCTTTAATCCTTTTTGCTATGTTCTGGACTTCTAATCACAGGCGTGTCATCACCCTCCAGCAGCAAGCACACTTTAGACACTGGCCTCTCCAGCACACTGGTCTTTGTTTGCAGCTTCACAACTCTGACATGGCCTCTGGTGTCAGGTTTGGCTTCCACAACTCTTCCAAGTAGCCATGAATTGCGAGGAGCAGTGTTGTCTGTGACTAGGACAATGTCTCCAAGGATGAAATTTCTTCTGACTCTTGACCACTTTTGCCTTTCTTGGAGGAGAAGCAGGTATTCCAGCAGCCATCTTTTCCAGAAGAGCTCTGTCATATATTGGACTTGTCTCCAGCGTCTCCTGTGGTAAAGGTCAGACCTTGAAAACAGCCCAGGGGGCAGAAGTGGATTAGTTCTGAGCAACAGAATGTGATTAGGAGTCAGAGCTTCCAAGTCTTGTGGGTCATCAGACACTTTGGTAATAGGCCGGCTGTTAAGTATTGCCTCAACTTCACAGAAAATGGTGGTTAGGCCTTCATCGTCTATTGTTTGTTGCTTCAAAACTGAAAGTAAGACATGCCTTACCATTCTGATGAGGCGTTCCCAGAACCCACCATGATGAGAAGCAGTGGGGGGATTGAAGCTCCACTGAACTCCCTCCTTCATCAAAGCCTGGTGGATTTTCCTTTGGTCTAATGTTCGGAGTGCTTCTCTTAGTTCTCTTTCGGCACCCACAAGGTTAGTGCAATTATCAGATCTTATGTGTTGTGCTTGGCCTCTTCGGCAAAGAAACCGCCTGATGGCGTTGATGCATGAGTCTGTAGTTAAAGAACAGGCCACCTCCAGATGTACTGCTCTGCTGGTCATGCAGGTAAAGATGACGCCATACCTTTTCACTGTGCTTCTTCCCTTTCTCACCTCTAAAGGGCCAAAGTAGTCCATACCAATGTTGGAGAATGGTGGTAAGTCCATGACAAGCCTTTGACTTGGCAGATCAGCCATTTTTTGTTCACCAGGTTTTCCTCTGTTCTTTCTGCAGGTTACACAGTGAGAGATAACATTTCTGGCAGCAGAATTAGCACTTGTAATCCAGTATGTTTTTCGTACCTGGGATAACATGTGGTTCCTTCCTCCATGTCCAGTTTGAGCATGGACGTGACGTAGGATCAGAGTGGACACGTGGTGGTTTTTGGCCAGAATGGCAGGGTGTTTTCTTTCCTCCGGCATTGCTGTTCTTCTGAGGCGACCACCCACTCTGAGGATTCCATTGTCCAGCATCGGATCCAGTCTGTATATGCTACTGCCCCTTTTCACGTTGAAAGCACCTTCTTGTAGCATGTTGATTTCCTCAGGGAAACATTGTCTCTGTACATAGGAGAGAATAGCATTTTCTGCCAATATCAGATCATCAACTGTTATTGATTCCTTCATGCTGTCCTTGACATACCCCTTGGTCGTTCTGGTTGCCATTCGAGTCTGTTTACAGTCTTCCTTCAAGTCCCTCTTTTTTTGCACAAGGTGTTTTAATGCATATTTGACCTTTAATATCCATGCAACTGCTTCTCTCAACTTCAGCCAGTCTGAAAAGTGATTGAGCAACTTGTCTGTGGGCCTTTCCTCACATGCTTGCATGATTGCATTAACTGTTGCAGATTTCCTCACCTCTGGATCATCTTTGCTAAGTTCCTTGTCCACCTGTTCGTTCGGCCAGTCCTCTTCTGATGACCAAAGGAACTCTGGTCCAGAGATCCATCTTGGGTTCTTCATGAATCTCTCTGCGCTCACACCTCTAGAGCAGTCATCAGCAGGGTTAGTCTTTGTACGAATATATCTCCACTGAAAGACTTGTGTGGCCTCTCTTATCTTAGACGTCCTATTCGCCACATAAGTATGAAACCGAGTGTGGTCATTTGAAATGTATTTTAAGACAGACGTGCTGTCACACCAAAACACTGACCTATCTGTAGGTGGCAGCAGTTCTTCTTTTAACATATTATCCACTTTAACTGACAAAGCTGCAGCTGCCAACTCCAGCCTTGGGATGGTCTGTCGTTTCAATGGAGCTACTCTTGCTTTGCCAATCAAGAACGCCACACAGACTTTTCCTTCAGCATTTGTCATCCTGAGATAGCTGACTGTTCCATAGCCTAGCTCGCTAGCATCAGAGAAGTGGTGAATCTGGCTATGCACTGACTCACCGAAATCCTTTGCTTTAAAGCAGCGTGGAACTTCAAAGTCTGCGAGTTGTGAGAGACTGCCGGTCCATTTGGTCCACTGCTCAGACAGTGTGTTGGGAATGGTCATGTCCCATCCAAGGTCCTGTCGACATAGTTCCTGCAACAACAGTTTGGCTGGCAAGGTAAGTGTACACAGGAAGCCTAACGGATCATATATTGAACTCACCATTGATAGGATGCCCCTTCTGGTAAGTGCACGCTCACTGATGGTGATGTTGAACTTGAAGGAGTCACTTTGGACACACCATTGAAGTCCTAAGGCTCGTTCCATGGGCAAATGATCTTTGCTCAAGTCCAACTCTTTTATCTCTTTGGCTCTGTCTTCTTGTGGAACAGCACAAAGGCAAGCTCTACTGTTGCTTATCCACTTTGACAGATGGAAGCCTCCTCTATGACAGGCTTCAGTGAGGTTTGTGATGAGTTCCATTGCTTCTAGCTCTGTGGGCATCGACTTCAAACAATCATCTACATAAAAGTTCTCCATGATTGTGTTTGTTACCTCCAGAGGGAAGTTGCTTTCATTGTCCTGTGCAGTCTTTCTAAGTGCAAAGTTGGCTATGCTTGGTGAAGAGACTGCACCAAACAAATGAACAGTCATGCGATATTCCACTGGAGCATCATTCACATTTCCTGGTGGCCACCATAAGAAGCGCAGGAAATCTGTGTCACATTCGGTCACCTTGACTTGGTGGAACATGGCCTGTATGTCCGCCATCAGCGCCACTGGCTCTTCTCGGAAACGTGTCAGCACTCCAATCAGCGTGTTTGTTAAATTCGGGCCTTGGAGTAGTTCAGAGTTAAGAGATGTCCCCTGAAAGGTTGCACCACAATCAAACACTACACGAATCGTCTTCTTTTTTGGGTGATATACCCCGTGATGAGGAATATACCACAGTTTTCCATCACTCTTCTTCAGTTGTGTAGAGGGAACCATTTCAGCATAGCCCTTGTTAATGACATCACTAAGGAACTCTGTATACTCCCTTTGATAGTTCAGATCTCTTTGGAATTTTCTTTTCAAATTCAATAGACGCTGTTCTGCAACAATGCGGTTATTGGGCATTGTGATGGTATCTGCTTTGAAAGGTAAGTTAATGCAGTAGTGACCCTCTTTCACTTTTACCGATTCATTGGCAATATTCAGGAATTTCTTGTCATTTACAGACATTTCACTTTTTTCTTCATAGGCTTTCTCATTGAAATCTATGTTGTATTGACTCACCAGAAGTTCTTGTAGGTCGACTAAGGAGATCCTATTAACAGTCTCTGTGGGCATTTCCACACCTTTGCTGCACCCTCCCAATGGACCATTTATCACCCAGCCTAACAAGGTTCTCACAGCATAGGGCCCATGTTCTTGTGAGTTGATCACCTGCCAGGGCTCCATCACATTTGCTGCATTCATGCCGATGAGCAAGTCAACATCAGAGTCTATCTGAGGCAATTGGATTTCACTGAGATAAGTCCATTCTGTTACATCCTCCTGTGTTGGGATGTTGTCTTTTGTCACTGGCATGGACTTTTGAGTGTACACTTCGGGTATAGGCATGAAGTTGCTGCTTTTCAGCTCACTCACTTCTAGTCCTGACAGCAATACACTCTTGACAGGTCTTTCATATGACAACGTTCTCAATAACACAGTGGTTGGTTTTCCCTCCAGACTCAACTTCTGCGCCAGTTTTTCAGTGCAGAACGTGGTTGAACTTCCAGGATCGAGAAAAGCATACGTTTGAATGATTTTGTTTCCTTTGACAGACTTCACTTGAACAGGTAAGATGGAAAGTGCATGTTTATAGTTTCCGGCCCCTTTATGGCTACATCCGTTTGATGACACAGTTGGAATGCACTGTGGTTGTTCCACTGACCTGGAAGTCTCACCTTTGACTTGAAAGTTGATGTGAAGCACACTGGGATGCTTTCTGTTGCAGGTGTTGCATGACAGACGGTCCTTGCAGTCCTTGCTCAGGTGCCCTTTGCACAAACATCCGAAGCAGAGTCCTTTTTCCTTTAAAAAGTTCAACTTCTCCCTGTGCGTTTTCTTCTTTAGGTCAGAGCAATGCTCCACTTTGTGACCACCTTCACAGCAGAGGCATTTGGGCTTTGACTTGTCACTGTTCAAGCTTTGAGCCACTGGAGCACTCATTGTTACCACATTAGCTGCATAAGAAGACTTGGGCCTAGTGATGGACTTACTGATATTGATACTTTTTCTGCTTGAAATTGTATCCTGTATATCTCCAAATATTGGATTGGAACATATCTTTGCCTGTTTCTCAATGAACTCAACAAGATCTTTGAATATAATTGTGCTGCTGTTCTCCAACTTTTCTTGAGCTTTAGTCCGCCATTTATCCCGCAGCTTGTAAGGCAATTTCATGACAATGGCTTTCAAAGTGGAGGCTACATTCAGCTCATTCAGGTAATCGAGACTTTCCATGGTATTACAGCATCCTTTCAGATATAATACATAGTCATTCAAGGCTTTTGGGTCTTCAGGCTTTATGGTAGGCCAATTAAGTGCTTTTTTAATGTAAGCCATGGAAATTTTGTATTCATTGCCAAATTGCTCATGCAACAGACGTTTGGCTCTGAGATAGCCTTGGTTTCTATCCATATGCTGGCAACTTCTTACCAGCTCTCTAGCGTCACCCTTTGTATATTGCTCAAGGTAAAACAATCTGTCTTGCACATCATCTGTTTTTAGTTCAATGTTGTGCTCAAAAGATGACATAAATGACCTAAACTGCAAGATGTCCCCTTCAAAGACATTAACACTTTTGGGTGGTAATAAAGACAATTGTTGTTGCTTGAGTAGCATAGAGGTGATTTCATTTTGTCTATTCAAGACAGCTATTAGATCACTGGAGGCTGCACTGCCTTGTACTGGACTGTGCTGGTCTTGTCCTTGCTGTGTTATCACAGGACCTGCTGTGTTTCCGTGTGGTTTTAAAGTAACATCATCAGCCAGCTGTCTGTATTCTGTACTGATCTCAATTCTGTCTGAGTTATCATAAGATTTTTCAACAATAGGTTGCAGAACAACATTACCTCTATGTTTTGACTGCATTGGCTGTGGCCGTTGCACTGCACCTATAGCCTCTTGGCTGTCCTGGAGTGTCCAATGTCCATGTTCCTGGGAACCTGCTTGTCTACTTCGTGGTTGGAATAAGGGTAAATGTTGCACTCCATGCCTGGGCCGAACAGTCCTTCCATCCAGCATAATCATGGGTTGACCTCCCGCTTGCAAGGTTTCCATATTGGTAAATTCCAAGTTCCTCTCCTTTAGATACTTGTTCATTCCATTCACTGGAGTGGAAGCCACTTGCTCTTCAGCTCCAGCAAACACAGCAAACCTTGCATTAGCCGCAGAAAGCTCAGCTTCAAAGTCCAGTCTCTCCTTTCGCCTCCTTAACTCCTCTCTTTGTTTTGCTAAATGCTCTTGCTCTTCTTCTAAAGCATGCCTTTCTTTCAGAGCAGCAGCCTGGGCTAAAAGAGCAGCCTTCTCTGCCTTTGCCATCAACTGAGCTGATGCTGTGCTTACATGTGTCCCTTTGCTTGATGTCTGAGTTACCACAGAGATGCTGTCCTGAGGACCAACTTCATCTTCATCCTCTTTCTCAGGTGCTGGTACAACTGGACAGGATTCAATCCACTCATCAGTCTTGATCTTAAACTTTTCTATGCTAAGCATTTTTGGTTCATACCATTGTTTTGTATCTTTAACACGCTCATTCTTTGATAAGTGCGTTTGATAATCTCTGTGAACTTTATCCAAAGTGTCCAAGGCTTCTATGTATTTTAATAGATGATCCTTAACTTTCTCCACATTTGCTTGATCTTTCATAAGTTTAATGATCGTATTCATTCTGCGAGTCAATGCACCACTTTTATTCTTTCTAACAATTCTTGCATCTTCACAGAGCTGTGACTCAGAATTATCCACCTGCTTTTCTGTTTCAACAGGTGAAGAAGCTGTGGCACTGTCCTCCATCTTGATAACTGATGTTCTTTGTTTTAACTTGACAAACTTAAAGGTCTCTTTTTTTTTTTTTTTTTTTTTTTTTTTTTTAAATATAACTGAATATTCCGCTCAATGTATTACTCTTCATAAACTAAATCAGATTCTTTTCAAACTTTCTTCATTAACGTACCGATTGATCTGGATTCAATTGGATTCAGTTTGGGCCTTCAATCCAGCTTGGCAATCACTTCCTTTGTTCCAGTTGCTGGCATCCAATTCCATGTGTATCCAATGTCATCCAATGTTCCTTTGTTCCACGAATCCATCCAGAGAAGTTTTTTGACTAAAATGTAGTAGCATTTTCCATTTTTCTTCTTCTTTTCTGGCTACTACTTGTGGCTGAGTGGATTTTAGTTTTGACTCATGTGAAATGATGAGGAGTAGTGGTAATTCCAGGTCGGTCCCTTCTGACCGTTTTATTGTTTCACAGATGTTTAGTTGTCACAAAATAAACTTGTAAAGCAAAATAAAAGTACAAAATAAAACATTAAGCACTTTCTATTAAAGTCTTATGCACGGCTGTATGGCCCATCGTCACTGCAACATGCTCAAAAAACTGAATGCTCTCCCAGCCACGCCCAGCTGCTCTGGCCTCCACCTCTCAAGGTCTTCCACCTGGCTCCACCTCCAGCAGCCTCCTCTGTCATCCTGTAGGTGGGGACAGATAGACCTGTGCCCATATTTCCACACGTGCATACACTTACTCAGACTAATGACAAAAAAAAGAAATATAAGAGTCAACATAAACTTAATTTGGCTCCTACAAGTATCTTGTAATGTCTTGAAATTGTACACAGTCATAGTCAAGCATGCCCTGAACAAGAATCCGTTGAATATATTTGCATATCTCTTGAAGAATATTTTTAATGAATTTTTGAAAATCCGAAAAGCGATCCATGCACTTGGACATTCCAAGTATGTTGGAATGTCTTGAAATTGTACTCAGTCATAGTCAACGACGCCCTGAACAAGAATCAATTGAAAATATTTGCATATCTCTTAAGGAATATTTTTAATGAATTTTTGAAAATGAGGAAAGTCTGTGCACTTAGGCAGTGACTTAACTTTTTATTCAAAAAAGACCCCAAAAGTATCTTGGAATGTCTTGAAATTGTACACAGTCATAGTCAAGCATGCCCTGAACAAGAATCCGTTGAATATATTTGCATATCTCTTGAAGAATATTTTTAATGAACTTTTGAAAATCAGGAAAGCGATCCATGCACTTGGACATTCCAAGTATGTTGGAATGTCTTGAAATTGTACTCAGTCATAGTCAACGACGCCCTGAACAAGAATCCGTTGAAAATATTTGCATATCGTTTAAGGAATATTTTTAAAGAATTTCTGAAAATCAGGAAAGCGATCCATGCACTTAGGCAGTGACTTAACTTTTTCGTCAAAAAAGACCCCAAAAGTATCTTGGAATGTCTTGAAATTGTACACAGTCATAGTCAAGAGTGCCCTGAACAAGAATCCGTTGAATATATTTGCATATCTCTTGAAGAATATTTTTAATGAATTTTTGAAAATCCGGAAAGCGATCCATGCACTTGGACATTCCAAGTATGTTGGAATGTCTTGAAATTGTACTCGGTCATAGTCAACGACGCCCTGAACAAGAATCAATTGAAAATATTTGCATATCTCTTAAGGAATATTTTTAATGAATTTTTGAAAATGAGGAAAGTCTGTGCACTTAGGCAGTGACTTAACTTTTTATTCAAAAAAGACCCCAAAAGTATCTTGGAATGTCTTGAAATTGTACACAGTCATAGTCAAGCATGCCCTGAACAAGAATCCGTTGAATATATTTGCATATCTCTTGAAGAATATTTTTAATGAACTTTTGAAAATCAGGAAAGCGATCCATGCACTTGGACATTCCAAGTATGTTGGAATGTCTTGAAATTGTACTCAGTCATAGTCAACGACGCCCTGAACAAGAATCCGTTGAAAATATTTGCATATCGTTTAAGGAATATTTTTAAAGAATTTCTGAAAATCAGGAAAGCTTTCCATGCACTTAGGCAGTGACTTAACTTTTTCGTCAAAAAAGACCCCAAAAGTATCTTGGAATGTCTTGAAATTGTACACAGTCATAGTCAAGAGTGCCCTGAACAAGAATCCGTTGAATATATTTGCATATCTCTTGAAGAATATTTTTAATGAATTTTTGAAAATCCGGAAAGCGATCCATGCACTTGGACATTCCAAGTATGTTGGAATGTCTTGAAATTGTACTCGGTCATAGTCAACGACGCCCTGAACAAGAATCCATTGAAAATATTTGCATATCTCTTAAGGAATATTTTTAATGAATTTTTGAAAATGATGAAAGTCTGTGCACTTAGGCAGTGACTTAACTTTTTATCCAAAAAAGACCCCAAAGGTATCTTGGAATGTCTTGAAATTGTACACAGTCATAGTCAAGCATGCCCTGAACAAGAATCCGTTGAATATATTTGCATATCTCTTGAAGAATATTTTTAATGAACTTTTGAAAATCAGGAAAGCGATCCATGCACTTGGACATTCCAAGTATGTTGGAATGTCTTGAAATTGTACTCAGTCATAGTCAACGACGCCCTGAACAAGAATCCGTTGAAAATATTTGCATATCGCTTAAGGAATATTTTTAATGAATTTTTGAAAATCAGGAAAGCGATCCATGCACTTAGGCAGTGACTTAACTTTTTTGTCAAAAAAGACCCCAAAAGTATCTTGGAATGTCTTGAAATTGTACACAGTCATAGTCAAGCATGCCCTGAACAAGAATCCGTTGAATATATTTGCATATCTCTTGAAGAATATTTTTAATGAATTTTTGAAAATCCGAAAAGCGATCCATGCACTTGGACATTCCAAGTATGTTGGAATGTCTTTAAATTGTACTCAGTCATAGTCAACGACGCCCTGAACAAGAATCAATTGAAAATATTTGCATATCTCTTAAGGAATATTTTTAATGAATTTTTGAAAATGAGGAAAGTCTGTGCACTTAGGCAGTGACTTAACTTTTTATTCAAAAAAGACCCCAAAAGTATCTTGGAATGTCTTGAAATTGTACACAGTCATAGTCAAGCATGCCCTGAACAAGAATCCGTTGAATATATTTGCATATCTCTTGAAGAATATTTTTAATGAACTTTTGAAAATCAGGAAAGCGATCCATGCACTTGGACATTCCAAGTATGTTGGAATGTTTTGAAATTGTACTCAGTCATAGTCAACGACGCCCTGAACAAGAATCCGTTGAAAATATTTGCATATCGTTTAAGGAATATTTTTAAAGAATTTCTGAAAATCAGGAAAGCGATCCATGCACTTAGGCAGTGACTTAACTTTTTCGTCAAAAAAGACCCCAAAAGTATCTTGGAATGTCTTGAAATTGTACACAGTCATAGTCAAGCATGCCCTGAACAAGAATCCGTTGAATATATTTGCATATCTCTTGAAGAATATTTTTAATGAATTTTTGAAAATCCGGAAAGCGATCCATGCACTTGGACATTCCAAGTATGTTGGAATGTCTTGAAATTGTACTCAGTCATAGTCAACAACGCACTGAACAAGAATCCATTGAAAATATTTGCATATCTCTTAAGGAATATTTTTAATGAATTTTTGAAAATGAGGAAAGTCTGTGCACTTAGGCAGTGACTTAACTTTTTATTCAAAAAAGACCCCAAAAGTATCTTGGAATGTCTTGAAATTGTACACAGTCATAGTCAAGCATGCCCTGAACAAGAATCCGTTGAATATATTTGCATATCTCTTGAAGAATATTTTTAATGAACTTTTGAAAATCAGGAAAGCGATCCATGCACTTGGACATTCCAAGTATGTTGGAATGTTTTGAAATTGTACTCAGTCATAGTCAACGACGCCCTGAACAAGAATCCGTTGAAAATATTTGCATATCGCTTAAGGAATATTTTTAATGAATTTTTGAAAATCAGGAAAGCGATCCATGCACTGAGGCAGTGACTTAACTTTTTATTCAAAAAAGACCCCAAAAGTATCTTGGAATGTCTTGAAATTGTACACAGTCATAGTCAAGCATGCCCTGAACAAGAATCCGTTGAATATATTTGCATATCTCTTGAAGAATATTTTTAATGAACTTTTGAAAATCAGGAAAGCGATCCATGCACTTGGACATTCCAAGTATGTTGGAATGTCTTGAAATTGTACTCAGTCATAGTCAACGACGCCCTGAACAAGAATCCGTTGAAAATATTTGCATATCGTTTAAGGAATTTTTTTTAAGAATTTCTGAAAATCAGGAAAGCGATCCATGCACTTAGGCAGTGACTTAACTTTTTCGTCAAAAAAGACCCCAAAAGTATCTTGGAATGTCTTGAAATTGTACACAGTCATAGTCAAGCATGCCCTGAACAAGAATCCGTTGAATATATTTGCATATCTCTTGAAGAATATTTTTAATGAATTTTTGAAAATCAGGAAAGCGATCCATGCACTTGGACATTCCAAGTATGTTGGAATGTCTTGAAATTGGACTCAGTCATAGTCAACGACGCCCTGAACAAGAATCCGTTGAAAATATTTGCATATCGCTTAAGGAATATTTTTAATGAATTTTTGAAAGTCAGGAAAGCGATCCATGCACTTAGGCAGTGACTTAACTTTTTCGTCAAAAAAGACCCCAAAAGTATCTTGGAATGTCTTGAAATTGTACACAGTCATAGTCAAGCATGCCCTGAACAAGAATCCGTTGAATATATTTGCATATCTCTTGAAGAATATTTTTAATGAATTTTTGAAAATCCGGAAAGCGATCCATGCACTTGGACATTCCAAGTATGTTGGAATGTCTTGAAATTGTACTCAGTCATAGTCAACGACGCCCTGAACAAGAATCCGTTGAAAATATTTGCATATCGCTTAAGGAATATTTTTAATGAATTTTTGAAAATCAGGAAAGCAATCCATGCACTTAGGCAGTGACTTAACTTTTTTGTCCAAAAAGACCCCAAAAGTATCTTGGAATGTCTTGAAATTGTACACAGTCATAGTCAAGCATGCCCTGAACAAGAAACCGTTGAATATATTTGCATATCTCTTGAAGAATATTTTTAATTATTTTTTGAAAATCCGAAAAGCGATCCATGCACTTGGACATTCCAAGTATGTTGGAATGTTTTGAAATTGTACTCAGTCATAGTCAACGACACCCTGAACAAGAATCAATTGAAAATATTCGCATATCTCTTAAGGAATATTTTTAATGAATTTTTGAAAATCAGGAAAGCAATCCATGCACTTAGGCAGTGACTTAACTTTTTTGTCAAAAAAGACCCCAAAAGTATCTTGGAATGTCTTGAAATTGTACACAGTCATAGTCAAGCATGCCCTGAACAAGAATCCGTTGAATATATTTGCATATCTCTTGAAGAATATTTTTAATGAACTTTTGAAAATCAGGAAAGCGATCCATGTACTTGGACATTCAAAGTATGTTGGAATGTCTTGAAATTGTACTCGGTCATAGTCAACGACGCCCTGAACAAGAATCCGTTGAAAATATTTGCATATCGCTTAAGGAATATTTTTAATGAATTTTTGAAAATCAGGAAAGCGATCCATGCACTTAGGCAGTGACTTAACTTTTTCGTCAAAAAAGACCCCAAAAGTATCTTGGAATGTCTTGAAATTGTACACAGTCATAGTCAAGCATGCCCTGAACAAGAATCCGTTGAATATATTTGCATATCTCTTGAAGAATATTTTTAATGAACTTTTGAAAATCAGGAAAGCGATCCATGTACTTGGACATTCAAAGTATGTTGGAATGTCTTGAAATTGTACACAGTCATAGTCAAGCATGCCCTGAACAAGAATCCGTTGAATATATTTGCATATCTCTTGAAGAATATTTTTAATGAATTTTTGAAAATCCGGAAAGCGATCCATGCACTTGGACATTCCAAGTATGTTGGAATGTCTTGAAATTGTACTCAGTCATAGTCAACAACGCACTGAACAAGAATCCATTGAAAATATTTGCATATCTCTTAAGGAATATTTTTAATGAATTTTTGAAAATGAGGAAAGTCTGTGCACTTAGGCAGTGACTTAACTTTTTATTCAAAAAAGACCCCAAAAGTATCTTGGAATGTCTTGAAATTGTACACAGTCATAGTCAAGCATGCCCTGAACAAGAATCCGTTGAATATATTTGCATATCTCTTGAAGAATATTTTTAATGAACTTTTGAAAATCAGGAAAGCGATCCATGCACTTGGACATTCCAAGTATGTTGGAATGTTTTGAAATTGTACTCAGTCATAGTCAACGACGCCCTGAACAAGAATCCGTTGAAAATATTTGCATATCGCTTAAGGAATATTTTTAATGAATTTTTGAAAATCAGGAAAGCGATCCATGCACTGAGGCAGTGACTTAACTTTTTATTCAAAAAAGACCCCAAAAGTATCTTGGAATGTCTTGAAATTGTACACAGTCATAGTCAAGCATGCCCTGAACAAGAATCCGTTGAATATATTTGCATATCTCTTGAAGAATATTTTTAATGAACTTTTGAAAATCAGGAAAGCGATCCATGCACTTGGACATTCCAAGTATGTTGGAATGTCTTGAAATTGTACTCAGTCATAGTCAACGACGCCCTGAACAAGAATCCGTTGAAAATATTTGCATATCGTTTAAGGAATTTTTTTTAAGAATTTCTGAAAATCAGGAAAGCGATCCATGCACTTAGGCAGTGACTTAACTTTTTCGTCAAAAAAGACCCCAAAAGTATCTTGGAATGTCTTGAAATTGTACACAGTCATAGTCAAGCATGCCCTGAACAAGAATCCGTTGAATATATTTGCATATCTCTTGAAGAATATTTTTAATGAATTTTTGAAAATCAGGAAAGCGATCCATGCACTTGGACATTCCAAGTATGTTGGAATGTCTTGAAATTGGACTCAGTCATAGTCAACGACGCCCTGAACAAGAATCCGTTGAAAATATTTGCATATCGCTTAAGGAATATTTTTAATGAATTTTTGAAAGTCAGGAAAGCGATCCATGCACTTAGGCAGTGACTTAACTTTTTCGTCAAAAAAGACCCCAAAAGTATCTTGGAATGTCTTGAAATTGTACACAGTCATAGTCAAGCATGCCCTGAACAAGAATCCGTTGAATATATTTGCATATCTCTTGAAGAATATTTTTAATGAATTTTTGAAAATCCGGAAAGCGATCCATGCACTTGGACATTCCAAGTATGTTGGAATGTCTTGAAATTGTACTCAGTCATAGTCAACGACGCCCTGAACAAGAATCCGTTGAAAATATTTGCATATCGCTTAAGGAATATTTTTAATGAATTTTTGAAAATCAGGAAAGCAATCCATGCACTTAGGCAGTGACTTAACTTTTTTGTCCAAAAAGACCCCAAAAGTATCTTGGAATGTCTTGAAATTGTACACAGTCATAGTCAAGCATGCCCTGAACAAGAAACCGTTGAATATATTTGCATATCTCTTGAAGAATATTTTTAATTAATTTTTGAAAATCCGAAAAGCGATCCATGCACTTGGACATTCCAAGTATGTTGGAATGTTTTGAAATTGTACTCAGTCATAGTCAACGACACCCTGAACAAGAATCAATTGAAAATATTCGCATATCTCTTAAGGAATATTTTTAATGAATTTTTGAAAATCAGGAAAGCAATCCATGCACTTAGGCAGTGACTTAACTTTTTTGTCAAAAAAGACCCCAAAAGTATCTTGGAATGTCTTGAAATTGTACACAGTCATAGTCAAGCATGCCCTGAACAAGAATCCGTTGAATATATTTGCATATCTCTTGAAGAATATTTTTAATGAACTTTTGAAAATCAGGAAAGCGATCCATGTACTTGGACATTCAAAGTATGTTGGAATGTCTTGAAATTGTACTCGGTCATAGTCAACGACGCCCTGAACAAGAATCCGTTGAAAATATTTGCATATCGCTTAAGGAATATTTTTAATGAATTTTTGAAAATCAGGAAAGCGATCCATGCACTTAGGCAGTGACTTAACTTTTTCGTCAAAAAAGACCCCAAAAGTATCTTGGAATGTCTTGAAATTGTACACAGTCATAGTCAAGCATGCCCTGAACAAGAATCCGTTGAATATATTTGCATATCTCTTGAAGAATATTTTTAATGAATTTTTGAAAATCCGGAAAGCGATCCATGCACTTGGACATTCCAAGTATGTTGGAATGTCTTGAAATTGTACTCGGTCATAGTCAACGACGCCCTGAACAAGAATCCATTGAAAATATTTGCATATCTCTTAAGGAATATTTTTAATGAATTTTTGAAAATGATGAAAGTCTGTGCACTTAGGCAGTGACTTAACTTTTTATTCAAAAAAGACCCCAAAGGTATCTTGGAATGTCTTGAAATTGTACACAGTCATAGTCAAGCATGCCCTGAACAAGAATCCGTTGAATATTTTTGCATATCTCTTGAAGAATATTTTTAATGAACTTTTGAAAATCAGGAAAGCGATCCATGCACTTGGACATTCCAAGTATGTTGGAATGTCTTGAAATTGTACTCAGTCATAGTCAACGACGCCCTGAACAAGAATCCGTTGTAAATATTTGCATATCGTTTAAGGAATATTTTTAAAGAATTTCTGAAAATCAGGAAAGCGATCCATGCACTTAGGCAGTGACTTAATTTTTTGTCAAAAAAGACCCCAAAAGTATCTTGGAATGTCTTGAAATTGTACACAGTCATAGTCAAGCATGCCCTGAACAAGAATCCGTTGAATATATTTGCATATCTCTTGAAGAATATTTTTAATGAATTTTTGAAAATACGAAAAGCGATCCATGCACTTGGACATTCCAAGTATGTTGGAATGTCTTGAAATTGTACTCAGTCATAGTCAACGACGCCCTGAACAAGAATCAATTGAAAATATTTGCATATCTCTTAAGGAATATTTTTAATGAATTTTTGAAAATGAGGAAAGTCTGTGCACTTAGGCAGTGACTTAACTTTTTATTCAAAAAAGACCCCAAAAGTATCTTGGAATGTCTTGAAATTGTACACAGTCATAGTCAAGCATGCCCTGAACAAGAATCCGTTGAATATATTTGCATATCTCTTGAAGAATATTTTTAATGAACTTTTGAAAATCAGGAAAGCGATCCATGCACTTGGACATTCCAAGTATGTTGGAATGTCTTGAAATTGTACTCAGTCATAGTCAACGACGCCCTGAACAAGAATCCGTTGAAAATATTTGCATATCGTTTAAGGAATATTTTTAAAGAATTTCTGAAAATCAGGAAAGCGATCCATGCACTTAGGCAGTGACTTAACTTTTTCGTCAAAAAAGACCCCAAAAGTATCTTGGAATGTCTTGAAATTGTACACAGTCATAGTCAAGCATGCCCTGAACAAGAATCCGTTGAATATATTTGCATATCTCTTGAAGAATATTTTTAATGAATTTTTGAAAATCCGGAAAGCGATCCATGCACTTGGACATTCCAAGTATGTTGGAATGTCTTGAAATTGTACTCGGTCATAGTCAACGACGCCCTGAACAAGAATCCATTGAAAATATTTGCATATCTCTTAAGGAATATTTTTAATGAATTTTTGAAAATGAGGAAAGTCTGTGCACTTAGGCAGTGACTTAACTTTTTATTCAAAAAAGACCCCAAAGGTATCTTGGAATGTCTTGAAATTGTACACAGTCATAGTCAAGCATGCCCTGAACAAGAATCCGTTGAATATATTTGCATATCTCTTGAAGAATATTTTTAATGAACTTTTGAAAATCAGGAAAGCGATCCATGCACTTGGACATTCCAAGTATGTTGGAATGTCTTGAAATTGTACTCAGTCATAGTCAACGACGCCCTGAACAAGAATCCGTTGAAAATATTTGCATATCGCTTAAGGAATATTTTTAATGCATTTTTGAAAATCAGGAAAGCGATCCATGCACTTAGGCAGTGACTTAACTTTTTTGTCAAAAAAGACCCCAAAAGTATCTTGGAATGTCTTGAAATTGTACACAGTCATAGTCAAGCATGCCCTGAACAAGAATCCGTTGAATATATTTGCATATCTCTTGAAGAATATTTTTAATGAATTTTTGAAAATCCGAAAAGCGATCCATGCACTTGGACATTCAAAGTATGTTGGAATGTCTTGAAATTGTACTCAGTCATAGTCAACGACGCCCTGAACAAGAATCAATTGAAAATATTTGCATATCTCTTAAGGAATATTTTTAATGAATTTTTGAAAATGAGGAAAGTCTGTGCACTTAGGCAGTGACTTAACTTTTTATTCAAAAAAGACCCCAAAAGTATCTTGGAATGTCTTGAAATTGTACACAGTCATAGTCAAGCATGCACTGAACAAGAATCCGTTGAATATATTTGCATATCTCTTGAAGAATATTTTTAATGAACTTTTGAAAATCAGGAAAGCGATCCATGCACTTGGACATTCCAAGTATGTTGGAATGTCTTGAAATTGTACTCAGTCATAGTCAACGACGCCCTGAACAAGAATCCGTTGAAAATATTTGCATATCGTTTAAGGAATATTTTTAAAGAATTTCTGAAAATCAGGAAAGCGATCCATGCACTTAGGCAGTGACTTAACTTTTTCGTCAAAAAAGACCCCAAAAGTATCTTGGAATGTCTTGAAATTGTACACAGTCATAGTCAAGAATGCCCTGAACAAGAATCCGTTGAATATATTTGCATATCTCTTGAAGAATATTTTTAATGAATTTTTGAAAATCCGGAAAGCGATCCATGCACTTGGACATTCCAAGTATGTTGGAATGTCTTGAAATTGTACTCAGTCATAGTCAACGACGCCCTGAACAAGAATCCGTTGAAAATATTTGCATATCGTTTAAGGAATATTTTTAAAGAATTTCTGAAAATCAGGAAAGCGATCCATGCACTTAGGCAGTGACTTAACTTTTTCGTCAAAAAAGACCCCAAAAGTATCTTGGAATGTCTTGAAATTGTACACAGTCATAGTCAAGAATGCCCTGAACAAGAATTCGTTGAATATATTTGCATATCTCTTGAAGAATATTTTTAATGAATTTTTGAAAATCCGGAAAGCGATCCATGCACTTGGACATTCCAAGTATGTTGGAATGTCTTGAAATTGTACTCGGTCATAGTCAACGACGCCCTGAACAAGAATCAATTGAAAATATTTGCATATCTCTTAAGGAATATTTTTAAAGAATTTTTGAAAATGATGAAAGTCTGTGCACTTAGGCAGTGACTTAACTTTTTATTCAAAAAAGACCCCAAAGGTATCTTGGAATGTCTTGAAATTGTACACAGTCATAGTCAAGCATGCCCTGAACAAGAATCCGTTGAATATATTTGCATATCTCTTGAAGAATATTTTTAATGAATTTTTGAAAATCAGGAAAGCGATCCATGCACTTGGACATTCCAAGTATGTTGGAATGTCTTGAAATTGTACTCAGTCATAGTCAACGACGCCCTGAACAAGAATCCGTTGAAAATATTTGCATATCGCTTAAGGAATATTTTTAATGAATTTCTGAAAATGAGGAAAGCGATCCATGCACTTAGGCAGTGACTTAACTTTTTTGTCAAAAAAGACCCCAAAAGTATCTTGGAATGTCTTGAAATAGTACACAGTCATAGTCAAGCATGCCCTGAACAAGAATCCGTTGAATATATTTGCATATCTCTTGAAGAATATTTTTAATGAATTTTTGAAAATCCAAAAAGTGATCCATGCACTTGGACATTCCAAGTATGTTGGAATGTCTTGAAATTGTACTCAGTCATAGTCAACGACGCCCTGAACAAGAATCAATTGAAAATATTTGCATATCTCTTAAGGAATATTTTTAATGAATTTTTGAAAATGAGGAAAGTCTGTGCACTTAGGCAGTGACTTAACTTTTTATTCAAAAAAGACCCCAAAAGTATCTTGGAATGTCTTGAAATTGTACACAGTCATAGTCAAGCATGCCCTGAACAAGAATCCGTTGAATATATTTGCATATCTCTTGAAGAATATTTTTAATGAACTTTTGAAAATCAGGAAAGCGATCCATGCACTTGGACATTCCAAGTATGTTGGAATGTCTTGAAATTGTACTCAGTCATAGTCAATGACGCCCTGAACAAGAATCCGTTGAAAATATTTGCATATCGTTTAAGGAATATTTTTAAAGAATTTCTGAAAATCAGGAAAGCGATCCATGCACTTAGGCAGTGACTTAACTTTTTCGTCAAAAAAGACCCCAAAAGTATCTTGGAATGTCTTGAAATTGTACACAGTCATAGTCAAGAATGCCCTGAACAAGAATTCGTTGAATATATTTGCATATCTCTTGAAGAATATTTTTAATGAATTTTTGAAAATCCGGAAAGCGATCCATGCACTTGGACATTCCAAGTATGTTGGAATGTCTTGAAATTGTACTCGGTCATAGTCAACGACGCCCTGAACAAGAATCCATTGAAAATATTTGCATATCTCTTAAGGAATATTTTTAATGAATTTTTGAAAATGATGAAAGTCTGTGCACTTAGGCAGTGACTTAACTTTTTATTCAAAAAAGACCCCAAAGGTATCTTGGAATGTCTTGAAATTGTACACAGTCATAGTCAAGCATGCCCTGAACAAGAATCCGTTGAATATATTTGCATATCTCTTGAAGAATATTTTTAATGAACTTTTGAAAATCAGGAAAGCGATCCATGCACTTGGACATTCCAAGTATGTTGGAATGTCTTGAAATTGTACTCAGTCATAGTCAACGACGCCCTGAACAAGAATCCGTTGAAAATATTTGCATATCGCTTAAGGAATATTTTTAAAGAATTTCTGAAAATCAGGAAAGCGATCCATGCACTTAGGCAGTGACTTAACTTTTTCGTCAAAAAAGACCCCAAAAGTATCTTGGAATGTCTTGAAATTGTACACAGTCATAGTCAAGCATGCCCTGAACAAGAATCCGTTGAATATATTTGCATATCTCTTGAAGAATATTTTTAATGAATTTTTGAAAATCCGAAAAGCGATCCATGCACTTGGACATTCCAAGTATGTTGGAATGTCTTGAAATTGTACTCGGTCATAGTCAACGACGCCCTGAACAAGAATCCATTGAAAATATTTGCATATCTCTTAAGGAATATTTTTAATGAATTTTTGAAAATGATGAAAGTCTGTGCACTTAGGCAGTGACTTAACTTTTTATTCAAAAAAGACCCCAAAGGTATCTTGGAATGTCTTGAAATTGTACACAGTCATAGTCAAGCATGCCCTGAACAAGAATCCGTTGAATATATTTGCATATCTCTTGAAGAATATTTTTAATGAACTTTTGAAAATCAGGAAAGCGATCCATGCACTTGGAAATTCCAAGTATGTTGGAATGTCTTGAAATTGTACTCAGTCATAGTCAACGACGCCCTGAACAAGAATCCGTTGAAAATATTTGCATATCGCTTAAGGAATATTTTTAATGAATTTTTGAAAATCAGGAAAGCGATACATGCACTTAGGCAGTGACTTAACTTTTTCGTCAAAAAAGACCCCAAAAGTATCTTGGAATGTCTTGAAATTGTACACAGTCATAGTCAAGCATGCCCTGAACAAGAATCCGTTGAATATATTTGCATATCTCTTGAAGAATATTTTTAATGAATTTTTGAAAATCCGAAAAGCGATCCATGCACTTGGACATTCCAAGTATGTTGGAATGTCTTGAAATTGTACTCAGTCATAGTCAATGACGCCCTGAACAAGAATCAATTGAAAATATTTGCATATCTCTTAAGGAATATTTTTAATGAATTTTTGAAAATGAGGAAAGTCTGTGCACTTAGGCAGTGACTTAACTTTTTATTCAAAAAAGACCCCAAAAGTATCTTGGAATGTCTTGAAATTGTACACAGTCATAGTCAAGCATGCCCTGAACAAGAATCCGTTGAATATATTTGCATATCTCTTGAAGAATATTTTTAATGAACTTTTGAAAATCAGGAAAGCGATCCATGCACTTGGACATTCCAAGTATGTTGGAATGTCTTGAAATTGTACTCAGTCATAGTCAACGACGCCCTGAACAAGAATCCGTTGAAAATATTTGCATATCGTTTAAGGAATATTTTTAAAGAATTTCTGAAAATCAGGAAAGCGATCCATGCACTTAGGCAGTGACTTAACTTTTTCGTCAAAAAAGACCTCAAAAGTATCTTGGAATGTCTTGAAATTGTACACAGTCATAGTCAAGCATGCCCTGAACAAGAATCCGTTGAATATATTTGCATATCTCTTGAAGAATATTTTTAATGAATTTTTGAAAATCCGGAAAGCGATCCATGCACTTGGACATTCCAAGTATGTTGGAATGTCTTGAAATTGTACTCGGTCATAGTCAACGACGCCCTGAACAAGAATCAATTGAAAATATTTGCATATCGCTTAAGGAATATTTTTAATGAATTTTTGAAAATCAGGAAAGCGATCCATGCACTTAGGCAGTGACTTAACTTTTTCGTCAAAAAAGACCCCAAAAGTATCTTGGAATGTCTTGAAATTGTACACAGTCATAGTCAAGCATGCCCTGAACAAGAATCCGTTGAATATATTTGCATATCTCTTGAAGAATATTTTTAATGAATTTTTGAAAATCCGGAAAGCGATCCATGCACTTGGACATTCCAAGTATGTTGGAATGTCTTATAATTGTACTCGGTCATAGTCAACGACGCCCTGAACAAGAATCCATTGAAAATATTTGCATATCTCTTAAGGAATATTTTTAATGAATTTTTGAAAATGATGAAAGTCTGTGCACTTAGGCAGTGACTTAACTTTTTATTCAAAAAAGACCCCAACGGTATCTTGGAATGTCTTGAAATTGTACACAGTCATAGTCAAGCATGCCCTGAACAAGAATCCGTTGAATATATTTGCATATCTCTTGAAGAATATTTTTAATGAACTTTTGAAAATCAGGAAAGCGATCCATGCACTTGGACATTCCAAGTATGTTGGAATGTCTTGAAATTGTACTCAGTCATAGTCAACGACGCCCTGAACAAGAATCCATTGAAAATATTTGCATGTCGTTTAAGGAATATTTTTAAAGAATTTCTGAAAATCAGGAAAGCGATCCATGCACTTAGGCAGTGACTTAACTTTTTCGTCAAAAAAGACCCCAAAAGTATCTTGGAATGTCTTGAAATTGTACACAGTCATAGTCAAGCATGCCCTGAACAAGAATCCGTTGAATATATTTGCATATCTCTTGAAGAATATTTTTAATGAATTTTTGAAAATCCGGAAAGCGATCCATGCACTTGGACATTCCAAGTATGTTGGAATGTCTTGAAATTGTACTCAGTCATAGTCAACGACGCCCTGAACAAGAATCCGTTGAAAATATTTGCATATCGCTTAAGGAATATTTTTAATGAATTTTTGAAAATCAGGAAAGCGATCCATGCACTTGGACATTCCAAGTATGTTGGAATGTCTTGAAATTGTACTCAGTCATAGTCAAGCATGCCCTGAACAAGAATCCGTTGAATATATTTGCATATCTCTTGAAGAATATTTTTAATGAACTTTTGAAAATCAGGAAAGCGATCCATGCACTTGGACATTCCAAGTATGTTGGAATGTCTTGAAATTGTACTCAGTCATAGTCAACGACGCCCTGAACAAGAATCCGTTGAAAATATTTGCATATCGTTTAAGGAATATTTTTAAAGAATTTCTGAAAATCAGGAGCGATCCATGCACTTAGGCAGTGACTTAACTTTTTCGTCAAAAAAGACCCCAAAAGTATCTTGGAATGTCTTGAAATTGTACACAGTCATAGTCAAGCATTCCCTGAACAAGAATCCGTTGAATATATTTGCATATCTCTTGAAGAATATTTTTAATGAATTTTTGAAAATCCGAAAAGCGATCCATGCACTTGGACATTCCAAGTATGTTGGAATGTCTTGAAATTGTACTCAGTCATAGTCAACAACGCCCTGAACAAGAATCCATTGAAAATATTTGCATATCTCTTAAGGAATATTTTTAATGAATTTTTGAAAATGAGGAAAGTCTGTGCACTTAGGCAGTGACTTAACTTTTTATTCAAAAAAGACCCCAAAAGTATCTTGGAATGTCTTGAAATTGTACACAGTCATAGTCAAGCATGCCCTGAACAAGAATCCGTTGAATATATTTGCATATCTCTTGAAGAATATTTTAAATGAATTTTTGAAAATCCGAAAAGCGATCCATGCACTTGGACATTCCAAGTATGTTGGAATGTCTTGAAATTGTACTCAGTCATAGTCAACGACGCCCTGAACAAGAATCCGTTGAAAATATTTGCATATCGCTTAAGGAATATTTTTAATGAATTTTTGAAAATCAGGAAAGCGATCCATGCACTTGGACATTCCAAGTATGTTGGAATGTCTTGAAATTGTACTCAGTCATAGTCAACGACGCCCTGAACAAGAATCAATTGAAAATATTTGCATATCTCTTAAGGAATATTTTTAATGAATTTTTGAAAATGAGGAAAGTCTGTGCACTTAGGCAGTGACTTAACTTTTTATTCAAAAAAGACCCCAAAAGTATCTTGGAATGTCTTGAAATTGTACACAGTCATAGTCAAGCATGCCCTGAACAAGAATCCGTTGAATATATTTGCATATCTCTTGAAGAATATTTTTAATGAATTTTTGAAAATCCGAAAAGCGATCCATGCACTTGGACATTCCAAGTATGTTGGAATGTCTTGAAATTGTACTCAGTCATAGTCAACGACGCCCTGAACAAGAATCAATTGAAAATATTTGCATATCTCTTAAGGAATATTTTTAATGAATTTTTGAAAATGAGGAAAGTCTGTGCACTTAGGCAGTGACTTAACTTTTTATTCAAAAAAGACCCCAAAAGTATCTTGGAATGTCTTGAAATTGTACACAGTCATAGTCAAGCATGCCCTGAACAAGAATCCGTTGAATATATTTGCATATCTCTTGAAGAATATTTTTAATGAACTTTTGAAAATCAGGAAAGCGATCCATGCACTTGGACATTCCAAGTATGTTGGAATGTCTTGAAATTGTACTCAGTCATAGTCAACGACGCCCTGAACAAGAATCCGTTGAAAATATTTGCATATCGTTTAAGGAATATTTTTAAAGAATTTCTGAAAATCAGGAAAGCGATCCATGCACTTAGGCAGTGACTAAACTTTTTCGTCAAAAAAGACCCCAAAAGTATCTTGGAATGTCTTGAAATTGTACACAGTCATAGTCAAGAATGCCCTGAACAAGAATCCGTTGAATATATTTGCATATCTCTTGAAGAATATTTTTAATGAATTTTTGAAAATCCGGAAAGCGATCCATGCACTTGGACATTCCAAGTATGTTGGAATGTCTTGAAATTGTTCTCGGTCATAGTCAACGACGCCCTGAACAAGAATCCATTGAAAATATTTGCATATCTCTTAAGGAATATTTTTAATGAATTTTTGAAAATGATGAAAGTCTGTGCACTTAGGCAGTGACTTAACTTTTTATTCAAAAAAGACCCCAAAGGTATCTTGGAATGTCTTGAAATTGTACACAGTCATAGTCAAGCATGCCCTGAACAAGAATCCGTTGAATATATTTGCATATCTCTTGAAGAATATTTTTAATGAACTTTTGAAAATCAGGAAAGCGATCCATGCACTTGGACATTCCAAGTATGTTGGAATGTCTTGAAATTGTACTCAGTCATAGTTAACGACGCCCTGAACAAGAATCCGTTGAAAATATTTGCATATCGTTTAAGGAATATTTTTAAAGAATTTCTGAAAATCAGGAAAGCGATCCATGCACTTAGGCAGTGACTTAACTTTTTCGTCAAAAAAGACCCCAAAAGTATCTTGGAATGTCTTGAAATTGTACACAGTCATAGTCAAGAATGCCCTGAACAAGAATCCGTTGAATATATTTGCATATCTCTTGAAGAATATTTTTAATGAATTTTTGAAAATCCGAAAAGCGATCCATGCACTTGGACATTCCAAGTATGTTGGAATGTCTTGAAATTGTACTCGGTCATAGTCAACGACGCCCTGAACAAGAATCCATTGAAAATATTTGCATATCTCTTAAGGAATATTTTTAATGAATTTTTGAAAATGATGAAAGTCTGTGCACTTAGGCAGTGACTTAACTTTTTATTCAAAAAAGACCCCAATGGTATCTTGGAATGTCTTGAAATTGTACACAGTCATAGTCAAGCATGCCCTGAACAAGAATCCGTTGAATATATTTGCATATCTCTTGAAGAATATTTTTAATGAATTTTTGAAAAATCAGGAAAGCTATCCATGCACTTGGACATTCCAAGTAAGTTGGAATGTCTTGAAATTGTACTCAGTCATAGTCAACGACGCCCTGAACAAGAATCTATTGAAAATATTTGCATATCTCTTAAGGAATATTTTTAATGAATTTTTGAAAATGAGGAATTTCTGTGCACTTAGGCAGTGACTTAACTTTTTATTCAAAAAAGACCCCAAAAGTATCTTGGAATGTCTTGAAATTGTACACAGTCATAGTCAAGCATGCCCTGAACAAGAATCCGTTGAATATATTTGCATATCTCTTGAAGAATATTTTTAATGAACTTTTGAAAATCAGGAAAGCGATCCATGCACTTGGACATTCAAAGTATGTTGGAATGTCTTGAAATTGTACTCGGTCATAGTCAACGACGCCCTGAACAAGAATCCGTTGAAAATATTTGCATATCGCTTAAGGAATATTTTTAATGAATTTTTGAAAATCAGGAAAGCGATCCATGCACTTTGGCAGTGACTTAACTTTTTCGTCAAAAAAGACCCCAAAAGTATCTTGGAATGTCTTGAAATTGTGCACAGTCATAGTCAAGCATGCCCTGAACAAGAATCCGTTGAATATATTTGCATATCTCTTGAAGAATATTTTTAATGAATTTTTGAAAATCCGGAAAGCGATCCATGCACTTGGACATTCCAAGTATGTTGGAATGTCTTGAAATTGTACTCGGTCATAGTCAACGACGCCCTGAACAAGAATCCATTGAAAATATTTGCATATCTCTTAAGGAATATTTTTAATGAATTTTTGAAAATGATGAAAGTCTGTGCACTTAGGCAGTGACTTAACTTTTTATTCAAAAAAGACCCCAATGGTATCTTGGAATGTCTTGAAATTGTACACAGTCATAGTCAAGCATGCCCTGAACAAGAATCCGTTGAATATATTTGCATATCTCTTGAAGAATATTTTTAATGAACTTTTGAAAATCAGGAAAGCGATCCATGCACTTGGACATTCCAAGTATGTTGGAATGTCTTGAAATTGTACTCAGTCATAGTCAACGACGCCCTGAACAAGAATCCGTTGAAAATATTTGCATATCGTTTAAGGAATATTTTTAAAGAATTTCTGAAAATCAGGAAAGCGATCCATGCACTTAGGCAGTGACTAAACTTTTTTGTCAAAAAAGACCCCTAAAGTATCTTGGAATGTCTTGAAATTGTACACAGTCATAGTCAAGCATGCCCTGAACAAGAATATGTTGAATATATTTGCATATCTCTTGAAGAATATTTTTAATGAATTTTTGAAAATCCGAAAAGCGATCCATGCACTTGGACATTCCAAGTATGTTGGAATGTCTTGAAATTGTACTCAGTCATAGTCAACGACGCCCTGAACAAGAATCAATTGAAAATATTTGCATATCTCTTAAGGAATATTTTTAATGAATTTTTGAAAATGAGGAAAGTCTGTGCACTTAGGCAGTGACTTAACTTTTTATTCAAAAAAGACCCCAAAAGTATCGTGGAATGTCTTGAAATTGTACACAGTCATAGTCAAGCATGCCCTGAACAAGAATCCGTTGAATATATTTGCATATCTCTTGAAGAATATTTTTAATGAACTTTTGAAAATCAGGAAAGCGATCCATGCACTTGGACATTCCAAGTATGTTGGAATGTCTTGAAATTGTACTCAGTCATAGTCAACGACGCCCTGAACAAGAATCCGTTGAAAATATTTGCATATCGTTTAAGGAATATTTTTAAAGAATTTCTGAAAATCAGGAAAGCGATCCATGCACTTAGGCAGTGACTTAACTTTTTCGTCAAAAAAGACCCCAAAAGTATCTTGGAATGTCTTGAAATTGTACACAGTCATAGTCAAGAATGCCCTGAACAAGAATCCGTTGAATATATTTGCATATCTCTTGAAGAATATTTTTAATGAATTTTTGAAAATCCGGAAAGCGATCCATGCACTTGGACATTCCAAGTATGTTGGAATGTCTTGAAATTGTTCTCGGTCATAGTCAACGACGCCCTGAACAAGAATCCATTGAAAATATTTGCATATCGCTAAAGGAATATTTTTAATGAATTTTTGAAAATCAGGAAAGCGATCCATGCACTTAGGCAGTGACTTAACTTTTTCGTCAAAAAAGACCCCAAAAGTATCTTGGAATGTCTTGAAATTGTACACAGTCATAGTCAAGCATGCCCTGAACAAGAATCCGTTGAATATATTTGCATATCTCTTGAAGAATATTTTTAATGAATTTTTGAAAATCCGGAAAGCTATCCATGCACTTGGACATTCCAAGTAAGTTGGAATGTCTTGAAATTGTACTCAGTCATAGTCAACGACGCCCTGAACAAGAATCTATTGAAAATATTTGCATATCTCTTGAAGAATATTTTTAATGAATTTTTGAAAATCCGGAAAGCGATCCATGCACTTGGACATTCCAAGTATGTTGGAATGTCTTGAAATTGTTCTCGGTCATAGTCAACGACGCCCTGAACAAGAATCCATTGAAAATATTTGCATATCGCTTAAGGAATATTTTTAATGAATTTTTGAAAATCAGGAAAGCGATCCATGCACTTAGGCAGTGACTTAACTTTTTCGTCAAAAAAGACCCCAAAAGTATCTTGGAATGTCTTGAAATTGTACACAGTCATAGTCAAGCATGCCCTGAACAAGAATCCGTTGAATATATTTGCATATCTCTTGAAGAATATTTTTAATGAATTTTTGAAAATCCGGAAAGCTATCCATGCACTTGGACATTCCAAGTAAGTTGGAATGTCTTGAAATTGTACTCAGTCATAGTCAACGACGCCCTGAACAAGAATCTATTGAAAATATTTGCATATCTCTTAAGGAATATTTTTAATGAATTTTTGAAAATGAGGAATTTCTGTGCACTTAGGCAGTGACTTAACTTTTTATTCAAAAAAGACCCCAAAAGTATCTTGGAATGTCTTGAAATTGTACACAGTCATAGTCAAGCATGCCCTGAACAAGAATCCGTTGAATATATTTGCATATCTCTTGAAGAATATTTTTAATGAACTTTTGAAAATCAGGAAAGCAATCCATGCACTTGGACATTCAAAGTATGTTGGAATGTCTTGAAATTGTACTCGGTCATAGTCAACGACGCCCTGAACAAGAATCCGTTGAAAATATTTGCATATCGCTTAAGGAATATTTTTAATGAATTTTTGAAAATCAGGAAAGCGATCCATGCACTTTGGCAGTGACTTAACTTTTTCGTCAAAAAAGACCCCAAAAGTATCTTGGAATGTCTTGAAATTGTACACAGTCATAGTCAAGCATGCCCTGAACAAGAATCCGTTGAATATATTTGCATATCTCTTGAAGAATATTTTTAATGAATTTTTGAAAATCCGGAAAGCGATCCATGCACTTGGACATTCCAAGTATGTTGGAATGTCTTGAAATTGTACTCGGTCATAGTCAACGACGCCCTGAACAAGAATCCATTGAAAATATTTGCATATCTCTTAAGGAATATTTATAATGAATTTTTGAAAATGATGAAAGTCTGTGCACTTAGGCAGTGACTTAACTTTTTATTCAAAAAAGACCCCAAAGGTATCTTGGAATGTCTTGAAATTGTACACAGTCATAGTCAAGCATGCCCTGAACAAGAATCCGTTGAATATATTTGCATATCTCTTGAAGAATATTTTTAATGAACTTTTGAAAATCAGGAAAGCGATCCATGCACTTGGACATTCCAAGTATGTTGGAATGTCTTGAAATTGTACTCAGTCATAGTCAACGACGCCCTGAACAAGAATCCGTTGAAAATATTTGCATATCGTTTAAGGAATATTTTTAAAGAATTTCTGAAAATCAGGAAAGCGATCCATGCACTTAGGCAGTGACTAAACTTTTTTGTCAAAAAAGACCCCAAAAGTATCTTGGAATGTCTTGAAATTGTACACAGTCATAGTCAAGCATGCCCTGAACAAGAATATGTTGAATATATTTGCATATCTCTTGAAGAATATTTTTAATGAATTTTTGAAAATCCGAAAAGCGATCCATGCACTTGGACATTCCAAGTATGTTGGAATGTCTTGAAATTGTACTCAGTCATAGTCAACGACGCCCTGAACAAGAATCAATTGAAAATATTTGCATATCTCTTAAGGAATATTTTTAATGAATTTTTGAAAATGAGGAAAGTCTGTGCACTTAGGCAGTGACTTAACTTTTTATTCAAAAAAGACCCCAAAAGTATCTTGGAATGTCTTGAAATTGTACACAGTCATAGTCAAGCATGCCCTGAACAAGAATCCGTTGAATATATTTGCATATCTCTTGAAGAATATTTTTAATGAACTTTTGAAAATCAGGAAAGCGATCCATGCACTTGGACATTCCAAGTATGTTGGAATGTCTTGAAATTGTACTCAGTCATAGTCAACGACGCCCTGAACAAGAATCCGTTGAAAATATTTGCATATCGTTTAAGGAATATTTTTAAAGAATTTCTGAAAATCAGGAAAGCGATCCATGCACTTAGGCAGTGACTTAACTTTTTCGTCAAAAAAGACCCCAAAAGTATCTTGGAATGTCTTGAAATTGTACACAGTCATAGTCAAGAATGCCCTGAACAAGAATCCGTTGAATATATTTGCATATCTCTTGAAGAATATTTTTAATGAATTTTTGAAAATCCGGAAAGCGATCCATGCACTTGGACATTCCAAGTATGTTGGAATGTCTTGAAATTGTACTCGGTCATAGTCAACGACGCCCTGAACAAGAATCCATTGAAAATATTTGCATATCTCTTAAGGAATATTTATAATGAATTTTTGAAAATGATGAAAGTCTGTGCACTTAGGCAGTGACTTAACTTTTTATTCAAAAAAGACCCCAAAGGTATCTTGGAATGTCTTGAAATTGTACACAGTCATAGTCAAGCATGCCCTGAACAAGAATCCGTTGAATATATTTGCATATCTCTTGAAGAATATTTTTAATGAACTTTTGAAAATCAGGAAAGCGATCCATGCACTTGGACATTCCAAGTATGTTGGAATGTCTTGAAATTGTACTCAGTCATAGTCAACGACGCCCTGAACAAGAATCCGTTGAAAATATTTGCATATCGTTTAAGGAATATTTTTAAAGAATTTCTGAAAATCAGGAAAGCGATCCATGCACTTAGGCAGTGACTAAACTTTTTTGTCAAAAAAGACCCCAAAAGTATCTTGGAATGTCTTGAAATTGTACACAGTCATAGTCAAGCATGCCCTGAACAAGAATATGTTGAATATATTTGCATATCTCTTGAAGAATATTTTTAATGAATTTTTGAAAATCCGAAAAGCGATCCATGCACTTGGACATTCCAAGTATGTTGGAATGTCTTGAAATTGTACTCAGTCATAGTCAACGACGCCCTGAACAAGAATCAATTGAAAATATTTGCATATCTCTTAAGGAATATTTTTAATGAATTTTTGAAAATGAGGAAAGTCTGTGCACTTAGGCAGTGACTTAACTTTTTATTCAAAAAAGACCCCAAAAGTATCTTGGAATGTCTTGAAATTGTACACAGTCATAGTCAAGCATGCCCTGAACAAGAATCCGTTGAATATATTTGCATATCTCTTGAAGAATATTTTTAATGAACTTTTGAAAATCAGGAAAGCGATCCATGCACTTGGACATTCCAAGTATGTTGGAATGTCTTGAAATTGTACTCAGTCATAGTCAACGACGCCCTGAACAAGAATCCGTTGAAAATATTTGCATATCGTTTAAGGAATATTTTTAAAGAATTTCTGAAAATCAGGAAAGCGATCCATGCACTTAGGCAGTGACTTAACTTTTTCGTCAAAAAAGACCCCAAAAGTATCTTGGAATGTCTTGAAATTGTACACAGTCATAGTCAAGAATGCCCTGAACAAGAATCCGTTGAATATATTTGCATATCTCTTGAAGAATATTTTTAATGAATTTTTGAAAATCCGGAAAGCGATCCATGCACTTGGACATTCCAAGTATGTTGGAATGTCTTGAAATTGTTCTCGGTCATAGTCAACGACGCCCTGAACAAGAATCCATTGAAAATATTTGCATATCTCTTAAGGAATATTTTTAATGAATTTTTGAAAATGATGAAAGTCTGTGCACTTAGGCAGTGACTTAACTTTTTATTCAAAAAAGACCCCAAAGGTATCTTGGAATGTCTTGAAATTGTACACAGTCATAGTCAAGCATGCCCTGAACAAGAATCCGTTGAATATATTTGCATATCTCTTGAAGAATATTTTTAATGAACTTTTGAAAATCAGGAAAGCGATCCATGCACTTGGACATTCCAAGTATGTTGGAATGTCTTGAAATTGTACTCAGTCATAGTTAACGACGCCCTGAACAAGAATCCGTTGAAAATATTTGCATATCGTTTAAGGAATATTTTTAAAGAATTTCTGAAAATCAGGAAAGCGATCCATGCACTTAGGCAGTGACTTAACTTTTTCGTCAAAAAAGACCCCAAAAGTATCTTGGAATGTCTTGAAATTGTACACAGTCATAGTCAAGAATGCCCTGAACAAGAATCCGTTGAATATATTTGCATATCTCTTGAAGAATATTTTTAATGAATTTTTGAAAATCCGGAAAGCGATCCATGCACTTGGACATTCCAAGTATGTTGGAATGTCTTGAAATTGTACTCGGTCATAGTCAACGACGCCCTGAACAAGAATCCATTGAAAATATTTGCATATCTCTTAAGGAATATTTTTAATGAATTTTTGAAAATGATGAAAGTCTGTGCACTTAGGCAGTGACTTAACTTTTTATTCAAAAAAGACCCCAAAGGTATCTTGGAATGTCTTGAAATTGTACACAGTCATAGTCAAGCATGCCCTGAACAAGAATCCGTTGAATATATTTGCATATCTCTTGAAGAATATTTTTAATGAACTTTTGAAAATCAGGAAAGCGATCCATGCACTTGGACATTCCAAGTATGTTGGAATGTCTTGAAATTGTACTCAGTCATAGTCAACGACGCCCTGAACAAGAATCCGTTGAAAATATTTGCATATCTCTTAAGGAATATTTTTAATGAATTTTTGAAAATGAGGAAAGTCTGTGCACTTAAGCAGTGACTTAACTTTTTATTCAAAAAAGACCCCAAAAGTATCTTGGAATGTCTTGAAATTGTACACAGTCATAGTCAAGCATGCCCTGAACAAGAATCCGTTGAATATATTTGCATATCTCTTGAAGAATATTTTTAATGAATTTTTGAAAATCCGAAAAGCGATCCATGCACTTGGACATTCCAAGTATGTTGGAATGTCTTTAAATTGTACTCAGTCATGGTCAACGACGCCCTGAACAAGAATCAATTGAAAATATTTGCATATCTCTTAAGGAATATTTTTAATGAATTTTTGAAAATGAGGAAAGTCTGTGCACTTAGGCAGTGACTTAACTTTTTCGTCAAAAAAGACCCCAAAAGTATCTTGGAATGTCTTGAAATTGTACACAGTCATAGTCAAGAATGCCCTGAACAAGAATCCGTTGAATATATTTGCATATCTCTTGAAGAATATTTTTAATGAATTTTTGAAAATCCGGAAAGCGATCCATGCACTTGGACATTCCAAGTATGTTGGAATGTCTTGAAATTGTACTCGGTCATAGTCAACGACGCCCTGAACAAGAATCCATTGAAAATATTTGCATATCTCTTAAGGAATATTTTTAATGAATTTTTGAAAATGATGAAAGTCTGTGCACTTAGGCAGTGACTTAAGTTTTTATCCAAAAAAGACCCCAAAGGTATCTTGGAATGTCTTGAAATTGTACACAGTCATAGTCAAGCATGCCCTGAACAAGAATCCGTTGAATATATTTGCATATCTCTTGAAGAATATTTTTAATGAACTTTTGAAAATCAGGAAAGCGATCCATGCACTTGGACATTCCAAGTATGTTGGAATGTCTTGAAATTGTACTCAGTCATAGTCAACGACGCCCTGAACAAGAATCCGTTGAAAATATTTGCATATCGCTTAAGGAATATTTTTAATGAATTTTTGAAAATCAGGAAAGCGATCCATGCACTTAGGCAGTGACTTAACTTTTTTGTCAAAAAAGACCCCAAAAGTATCTTGGAATGTCTTGAAATTGTACACAGTCATAGTCAAGCATGCCCTGAACAAGAATCCGTTGAATATATTTGCATATCTCTTGAAGAATATTTTTAATGAACTTTTGAAAATCAGGAAAGCGATCCATGCACTTGGACATTCCAAGTATGTTGGAATGTCTTGAAATTGTACTCAGTCATAGTCAACGACGCCCTGAACAAGAATCCGTTGAAAATATTTGCATATCGTTTAAGGAATATTTTTAAAGAATTTCTGAAAATCAGGAAAGCGATCCATGCACTTAGGCAGTGACTTAACTTTTTCGTCAAAAAAGACCCCAAAAGTATCTTGGAATGTCTTGAAATTGTACACAGTCATAGTCAAGCATGCCCTGAACAAGAATCCGTTGAATATATTTGCATATCTCTTGAAGAATATTTTTAATGAATTTTTGAAAATCTGGAAAGCGATCCATGCACTTGGACATTCCAAGTATGTTGGAATGTCTTGAAATTGTACTCGGTCATAGTCAACGCAACCTGAACAAGAATCCATTGAAAATATTTGCATATCTCTTAAGGAATATTTTTAATGAATTTTTGAAAATGATGAAAGTCTGTGCACTTAGGCAGTGACTTAACTTTTTATCCAAAAAAGACCCCAAAGGTATCTTGGAATGTCTTGAAATTGTACACAGTCATAGTCAAGCATGCCCTGAACAAGAATCCGTTGAATATATTTGCATATCTCTTGAAGAATATTTTTAATGAACTTTTGAAAATCAGGAAAGCGATCCATGCACTTGGACATTCCAAGTATGTTGGAATGTCTTGAAATTGTACTCAGTCATAGTCAACGACGCCCTGAACAAGAATCCGTTGAAAATATTTGCATATCGCTTAAGGAATATTTTTAATGAATTTTTGAAAATCAGGAAAGCGATCCATGCACTTAGGCAGTGACTTAACTTTTTTGTCAAAAAAGACCCCAAAAGTATCTTGGAATGTCTTGAAATTGTACACAGTCATAGTCAAGCATGCCCTGAACAAGAATCCGTTGAATATATTTGCATATCTCTTGAAGAATATTTTTAATGAATTTTTGAAAATCCGAAAAGCGATCCATGCACTTGGACATTCCAAGTATGTTGGAATGTCTTTAAATTGTACTCAGTCATAGTCAACGACGCCCTGAACAAGAATCAATTGAAAATATTTGCATATCTCTTAAGGAATATTTTTAATGAATTTTTGAAAATGAGGAAAGTCTGTGCACTTAGGCAGTGACTTAACTTTTTATTCAAAAAAGACCCCAAAAGTATCTTGGAATGTCTTGAAATTGTACACAGTCATAGTCAAGCATGCCCTGAACAAGAATCCGTTGAATATATTTGCATATCTCTTGAAGAATATTTTTAATGAACTTTTGAAAATCAGGAAAGCGATCCATGCACTTGGACATTCCAAGTATGTTGGAATGTTTTGAAATTGTACTCAGTCATAGTCAACGACGCCCTGAACAAGAATCCGTTGAAAATATTTGCATATCGCTTAAGGAATATTTTTAATGAATTTTTGAAAATCAGGAAAGCGATCCATGCACTTAGGCAGTGACTTAACTTTTTATTCAAAAAAGACCCCAAAAGTATCTTGGAATGTCTTGAAATTGTACACAGTCATAGTCAAGCATGCCCTGAACAAGAATCCGTTGAATATATTTGCATATCTCTTGAAGAATATTTTTAATGAATTTTTGAAAATCCGAAAAAGCGATCCATGCACTTGGACATTCCAAGTATGTTGGAATGTCTTGAAATTGTACTCAGTCATAGTCAACGACGCCCTGAACAAGAATCAATTGAAAATATTTGCATATCTCTTAAGGAATATTTTTAATGAATTTTTGAAAATTAGGAAAGCGATCCATGCACTTAGGCAGTGACTTAACTTTTGATGTTTTTGGTTTGTTTTTAAAGCATTAAAGCTGCAGGAGTTCATCCATGTCGCCCAGTCGCTGGAAACAAACGTTTGGACACCATGGATCACACAGCAGGAAATAAGGTGAGACGGAGGAAACGATCCATTTGCCCTGATGCACTTAGTGACTTGACTTTTTTTTCAAAAAAGACCCCAAAAGTATCTTGGAATGTCTTGAAATTGTACACAGTCATAGTCAAGCATGCCCTGAACAAGAATCCGTTGAATATATTTGCATATCTCTTGAAGAATATTTTTAATGAATTTTTGAAAATCCGGAAAGCGATCCATGCACTTGGACATTCCAAGTATGTTGGAATGTCTTGAAATTGTACTCAGTCATAGTCAACGACGCCCTGAACAAGAATCCGTTGAAAATATTTGCATATCGCTTAAGGAATATTTTTAATGAATTTTTGAAAATCAGGAAAGCGATCCATGCACTTAGGCAGTGACTTAACTTTTTATTCAAAAAAGACCCCAAAAGTATCTTGGAATGTCTTGAAATTGTACACAGTCATAGTCAAGCATGCCCTGAACAAGAATCCGTTGAATATATTTGCATATCTCTTGAAGAATATTTTTAATGAATTTTTGAAAATCCGGAAAGCGATCCATGCACTTGGACATTCCAAGTATGTTGGAATTTCTTGAAATTGTACTCAGTCATAGTCAACGACGCCCTGAACAAGAATCCGTTGAAAATATTTGCATATCGCTTAAGGAATATTTTTAATGAATTTTTGAAAATCAGGAAAGCAATCCATGCACTTAGGCAGTGACTTAACTTTTTTGTCAAAAAAGACCCCAAAAGTATCTTGGAATGTCTTGAAATTGTACACAGTCATAGTCAAGCATGCCCTGAACAAGAAACCGTTGAATATATTTGCATATCTCTTGAATAATATTTTTAATGAATTTTTGAAAATCCGAAAAGCGATCCATGCACTTGGACATTCCAAGTATGTTGGAATGTCTTGAAATTGTACTCAGTCATAGTCAACGACGCCCTGAACAAGAATCAATTGAAAATATTTGCATATCTCTTAAGGAATATTTTTAATGAATTTTTGAAAATGAGGAAAGTCTGTGCACTTAGGCAGTGACTTAACTTTTTATTCAAAAAAGACCCCAAAAGTATCTTGGAATGTCTTGAAATTGTACACAGTCATAGTCAAGCATGCCCTGAACAAGAATCCGTTGAATATATTTGCATATCTCTTGAAGAATATTTTTAATGAACTTTTGAAAATCAGGAAAGCGATCCATGCACTTGGACATTCCAAGTATGTTGGAATGTCTTGAAATTGTACTCAGTCATAGTCAACGACGCCCTGAACAAGAATCCGTTGAAAATATTTGCATATCGTTTAAGGAATATTTTTAAAGAATTTCTGAAAATCAGGAAAGCGATCCATGCACTTAGGCAGTGACTTAACTTTTTCGTCAAAAAAGACCCCAAAAGTATCTTGGAATGTCTTGAAATTGTACACAGTCATAGTCAAGCATGCCCTGAACAAGAATCCGTTGAATATATTTGCATATCTCTTGAAGAATATTTTTAATGAACTTTTGAAAATCAGGAAAGCGATCCATGCACTTGGACATTCAAAGTATGTTGGAATGTCTTGAAATTGTACTCAGTCATAGTCAACGACGCCCTGAACAAGAATCCGTTGAAAATATTTGCATATCGCTTAAGGAATATTTTTAATGAATTTTTGAAAATCAGGAAAGCGATCCATGCACTTAGGCAGTGACTTAACTTTTTCGTCAAAAAAGACCCCAAAAGTATCTTGGAATGTCTTGAAATTGTACACAGTCATAGTCAAGCATGCCCTGAACAAGAATCCGTTGAATATATTTGCATATCTCTTGAAGAATATTTTTAATGAATTTTTGAAAATCCGAAAAAGCGATCCATGCACTTGGACATTCCAAGTATGTTGGAATGTCTTGAAATTGTACTCAGTCATAGTCAACGACGCCCTGAACAAGAATCAATTGAAAATATTTGCATATCTCTTAAGGAATATTTTTAATGAATTTTTGAAAATTAGGAAAGCGATCCATGCACTTAGGCAGTGACTTAACTTTTGATGTTTTTGGTTTGTTTTTAAAGCATTAAAGCTGCAGGAGTTCATCCATGTCGCCCAGTCGCTGGAAACAAACGTTTGGACACCATGGATCACACAGCAGGAAATAAGGTGAGACGGAGGAAACGATCCATTTGCCCTGATGCACTTAGTGACTTGACTTTTTTTTCAAAAAAGACCCCAAAAGTATCTTGGAATGTCTTGAAATTGTACACAGTCATAGTCAAGCATGCCCTGAACAAGAATCCGTTGAATATATTTGCATATCTCTTGAAGAATATTTTTAATGAATTTTTGAAAATCCGGAAAGCGATCCATGCACTTGGACATTCCAAGTATGTTGGAATGTCTTGAAATTGTACTCAGTCATAGTCAACGACGCCCTGAACAAGAATCCGTTGAAAATATTTGCATATCGCTTAAGGAATATTTTTAATGAATTTTTGAAAATCAGGAAAGCGATCCATGCACTTAGGCAGTGACTTAACTTTTTATTCAAAAAAGACCCCAAAAGTATCTTGGAATGTCTTGAAATTGTACACAGTCATAGTCAAGCATGCCCTGAACAAGAATCCGTTGAATATATTTGCATATCTCTTGAAGAATATTTTTAATGAATTTTTGAAAATCCGGAAAGCGATCCATGCACTTGGACATTCCAAGTATGTTGGAATGTCTTGAAATTGTACTCAGTCATAGTCAACGACGCCCTGAACAAGAATCCGTTGAAAATATTTGCATATCGCTTAAGGAATATTTTTAATGAATTTTTGAAAATCAGGAAAGCAATCCATGCACTTAGGCAGTGACTTAACTTTTTTGTCAAAAAAGACCCCAAAAGTATCTTGGAATGTCTTGAAATTGTACACAGTCATAGTCAAGCATGCCCTGAACAAGAAACCGTTGAATATATTTGCATATCTCTTGAATAATATTTTTAATGAATTTTTGAAAATCCGAAAAGCGATCCATGCACTTGGACATTCCAAGTATGTTGGAATGTCTTGAAATTGTACTCAGTCATAGTCAACGACGCCCTGAACAAGAATCAATTGAAAATATTTGCATATCTCTTAAGGAATATTTTTAATGAATTTTTGAAAATGAGGAAAGTCTGTGCACTTAGGCAGTGACTTAACTTTTTATTCAAAAAAGACCCCAAAAGTATCTTGGAATGTCTTGAAATTGTACACAGTCATAGTCAAGCATGCCCTGAACAAGAATCCGTTGAATATATTTGCATATCTCTTGAAGAATATTTTTAATGAACTTTTGAAAATCAGGAAAGCGATCCATGCACTTGGACATTCCAAGTATGTTGGAATGTCTTGAAATTGTACTCAGTCATAGTCAACGACGCCCTGAACAAGAATCCGTTGAAAATATTTGCATATCGTTTAAGGAATATTTTTAAAGAATTTCTGAAAATCAGGAAAGCGATCCATGCACTTAGGCAGTGACTTAACTTTTTCGTCAAAAAAGACCCCAAAAGTATCTTGGAATGTCTTGAAATTGTACACAGTCATAGTCAAGCATGCCCTGAACAAGAATCCGTTGAATATATTTGCATATCTCTTGAAGAATATTTTTAATGAACTTTTGAAAATCAGGAAAGCGATCCATGCACTTGGACATTCAAAGTATGTTGGAATGTCTTGAAATTGTACTCAGTCATAGTCAACGACGCCCTGAACAAGAATCCGTTGAAAATATTTGCATATCGCTTAAGGAATATTTTTAATGAATTTTTGAAAATCAGGAAAGCGATCCATGCACTTAGGCAGTGACTTAACTTTTTCGTCAAAAAAGACCCCAAAAGTATCTTGGAATGTCTTGAAATTGTACACAGTCATAGTCAAGCATGCCCTGAACAAGAATCCGTTGAATATATTTGCATATCTCTTGAAGAATATTTTTAATGAACTTTTGAAAATCAGGAAAGCGATCCATGTACTTGGACATTCAAAGTATGTTGGAATGTCTTGAAATTGTACTCGGTCATAGTCAAGCATGCCCTGAACAAGAATCCGTTGAATATATTTGCATATCTCTTGAAGAATATTTTTAATGAACTTTTGAAAATCAGGAAAGCGATCCATGTACTTGGACATTCAAAGTATGTTGGAATGTCTTGAAATTGTACTCGGTCATAGTCAACGACGCCCTGAACAAGAATCCGTTGAAAATATTTGCATATCGCTAAAGGAATATTTTTAATGAACTTTTGAAAATCAGGAAAGCGATCCATGCACTTGGACATTCCAAGTATGTTGGAATGTCTTGAAATTGTACTCAGTCATAGTCAACGACGCCCTGAACAAGAATCCGTTGAAAATATTTGCATATCGTTTAAGGAATATTTTTAAAGAATTTCTGAAAATCAGGAAAGCGATCCATGCACTTAGGCAGTGACTAAACTTTTTTGTCAAAAAAGACCCCAAAAGTATCTTGGAATGTCTTGAAATTGTACACAGTCATAGTCAAGCATGCCCTGAACAAGAATATGTTGAATATATTTGCATATCTCTTGAAGAATATTTTTAATGAATTTTTGAAAATCCGAAAAGCGATCCATGCACTTGGACATTCCAAGTATGTTGGAATGTCTTGAAATTGTACTCAGTCATAGTCAACGACGCCCTGAACAAGAATCAATTGAAAATATTTGAATATCTCTTAAGGAATATTTTTAATGAATTTTTGAAAATGAGGAAAGTCTGTGCACTTAGGCAGTGACTTAACTTTTTATTCAAAAAAGACCCCAAAAGTATCTTGGAATGTCTTGAAATTGTACACAGTCATAGTCAAGCATGCCCTGAACAAGAATCCGTTGAATATATTTGCATATCTCTTGAAGAATATTTTTAATGAACTTTTGAAAATCAGGAAAGCGATCCATGCACTTGGACATTCCAAGTATGTTGGAATGTCTTGAAATTGTACTCGGTCATAGTCAACGACGCCCTGAACAAGAATCCATTGAAAATATTTGCATATCTCTTAAGGAATATTTTTAATGAATTTTTGAAAATGATGAAAGTCTGTGCACTTCGGCAGTGACTTAACTTTTTATTCAAAAAAGACCCCAAAGGTATCTTGGAATGTCTTGAAATTGTACACAGTCATAGTCAAGCATGCCCTGAACAAGAATCTGTTGAATATATTTGCATATCTCTTGAAGAATATTTTTAATGAACTTTTGAAAATCAGGAAAGCGATCCATGCACTTGTACATTCCAAGTATGTTGGAATGTCTTGAAATTGTACTCAGTCATAGTCAACGACGCCCTGAACAAGAATCCATTGAAAATATTTGCATATCGTTTAAGGAATATTTTTAATGAATTTCTGAAAATCAGGAAAGCGATCCATGCACTTAGGCAGTGACTTAACTTTTTCGTCAAAAAAGACCCCAAAAGTATCTTGGAATGTCTCGAAATTGTACACAGTCATAGTCAAGAATGCCCTGAACAAGAATCCGTTGAATATATTTGCATATCTCTTGAAGAATATTTTTAATGAATTTTTGAAAATCCGGAAAGCGATCCATGCACTTGGACATTCCAAGTATGTTGGAATGTCTTGAAATTGTACTCGGTCATAGTCAACGACGCCCTGAACAAGAATCCATTGAAAATATTTGCATATCTCTTAAGGAATATTTTTAATGAATTTTTGAAAATGATGAAAGTCTGTGCACTCAGGCAGTGACTTAACTTTTTATTCAAAAAAGACCCCAAAGGTATCTTGGAATGTCTTGAAATTGTACACAGTCATAGTCAAGCATGCCCTGAACAAGAATCCGTTGAATATATTTGCATATCTCTTGAAGAATATTTTTAATGAACTTTTGAAAATCAGGAAAGCGATCCATGCACTTGGACATTCCAAGTATGTTGGAATGTCTTGAAATTGTACTCAGTCATAGTCAACGACGCCCTGAACAAGAATCCGTTGAAAATATTTGCATATCGCTTAAGGAATATTTCTAATGAATTTTTGAAAATGAGGAAAGTCTGTGCACTTAGGCAGTGACTTAACTTTTTATTCAAAAAAGACCCCAAAAGTATCTTGGAATGTCTTGAAATTGTACACAGTCATAGTCAAGCATGCCCTGAACAAGAATCCGTTGAATATATTTGCATATCTCTTGAAGAATATTTTTAATGAACTTTTGAAAATCAGGAAAGCGATCCATGCACTTGGACATTCCAAGTATGTTGGAATGTCTTGAAATTGTACTCAGTCATAGTCAACGACGCCCTGAACAAGAATCCGTTGAAAATATTTGCATATCGTTTAAGGAATATTTTTAAAGAATTTCTGAAAATCAGGAAAGCGATCCATGCACTTAGGCAGTGACTAAACTTTTTTGTCAAAAAAGACCCCAAAAGTATCTTGGAATGTCTTGAAATTGTACACAGTCATAGTCAAGCATGCCCTGAACAAGAATATGTTGAATATATTTGCATATCTCTTGAAGAATATTTTTAATGAATTTTTGAAAATCCGAAAAGCGATCCATGCACTTGGACATTCCAAGTATGTTGGAATGTCTTGAAATTGTACTCAGTCATAGTCAACGACGCCCTGAACAAGAATCAATTGAAAATATTTGAATATCTCTTAAGGAATATTTTTAATGAATTTTTGAAAATGAGGAAAGTCTGTGCACTTAGGCAGTGACTTAACTTTTTATTCAAAAAAGACCCCAAAAGTATCTTGGAATGTCTTGAAATTGTACACAGTCATAGTCAAGCATGCCCTGAACAAGAATCCGTTGAATATATTTGCATATCTCTTGAAGAATATTTTTAATGAACTTTTGAAAATCAGGAAAGCGATCCATGCACTTGGACATTCCAAGTATGTTGGAATGTCTTGAAATTGTACTCAGTCATAGTCAACGACGCCCTAAACAAGAATCCATTGAAAATATTTGCATATCTCTTAAGGAATATTTTTAATGAATTTTTGAAAATGAGGAAAGTCTGTGCACTTAGGCAGTGACTTAACTTTTTATTCAAAAAAGACCCCAAAAGTATCTTGGAATGTCTTGAAATTGTACACAGTCATAGTCAAGCATGCCCTGAACAAGAATCCGTTGAATATATTTGCATATCTCTTGAAGAATATTTTTAATGAACTTTTGAAAATCAGGAAAGCGATCCATGCACTTGGACATTCCAAGTATGTTGGAATGTCTTGAAATTGTACTCAGTCATAGTCAACGACGCCCTGAACAAGAATCCGTTGAAAATATTTGCATATCGTTTAAGGAATATTTTTAAAGAATTTCTGAAAATCAGGAAAGCGATCCATGCACTTAGGCAGTGACTTAACTTTTTCGTCAAAAAAGACCCCAAAAGTATCTTGGAATGTCTTGAAATTGTACACAGTCATAGTCAAGAATGCCCTGAACAAGAATCCGTTGAATATATTTGCATATCTCTTGAAGAATATTTTTAATGAATTTTTGAAAATCCGGAAAGCGATCCATGCACTTGGACATTCCAAGTATGTTGGAATGTCTTGAAATTGTACTCGGTCATAGTCAACGACGCCCTAAACAAGAATCCATTGAAAATATTTGCATATCTCTTAAGGAATATTTTTAATGAATTTTTGAAAATGATGAAAGTCTGTGCACTTAGGCAGTGACTTAACTTTTTATTCAAAAAAGACCCCAAAGGTATCTTGGAATGTCTTGAAATTGTACACAGTCATAGTCAAGCATGCCCTGAACAAGAATCCGTTGAATATATTTGCATATCTCTTGAAGAATATTTTTAATGAACTTTTGAAAATCAGGAAAGCGATCCATGCACTTGGACATTCCAAGTATGTTGGAATGTCTTGAAATTGTACTCAGTCATAGTCAACGACGCCCAGAACAAGAATCCGTTGAAAATATTTGCATATCACTTAAGGAATATTTTTAATGAATTTTTGAAAATCAGGAAAGCGATCCATGCACTTAGGCAGTGACTTAACTTTTTTGTCAAAAAAGACTCCAAAAGTATCTTGGAATGTCTTGAAATTGTACACAGTCATAGTCAAGCATGCCCTGAACAAGATTCCGTTGAATATATTTGCATATCTCTTGAAGAATATTTTTTATGAATTTTTGAAAATCTGAAAAGCGATCCATGCACTTGGACATTCCAAGTATGTTGGAATGTCTTGAAATTGTACTCAGTCATAGTCAACGACGCCCTGAACAAGAATCAATTGAAAATATTTGCATATCTCTTAAGGAATATTTTTAATGAATTTTTGAAAATCAGGAAAGTCTGTGCACTTAGGCAGTGACTTAACTTTTTATTCAAAAAAGACCCCAAAAGTATCTTGGAATGTCTTGAAATTGTACACAGTCATAGTCAAGCATGCCCTGAACAAGAATCCGTTGAATATATTTGCATATCTCTTGAAGAATATTTTTAATGAACTTTTGAAAATCAGGAAAGCGATCCATGCACTTGGACATTCCAAGTATGTTGGAATGTCTTGAAATTGTACTCAGTCATAGTCAACGACGCCCTGAACAAGAATCCGTTGAAAATATTTGCATATCGTTTAAGGAATATTTTTAAAGAATTTCTGAAAATCAGGAAAGCGATCCATGCACTTAGGCAGTGACTTAACTTTTTTGTCAAAAAAGACCCCAAAAGTATCTTGGAATGTCTTGAAATTGTACACAGTCATAGTCAAGCATGCCCTGAACAAGAATCCGTTGAATATATTTGCATATCTCTTGAAGAATATTTTTAATGAATTTTTGAAAATCCGAAAAGCGATCCATGCACTTGGACATTCCAAGTATGTTGGAATGTCTTGAAATTGTACTCAGTCATAGTCAACGACGCCCTGAACAAGAATCAATTGAAAATATTTACATATCTCTTAAGGAATATTTTTTATGAATTTTTGAAAATGAGGAAAGTCTGTGCACTTAGGCAGTGACTTAACTTTTTATTCAAAAAAGACCCCAAAAGTATCTTGGAATGTCTTGAAATTGTACACAGTCATAGTCAAGCATGCCCTGAACAAGAATCCGTTGAATATATTTGCATATCTCTTGAAGAATATTTTTAATGAACTTTTGAAAATCAGGAAAGCGATCCATGCACTTGGACATTCCAAGTATGTTGGAATGTCTTGAAATTGTACTCAGTCATAGTCAACGACGCCCTGAACAAGAATCCGTTGAAAATATTTGCATATCGTTTAAGGAATATTTTTAAAGAATTTCTGAAAATCAGGAAAGCGATCCATGCACTTAGGCAGTGACTTAACTTTTTCGTCAAAAAAGACCCCAAAAGTATCTTGGAATGTCTTGAAATTGTACACAGTCATAGTCAAGCATGCCCTGAACAAGAATCCGTTGAATATATTTGCATATCTCTTGAAGAATATTTTTAATGAATTTTTGAAAATCCGGAAAGCGATCCATGCACTTGGACATTCCAAGTATGTTGGAATGTCTTGAAATTGTACTCGGTCATAGTCAACGACGCCCTGAACAAGAATCCATTGAAAATATTTGCATATCTCTTAAGGAATATTTTTAATGAATTTTTGAAAATGATGAAAGTCTGTGCACTTAGGCAGTGACTTAACTTTGTATTCAAAAAAGACCCCAAAGGTATCTTGGAATGTCTTGAAATTGTACACAGTCATAGTCAAGCATGCCCTGAACAAGAATCCGTTGAATATATTTGCATATCTCTTGAAGAATATTTTTAATGAACTTTTGAAAATCAGGAAAGCGATCCATGCACTTGGACATTCCAAGTATGTTGGAATGTCTTGAAATTGTACTCAGTCATAGTCAACGACGCCCTGAACAAGAATCCGTTGAAAATATTTGCATATCGCTTAAGGAATATTTTTAATGAATTTTTGAAAATCCGGAAAGCGATCCATGCACTTGGACATTCCAAGTATGTTGGAATGTCTTGAAATTGTACTCGGTCATAGTCAACGACGCCCTGAACAAGAATCCATTGAAAATATTTGCATATCTCTTAAGGAATATTTTTAATGAATTTTTGAAAATGATGAAAGTCTGTGCACTTAGGCAGTGACTTAACTTTGTATTCAAAAAAGACCCCAAAGGTATCTTGGAATGTCTTGAAATTGTACACAGTCATAGTCAAGCATGCCCTGAACAAGAATCCGTTGAATATATTTGCATATCTCTTGAAGAATATTTTTAATGAACTTTTGAAAATCAGGAAAGCGATCCATGCACTTGGACATTCCAAGTATGTTGGAATGTCTTGAAATTGTACTCAGTCATAGTCAACGACGCCCTGAACAAGAATCCGTTGAAAATATTTGCATATCGCTTAAGGAATATTTTTAATGAATTTTTGAAAATCAGGAAAGCGATCCATGCACTTAGGCAGTGACTTAACTTTTTTGTCAAAAAAGACCCCAAAAGTATCTTGGAATGTCTTGAAATTGTACACAGTCATAGTCAAGCATGCCCTGAACAAGAATCCGTTGAATATATTTGCATATCTCTTGAAGAATATTTTTAATGAATTTTTGAAAATCCGGAAAGCGATCCATGCACTTGGACATTCCAAGTATGTTGGAATGTCTTGAAATTGTACTCAGTCATAGTCAACAACGCCCTGAACAAGAATCCATTGAAAATATTTGCATATCTCTTAAGGAATATTTTTAATGAATTTTTGAAAATGAGGAAAGTCTGTGCACTTAGGCAGTGACTTAACTTTTTATTCAAAAAAGACCCCAAAAGTATCTTGGAATGTCTTGAAATTGTACACAGTCATAGTCAAGCATGCCCTGAACAAGAATCCGTTGAATATATTTGCATATCTCTTGAAGAATATTTTTAATGAACTTTTGAAAATCAGGAAAGCGATCCATGCACTTGGACATTCCAAGTATGTTGGAATGTCTTGAAATTGTACTCAGTCATAGTCAACGACGCCCTGAACAAGAATCCGTTGAAAATATTTGCATATCGTTTAAGGAATATTTTTAAAGAATTTCTGAAAATCAGGAAAGCGATCCATGCACTTAGGCAGTGACTTAACTTTTTCGTCAAAAAAGACCCCAAAAGTATCTTGGAATGTCTTGAAATTGTACACAGTCATAGTCAAGCATGCCCTGAACAAGAATCCGTTGAATATATTTGCATATCTCTTGAAGAATATTTTTAATGAATTTTTGAAAATCCGGAAAGCGATCCATGCACTTGGACATTCCAAGTATGTTGGAATGTCTTGAAATTGTACTCGGTCATAGTCAACGACGCCCTGAACAAGAATCCATTGAAAATATTTGCATATCTCTTAAGGAATATTTTTAATGAATTTTTGAAAATGATGAAAGTCTGTGCACTTAGGCAGTGACTTAACTTTGTATTCAAAAAAGACCCCAAAGGTATCTTTGAATGTCTTGAAATTGTACACAGTCATAGTCAAGCATGCCCTGAACAAGAATCCGTTGAATATATTTGCATATCTCTTGAAGAATATTTTTAATGAACTTTTGAAAATCAGGAAAGCGATCCATGCACTTGGACATTCCAAGTATGTTGGAATGTCTTGAAATTGTACTCAGTCATAGTCAACGACGCCCTGAACAAGAATCCGTTGAAAATATTTGCATATCGCTTAAGGAATATTTTTAATGAATTTTTGAAAATCAGGAAAGCGATCCATGCACTTAGGCAGTGACTTAACTTTTTTGTCAAAAAAGACCCCAAAAGTATCTTGGAATGTCTTGAAATTGTACACAGTCATAGTCAAGCATGCCCTGAACAAGAATCCGTTGAATATATTTGCATATCTCTTGAAGAATATTTTTAATGAATTTTTGAAAATCCGGAAAGCGATCCATGCACTTGGACATTCCAAGTATGTTGGAATGTCTTGAAATTGTACTCAGTCATAGTCAACAACGCCCTGAACAAGAATCCATTGAAAATATTTGCATATCTCTTAAGGAATATTTTTAATGAATTTTTGAAAATGAGGAAAGTCTGTGCACTTAGGCAGTGACTTAACTTTTTATTCAAAAAAGACCCCAAAAGTATCTTGGAATGTCTTGAAATTGTACACAGTCATAGTCAAGCATGCCCTGAACAAGAATCCGTTGAATATATTTACATATCTCTTGAAGAATATTTTTAATGAACTTTTGAAAATCAGGAAAGCGATCAATGCACTTGGACATTCCAAGTATGTTGGAATGTTTTGAAATTGTACTCAGTCATAGTCAACGACGCCCTGAACAAGAATCCGTTGAAAATATTTGCATATCGCTTAAGGAATATTTTTAATGAATTTTTGAAAATCAGGAAAGCGATTCATGCACTTAGGCAGTGACTTAACTTTTTATTCAAAAAAGACCCCAAAAGTATCTTGGAATGTCTTGAGATTGTACACAGTCATAGTCAAGCATGCCCTGAACAAGAATCCGTTGAATATATTTGCATATCTCTTGAAGAATATTTTTAATGAATTTTTGAAAATCCGAAAAGCGATCCATGCACTTGGACATTCCAAGTATGTTGGAATGTCTTGAAATTGTACTCAGTCATAGTCAACGACGCCCTGAACAAGAATCAATTGAAAATATTTGCATATCTCTTAAGGAATATTTTTAATGAATTTTTGAAAATGAGGAAAGTCTGTGCACTTCGGCAGTGACTTAACTTTTTATTCAAAAAAGACCCCAAAAGTATCTTGGAATGTCTTGAAATTTTACACAGTCATAGTCAAGCATGCCCTGAACAAGAATCCGTTGAATATATTTGCATATCTCTTGAAGAATATTTTTAATGAACTTTTGAAAATCAGGAAAGCGATCCATGCATTTGGACATTCCAAGTATGTTGGAATGTCTTGAAATTTTACTCAGTCATAGTCAACGACGCCCTGAACAAGAATCCGTTGAAAATATTTGCATATCGCTTAAGGAATATTTTTAATGAATTTTTGAAAATCAGGAAAGCAATCCATGCACTTAGGCAGTGACTTAACTTTTTCGTCAAAAAAGACCCCAAAAGTGTCTTGGAATGTCTTGAAATTGTACACAGTCATAGTCAAGCATGCCCTGAACAAGAATCCGTTGAATATATTTGCATATCTCTTGAAGAATATTTTTAATGAATTTTTGAAAATCCGGAAAGCGATCCATGCACTTGGACATTCCAAGTATGTTGGAATGTCTTGAAATTGTACTCGGTCATAGTCAACGACGCCCTGAACAAGAATCCATTGAAAATATTTGCATATCTCTTAAGGAATATTTTTAATGAATTTTTGAAAATGATGAAAGTCTGTGCACTTAGGCAGTGACTTAACTTTTTATTCAAAAAAGACCCCAAAGGTATCTTGGAATGTCTTGAAATTGTACACAGTCATAGTCAAGCATGCCCTGAACAAGAATCCGTTGAATATATTTGCATATCTCTTGAAGAATATTTTTAATGAACTTTTGAAAATCAGGAAAGCGATCCATGCACTTGGACATTCCAAGTATGTTGGAATGTCTTGAAATTGTACTCAGTCATAGTCAACGACGCCCTAAACAAGAATCAATTGAAAATATTTGCATATCGTTTAAGGAATATTTTTAAAGAATTTCTGAAAATCAGGAAAGCGATCCATGCACTTAGGCAGTGACTAAACTTTTTCGTCAAAAAAGACCCCAAAAGTATGTTGGAATGTCTTGAAATTGTACTCAGTCATAGTCAACGACGCCCTGAACAAGAATCAATTGAAAATATTTGCATATCGTTTAAGGAATATTTTTAAAGAATTTCTGAAAATCAGGAAAGCGATCCATGCACTTAGGCAGTGACTAAACTTTTTCGTCAAAAAAGACCCCAAAAGTATCTTGGAATGTCTTGAAATTGTACACAGTCATAGTCAAGCATGCCCTGAACAAGAATATGTTGAATATATTTGCATATCTCTTGAAGAATATTTTTAATGAATTTTTGAAAATCCGGAAAGCGATCCATGCACTTGGACATTCCAAGTATGTTGGAATGTCTTGAAATTGTACTCGGTCATAGTCAACGACGCCCTGAACAAGAATCCATTGAAAATATTTGCATATCTCTTAAGGAATATTTTTAATGATTTTTTGAAAATGATGAAAGTCTGTGCACTTAGGCAGTGACTTAACTTTTTATTCAAAAAAGACCCCAAAGGTATCTTGGAATGTCTTGAAATTGTACACAGTCATAGTCAAGCATGCCCTGAACAAGAATCCGTTGAATATATTTGCATATCTCTTGAAGAATATTTTTAATGAACTTTTGAAAATCAGGAAAGCGATCCATGCACTTGGACATTCCAAGTATGTTGGAATGTCTTGAAATTGTACTCAGTCATAGTCAACGACGCCCTGAACAAGAATCCGTTGAAAATATTTGCATATCGCTTAAGGAATATTTCTAATGAATTTTTGAAAATCAGGAAAGCGATCCATGCACTTAGGCAGTGACTTAACTTTTTTGTCAAAAAAGACCCCAAAAGTATCTTGGAATGTCTTGAAATTGTACACAGTCATAGTCAAGCATGCCCTGAACAAGAATCCGTTGAATATATTTGCATATCTCTTGTAGAATATTTTTAATGAACTTTTGAAAATCAGGAAAGCGATCCATGCACTTGGACATTCCAAGTATGTTGGAATGTCTTGAAATTGTACTCAGTCATAGTCAACGACGCCCTGAACAAGAATCCGTTGAAAATATTTGCGTATCGTTTAAGGAATATTTTTAAAGAATTTCTGAAAATCAGGAAAGCGATCCATGCACTTAGGCAGTGACTTAACTTTCTCGTCAAAAAAGACCCCAAAAGTATCTTGGAATGTCTTGAAATTGTACACAGTCATAGTCAAGAATGCCCTGAACAAGAATCCGTTGAATATATTTGCATATCTCTTGAAGAATATTTTTAATGAACTTTTGAAAATCAGGAAAGCGATCCATGCACTTGGACATTCCAAGTATGTTGGAATGTCTTGAAATTGTACTCAGTCATAGTCAACGACGCCCTGAACAAGAATCCGTTGAAAATATTTGCATATCGTTTAAGGAATATTTTTAAAGAATTTCTGAAAATCAGGAAAGCGATCCATGCACTTAGGCAGTGACTTAACTTTTTTGTCAAAAAAGACCCCAAAAGTATCTTGGAATGTCTTGAAATTGTACACAGTCATAGTCAAGCATGCCCTGAACAAGAATCCGTTGAATATATTTGCATATCTCTTGAAGAATATTTTTAATGAATTTTTGAAAATCCGAAAAGCGATCCATGCACTTGGACATTCCAAGTATGTTGGAATGTCTTGAAATTGTACTCAGTCATAGTCAACGACGCCCTGAACAAGAATCAATTGAAAATATTTGCATATCTCTTAAGGAATATTTTTAATGAATTTTTGAAAATGAGGAAAGTCTGTGCACTTAGGCAGTGACTTAACTTTTTATTCAAAAAAGACCCCAAAAGTATCTTGGAATGTCTTGAAATTGTACACAGTCATAGTCAAGCATGCCCTGAACAAGAATCCGTTGAATATATTTGCATATCTCTTGAAGAATATTTTTAATGAACTTTTGAAAATCAGGAAAGCGATCCATGCACTTGGACATTCCAAGTATGTTGGAATGTCTTGAAATTGTACTCAGTCATAGTCAACGACGCCCTGAACAAGAATCCGTTGAAAATATTTGCATATCGTTTAAGGTATTTTAAAGAATTTCTGAAAATCAGGAAAGCGATCCATGCACTTAGGCAGTGACTTAACTTTTCCGTCAAAAAAGACCCCAAAAGTATCTTGGAATGTCTTGAAATTGTACACAGTCATAGTCAAGCATGCCCTGAACAAGAATCCGTTGAATATATTTGCATATCTCTTGAAGAATATTTTTAATGAATTTTTGAAAATCCGAAAAGCGATCCATGCACTTGGACATTCCAAGTATGTTGGAATGTCTTTAAATTGTACTCAGTCATAGTCAACGACGCCCTGAACAAGAATCAATTGAAAATATTTGCATATCTCTTAAGGAATATTTTTAATGAATTTTTGAAAATGAGGAAAGTCTGTGCACTTAGGCAGTGACTTAACTTTTTATTCAAAAAAGACCCCAAAAGTATCTTGGAATGTCTTGAAATTGTACACAGTCATAGTCAAGCATGCCCTGAACAAGAATCCGTTGAATATATTTGCATATCTCTTGAAGAATATTTTTAATGAACTTTTGAAAATCAGGAAAGCGATCCATGCACTTGGACATTCCAAGTATGTTGGAATGTCTTGAAATTGTACTCAGTCATAGTCAACGACGCCCTGAACAAGAATCCGTTGAAAATATTTGCATATCGCTTAAGGAATATTTTAAATGAATTTTTGAAAATCAGGAAAGCGATCCATGCACTTGGACATTCCAAGTATGTTGGAATGTCTTGAAATTGTACTCAGTCATAGTCAACGACGCCCTGAACAAGAATCCGTTGAAAATGTTTGCATATCGCTTAAGGAATATTTTTAATGAATTTTTGAAAATCCGGAAAGCGATCCATGCACTTGGACATTCCAAGTATGTTGGAATGTCTTGAAATTGTACTCGGTCATAGTCAACGACGCCCTGAACAAGAATCCATTGAAAATATTTGCATATCTCTTAAGGAATATTTTTAATGAATTTTTGAAAATGATGAAAGTCTGTGCATTCAGGCAGTGACTTAACTTTTTATTCAAAAAAGACCCCAAAGGTATCTTGGAATGTCTTGAAATTGTACACAGTCATAGTCAAGCATGCCCTGAACAAGAATCCGTTGAATATATTTGCATATCTCTTGAAGAATATTTTTAATGAACTTTTGAAAATCAGGAAAGCGATCCATGCACTTGGACATTCCAAGTATGTTGGAATGTCTTGAAATTGTACTCGGTCATAGTCAACGACGCCCTGAACAAGAATCCATTGAAAATATTTGCATATCTCTTAAGGAATATTTTTAATGAATTTTTGAAAATGATGAAAGTCTGTGCACTTAGGCAGTGACTTAACTTTGTATTCAAAAAAGACCCCAAAGGTATCTTTGAATGTCTTGAAATTGTACACAGTCATAGTCAAGCATGCCCTGAACAAGAATCCGTTGAATATATTTGCATATCTCTTGAAGAATATTTTTAATGAACTTTTGAAAATCAGGAAAGCGATCCATGCACTTGGACATTCCAAGTATGTTGGAATGTCTTGAAATTGTACTCAGTCATAGTCAACGACGCCCTGAACAAGAATCCGTTGAAAATATTTGCATATCGCTTAAGGAATATTTTTAATGAATTTTTGAAAATCAGGAAAGCGATCCATGCACTTAGGCAGTGACTTAACTTTTTTGTCAAAAAAGACCCCAAAAGTATCTTGGAATGTCTTGAAATTGTACACAGTCATAGTCAAGCATGCCCTGAACAAGAATCCGTTGAATATATTTGCATATCTCTTGAAGAATATTTTTAATGAATTTTTGAAAATCCGGAAAGCGATCCATGCACTTGGACATTCCAAGTATGTTGGAATGTCTTGAAATTGTACTCAGTCATAGTCAACAACGCCCTGAACAAGAATCCATTGAAAATATTTGCATATCTCTTAAGGAATATTTTTAATGAATTTTTGAAAATGAGGAAAGTCTGTGCACTTAGGCAGTGACTTAACTTTTTATTCAAAAAAGACCCCAAAAGTATCTTGGAATGTCTTGAAATTGTACACAGTCATAGTCAAGCATGCCCTGAACAAGAATCCGTTGAATATATTTACATATCTCTTGAAGAATATTTTTAATGAACTTTTGAAAATCAGGAAAGCGATCAATGCACTTGGACATTCCAAGTATGTTGGAATGTTTTGAAATTGTACTCAGTCATAGTCAACGACGCCCTGAACAAGAATCCGTTGAAAATATTTGCATATCGCTTAAGGAATATTTTTAATGAATTTTTGAAAATCAGGAAAGCGATTCATGCACTTAGGCAGTGACTTAACTTTTTATTCAAAAAAGACCCCAAAAGTATCTTGGAATGTCTTGAGATTGTACACAGTCATAGTCAAGCATGCCCTGAACAAGAATCCGTTGAATATATTTGCATATCTCTTGAAGAATATTTTTAATGAATTTTTGAAAATCCGAAAAGCGATCCATGCACTTGGACATTCCAAGTATGTTGGAATGTCTTGAAATTGTACTCAGTCATAGTCAACGACGCCCTGAACAAGAATCAATTGAAAATATTTGCATATCTCTTAAGGAATATTTTTAATGAATTTTTGAAAATGAGGAAAGTCTGTGCACTTCGGCAGTGACTTAACTTTTTATTCAAAAAAGACCCCAAAAGTATCTTGGAATGTCTTGAAATTGTACACAGTCATAGTCAAGCATGCCCTGAACAAGAATCCGTTGAATATATTTGCATATCTCTTGAAGAATATTTTTAATGAACTTTTGAAAATCAGGAAAGCGATCCATGCATTTGGACATTCCAAGTATGTTGGAATGTCTTGAAATTGTACTCAGTCATAGTCAACGACGCCCTGAACAAGAATCCGTTGAAAATATTTGCATATCGCTTAAGGAATATTTTTAATGAATTTTTGAAAATCAGGAAAGCAATCCATGCACTTAGGCAGTGACTTAACTTTTTCGTCAAAAAAGACCCCAAAAGTATCTTGGAATGTCTTGAAATTGTACTCAGTCATAGTCAACGACGCCCTGAACAAGAATCCGTTGAAAATATTTGCATATCGCTTAAGGAATATTTTAAATGAATTTTTGAAAATCAGGAAAGCGATCCATGCACTTGGACATTCCAAGTATGTTGGAATGTCTTGAAATTGTACTCAGTCATAGTCAACGACGCCCTGAACAAGAATCCGTTGAAAATATTTGCATTTCGCTTAAGGAATATTTTTAATGAATTTTTGAAAATCAGGAAAGCGATCCATGCACTTTGGCAGTGACTTAACTTTTTTGTCAAAAAAGACCCCAAAAGTATCTTGGAATGTCTTGAAATTGTACACAGTCATAGTCAAGCATGCCCTGAACAAGAATCCGTTGAATATATTTGCATATCTCTTGAAGAATATTTTTATTGAATTTTTGAAAATCGGAAAAGCGATCCATGCACTTGGACATTCCAAGTATGTTGGAATGTCTTGAAATTGTACTCAGTCATAGTCAACGACGCCCTGAACAAGAATCAATTGAAAATATTTGCATATCTCTTAAGGAATATTTTTAATGAATTTTTGAAAATGAGGAAAGTCTGTGCACTTAGGCAGTGACTTAACTTTTTATTCAAAAAAGACCCCAAAAGTATCTTGGAATGTCTTGAAATTGTACACAGTCATAGTCAAGCATGTCCTGAACAAGAATCCGTTGAATATATTTGCATATCTCTTGAAGAATATTTTTAATGAACTTTTGAAAATCAGGAAAGCGATCCATGCACTTGGACATTCCAAGTATGTTGGAATGTCTTGAAATTGTACTCAGTCATAGTCAACGACGCCCTGAACAAGAATCCGTTGAAAATATTTGCATATCGTTTAAGGAATATTTTTAAAGAATTTCTGAAAATCAGGAAAGCGATCCATGCACTTAGGCAGTGACTTAACTTTTTCGTCAAAAAAGACCCCAAAAGTATCTTGGAATGTCTTGAAATTGTACACAGTCATAGTCAAGAGTGCCCTGAACAAGAATCCGTTGAATATATTTGCATATCTCTTGAAGAATATTTTTAATGAATTTTTGAAAATCCGGAAAGCGATCCATGCACTTGGACATTCCAAGTATGTTGGAATGTCTTGAAATTGTACTCGGTCATAGTCAACGACGCCCTGAACAAGAATCCATTGAAAATATTTGCATATCTCTTAAGGAATATTTTTAATGAATTTTTGAAAATGATGAAAGTCTGTGCATTTAGGCAGTGACTTTACTTTTTATCCAAAAAAGACCCCAAAGGTATCTTGGAATGTCTTGAAATTGTACACAGTCATAGTCAAGCATGCCCTGAACAAGAATCCGTTGAATATATTTGCATATCTCTTGAAGAATATTTTAAATGAACTTTTGAAAATCAGGAAAGCGATCCATGCACTTGGACATTCCAAGTATGTTGGAATGTCTTGAAATTGTACTCAGTCATAGTCAACGACGCCCTGAACAAGAATCCGTTGAAAATATTTGCATATCGTTTAAGGAATATTTTTAAAGAATTTCTGAAAATCAGGAAAGCGATCCATGCACTTAGGCAGTGACTTAACTTTTTCGTCAAAAAAGACCCCAAAAGTATCTTGGAATGTCTTGAAATTGTACACAGTCATAGTCAAGCATGCCCTGAACAAGAATCCGTTGAATATATTTGCATATCTCTTGAAGAATATTTTTAATGAACTTTTGAAAATCAGGAAAGCGATCCATGCACTTGGACATTCCAAGTATGTTGGAATGTCTTGAAATTGTACTCGGTCATAGTCAGCAACGCCCTGAACAAGAATCCATTGAAAATATTTGCATATCTCTTAAGGAATATTTTTAATGAATTTTTGAAAATCAGGAAAGCGATCCATGCACTTAGGCAGTGACTTAACTTTTTATTCAAAAAAGACCCCAAAAGTATCTTGGAATGTCTTGAAATTGTACACAGTCATAGTCAAGCATGCCCTGAACAAGAATCCGTTGAATATATTTGCATATCTCTTGAAGAATATTTTTAATGAACTTTTGAAAATCAGGAAAGCGATCCATGCACTTGGACATTCCAAGTATGTTGGAATGTCTTGAAATTGTACTCAGTCATAGTCAACGACGCCCTGAACAAGAATCCGTTGAAAATATTTGCATATCGCTTAAGGAATATTTTTAATGAATTTTTGAAAATCAGGAAAGCGATCCATGCACTTAGGCAGTGACTTAACTTTTTCGTCAAAAAAGACCCCAAAAGTATCTTGGAATGTCTTGAAATTGTTCACAGTCATAGTCAAGCATGCCCTGAACAAGAATCCGTTGAATATATTTGCATATCTCTTGAAGAATATTTTTAATGAACTTTTGAAAATCAGGAAAGCGATCCATGCACTTGGACATTCCAAGTATGTTGGAATGTCTTGAAATTGTACTCAGTCATAGTCAACGACGCCCTGAACAAGAATCCGTTGAAAATATTTGCATATCGTTTAAGGAATATTTTTAAAGAATTTCTGAAAATCAGGAAAGCGATCCATGCACTTAGGCAGTGACTTAACTTTTTATTCAAAAAAGACCCCAAAAGTATCTTGGAATGTCTTGAAATTGTACACAGTCATAGTCAAGCATGCCCTGAACAAGAATCCGTTGAATATATTTGCATATCTCTTGAAGAATATTTTTAATGAACTTTTGAAAATCAGGAAATTGATCCATGCACTTGGACATTCCATGTATGTTGGAATGTCTTGAAATTGTACTCAGTCATAGTCAACGACGCCCTGAACAAGAATCCGTTGAAAATATTTGCATATGGCTTAAGGAATATTTTTAATGAATTTTTGAAAATCAGGAAAGCGATCCATGCACTTAGGCAGTGACTTAACTTTTTCGTCAAAAAAGACCCCAAAAGTATCTTGGAATGTCTTGAAATTGTACACAGTCATAGTCAAGCATGCCCTGAACAAGAACCTGTTGAATATAATTGCATATCTCTTGAAGAATATTTTTAATGAATTTTTGAAAATCCGGAAAGCTATCCATGCACTTGGACATTCCAAGTAAGTTGGAATGTCTTGAAATTGTACTCAGTCATAGTCAACGACGCCCTGAACAAGAATCTATTGAAAATATTTGCATATCTCTTAAGGAATATTTTTAATGAATTTTTGAAAATGAGGAATTTCTGTGCACTTAGGCAGTGACTTAACTTTTTATTCAAAAAAGACCCCAAAAGTATCTTGGAATGTCTTGAAATTGTACACAGTCATAGTCAAGCATGCCCTGAACAAGAATCCGTTGAATATATTTGCATATCGCTTAAGGAATATTTTTAATGAATTTTTGAAAATCAGGAAAGCGATCCATGCACTTGGACATTCCAAGTATGTTGGAATGTCTTGAAATTGTACTCAGTCATAGTCAACGACGCCCTGAACAAGAATCCGTTGAAAATATTTGCATATCGCTTAAGGAATATTTTTAATGAATTTTTGAAAATCAGGAAAGCGATCCATGCACTTAGGCAGTGACTTAACTTTTTCGTCAAAAAAGACCCCAAAAGTATCTTGGAATGTCTTGAAATTGTACACAGTCATAGTCAAGCATGCCCTGAACAAGAAACCGTTGAATATATTTGCATATCTCTTGAATAATATTTTTAATGAATTTTTGAAAATCCGGAAAGCTATCCATGCACTTGGACATTCCAAGTAAGTTGGAATGTCTTGAAATTGTACTCAGTCATAGTCAACGAAGCCCTGAACAAGAATCCATTGAAAATATTTGCATATCTCTTAAGGAATATTTTTAATGAATTTTTGAAAATGATGAAAGTCTGTGCACTTAGGCAGTGACTTAACTTTTTATTCAAAAAAGACCCCAAAGGTATCTTGGAATGTCTTGAAATTGTACAAAGTCATAGTCAAGCATGCCCTGAACAAGAATCCGTTGAATATATTTGCATATCTCTTGAAGAATATTTTTAATGAACTTTTGAAAATCAGGAAAGCGATCCATGCACTTGGACATTCCAAGTATGTTGGAATGTTTTGAAATTGTACTCAGTCATAGTCAACGACGCCCTGAACAAGAATCCGTTGAAAATATTTGCATATCGCTTAAGGAATATTTTTAATGAATTTTTGAAAATCAGGAAAGCGATCCATGCACGTAGGCAGTGACTTAACTTTTTTGTCAAAAAAGACCCCAAAAGTATCTTGGAATGTCTTGAAATTGTACACAGTCATAGTCAAGCATGCCCTGAACAAGAATCCGTTGAATATATTTGCATATCTCTTGAAGAATATTTTTAATGAATTTTTGAAAATCCGAAAAGCGATCCATGCACTTGGACATTCCAAGTATGTTGGAATGTCTTGAAATTGTACTCAGTCATAGTCAACGACGCCCTGAACAAGAATCAATTGAAAATATTTGCATATCTCTTAAGGAATATTTTTAATGAATTTTTGAAAATGAGGAAAGTCTGTGCACTTAGGCAGTGACTTAACTTTTTATTCAAAAAAGACCCCAAAAGTATCTTGGAATGTCTTGAAATTGTACACAGTCATAGTCAAGCATGCCCTGAACAAGAATCCGTTGAATATATTTGCATATCTCTTGAAGAATATTTTTAATGAATTTTTGAAAATCCGGAAAGCGATCCATGCACTTGGACATTCCAAGTATGTTGGAATGTCTTGAAATTGTACTCAGTCATAGTCAACGACGCTCTGAACAAGAATCAATTGAAAATATTTGCATATCTCTTAAGGAATATTTTTAATGAATTTTTGAAAATGAGGAAAGTCTGTGCACTTGGGCAGTGACTTAACTTTTTATTCAAAAAAGACCCCAAAAGTATCTTGGAATGTCTTGAAATTGTACACAGTCATAGTCAAGCATGCCCTGAACAAGAATCCGTTGAATATATTTGCATATCTCTTGAAGAATATTTTTAATGAACTTTTGAAAATCAGGAAAGCGATCCATGCACTTGGACATTCCAAGTATGTTGGAATGTCTTGAAATTGTACTCAGTCATAGTCAACGACGCCCTGAACAAGAATCCGTTGAAAATATTTGCATATCGTTTAAGGAATATTTTTAAAGAATTTCAGAAAATCAGGAAAGCGATCCATGCACTTAGGCAGTGACTTAACTTTTTCGTCAAAAAAGACCCCAAAAGTATCTTGGAATGTCTTGAAATTGTACACAGTCATAGTCAAGAATGCCCTGAACAAGAATCCGTTGAATATATTTGCATATCTCTTGAAGAATATTTTTAATGAATTTTTGAAAATCCGGAAAGCGATCCATGCACTTGGACATTCCAAGTATGTTGGAATGTCTTGAAATTGTTCTCGGTCATAGTCAACGACGCCCTGAACAAGAATCCATTGAAAATATTTGCATATCTCTTAAGGAATATTTTTAATGAATTTTTGAAAATGATGAAAGTCTGTGCATTCAGGCAGTGACTTAACTTTTTATTCAAAAAAGACCCCAAAGGTATCTTGGAATGTCTTGAAATTGTACACAGTCATAGTCAAGCATGCCCTGAACAAGAATCCGTTGAATATATTTGCATATCTCTTGAAGAATATTTTTAATGAACTTTTGAAAATCAGGAAAGCGATCCATGCACTTGGACATTCCAAGTATGTTGGAATGTCTTGAAATTGTACTCGGTCATAGTCAACGACGCCCTGAACAAGAATCCATTGAAAATATTTGCATATCGCTTAAGGAATATTTTTAATGAATTTTTGAAAATGATGAAAGTCTGTGCACTGAGGCAGTGACTTAACTTTTTATTCAAAAAAGACCCCAAAGGTATCTTGGAATGTCTTGAAATTGTACACAGTCATACTCAAGCATGCCCTGAACAAGAATCCGTTGAATATATTTGCATATCTCTTGAAGAATATTTTTAATGAACTTTTGAAAATCAGGAAAGCGATCCATGCACTTGGACATTCCAAGTATGTTGGAATGTCTTGAAATTGTACTCAGTCATAGTCAACGACGCCCTGAACAAGAATCCGTTGAAAATATTTGCATATCGCTTAAGGAATATTTCTAATGAATTTTTGAAAATCAGGAAAGCGATCCATGCACTTAGGCAGTGACTTAACTTTTTATTCAAAAAAGACCCCAAAAGTATCTTGGAATGTCTTGAAATTGTACACAGTCATAGTCAAGCATGCCCTGAACAAGAATCCGTTGAATATATTTGCATATCTCTTGAAGAATATTTTTAATGAATTTTTGAAAATCCGAAAAGCGATCCATGCACTTGGACATTCCAAGTATGTTGGAATGTCTTGAAATTGTACTCAGTCATAGTCAACGACGCCCTGAACAAGAATCAATTGAAAATATTTGCATATCTCTTAAGGAATATTTTTATTGAATTTTTGAAAATGAGGAAAGTCTGTGCACTTAGGCAGTGACTTAACATTTTATTCAAAAAAGACCCCAAAAGTATCTTGGAATGTCTTGAAATTGTACACAGTCATAGTCAAGCATGCCCTGAACAAGAATCCGTTGAATATATTTGCATATCTCTTGAAGAATATTTTTAATGAACTTTTGAAAATCAGGAAAGCGATCCATGCACTTGGACATTCCAAGTATGTTGGAATGTCTTGAAATTGAACTCAGTCATAGTCAACGACGCCCTGAACAAGAATCCGTTGAAAATATTTGCATATCGTTTAAGTAATATTTTTAAAGAATTTCTGAAAATCAGGAAAGCGATCCATGCACTTAGGCAGTGACTTAACTTTTTCGTCAAAAAAGACCCCAAAAGTATCTTGGAATGTCTTGAAATTGTACACAGTCATAGTCAAGAATGCCCTGAACAAGAATCCGTTGAATATATTTGCATATCTCTTGAAGAATATTTTTAATGAATTTTTGAAAATCCGGAAAGCGATCCATGCACTTGGACATTCCAAGTATGTTGGAATGTCTTGAAATTGTACTCGGTCATAGTCAACGACGCCCTGAACAAGAATCCATTGAAAATATTTGCATATCTCTTAAGGAATATTTTTAATGAATTTTTGAAAATGATGAAAGTCTGTGCACTTAGGCAGTGACTTAACTTTTTATTCAAAAAAGACCCCAAAGGTATCTTGGAATGTCTTGAAATTGTACACAGTCATAGTCAAGCATGCCCTGAACAAGAATCCGTTGAATATATTTGCATATCTCTTGAAGAATATTTTTAATGAACTTTTGAAAATCAGGAAAGCGATCCATGCACTTGGACATTCCAAGTATGTTGGAATGTCTTGAAATTGTACTCAGTCATAGTCAACGACGCCCTGAACAAGAATCCGTTGAAAATATTTGCATATCGCTTAAGGAATATTTTTAATGAATTTTTGAAAATCAGGAAAGCGATCCATGCACTTAGGCAGTGACTTAACTTTTTTGTCAAAAAAGACCCCAAAAGTATCTTGGAATGTCTTGAAATTGTACACAGTCATAGTCAAGCATGCCCTGAACAAGAATCCGTTGAATATATTTGCATATCTCTTGAAGAATATTTTTAATGAATTTTTGAAAATCCGAAAAGCGATCCATGCACTTGGACATTCCAAGTATGTTGGAATGTCTTTAAATTGTACTCAGTCATAGTCAACGACGCCCTGAACAAGAATCAATTGAAAATATTTGCATATCTCTTAAGGAATATTTTTAATGAATTTTTGAAAATGAGGAAAGTCTGTGCACTTAGGCAGTGACTTAACTTTTTATTCAAAAAAGACCCCAAAAGTATCTTGGAATGTCTTGAAATTGTACACAGTCATAGTCAAGCATGCCCTGAACAAGAATCCGTTGAATATATTTGCATATCTCTTGAAGAATATTTTTAATGAACTTTTGAAAATCAGGAAAGCGATCCATGTACTTGGACATTCAAAGTATGTTGGAATGTCTTGAAATTGTACTCGGTCATAGTCAACGACTCCCTGAACAAGAATCCGTTGAAAATATTTGCATATCGCTTAAGGAATATTTTTAATGAATTTTTGAAAATCAGGAAAGCGATCCATGCACTTAGGCAGTGACTTAACTTTTTTGTCAAAAAAGACCCCAAAAGTATCTTGGAATGTCTTGAAATTGTACACAGTCATAGTCAAGCATGCCCTGAACAAGAATCCGTTGAATATATTTGCATATCTCTTGAAGAATATTTTTAATGAACTTTTGAAAATCAGGAAAGCGATCCATGTACTTGGACATTCAAAGTATGTTGGAATGTCTTGAAATTGTACTCGGTCATAGTCAACGACGCCCTGAACAAGAATCCGTTGAAAATATTTGCATATCGCTTAAGGAATATTTTTAATGAATTTTTGAAAATCAGGAAAGCGATCCATGCACTTAGGCAGTGACTTAACTTTTTCGTCAAAAAAGACCCCAAAAGTATCTTGGAATGTCTTGAAATTGTACACAGTCATAGTCAAGCATGCCCTGAACAAGAATCCGTTGAATATATTTGCATATCTCTTGAAGAATATTTTTAATGAATTTTTGAAAATCCGGAAAGCGATCCATGCACTTGGACATTCCAAGTATGTTGGAATGTCTTGAAATTGTACTCGGTCATAGTCAACGACGCCCTGAACAAGAATCCATTGAAAATATTTGCATATCTCTTAAGGAATATTTTTAATGAATTTTTGGAAATGAGGAAAGTCTGTGCACTTAGGCAGTGACTTAACTTTTTATTCAAAAAAGACCCCAAAAGTATCTTGGAATGTCTTGAAATTGTACACAGTCATAGTCAAGCATGCCCTGAACAAGAATCCGTTGAATATATTTGCATATCTCTTGAAGAATATTTTTAATGAATTTTTGAAAATCCGGAAAGCGATCCATGCACTTGGACATTCCAAGTATGTTGGAATGTCTTGAAATTGTACTCAGTCATAGTCAACGACGCCCTGAACGAGAATCCGTTGAAAATATTTGCATATCGCTTAAGGAATATTTTTAATGAATTTTTGAAAATCAGGAAAGCGATCCATGCACTTGGACATTCCAAGTATGTTGGAATGTCTTGAAATTGTACTCAGTCATAGTCAATGACGCCCTGAACAAGAATCCGTTGAAAATATTTGCATATCGCTTAAGGAATATTTTAAATGAATTTTTGAAAATCCGGAAAGCAATCCATGCACTTAGGCAGTGACTTAACTTTTTTGTCAAAAAAGACCCCAAAAGTATCTTGGAATGTCTTGAAATTGTACACAGTCATAGTCAAGCATGCCCTGAACAAGAAACCGTTGAATATATTTGCATATCTCTTGAAGAATATTTTTAATGAATTTTTGAAAATCCGAAAAGCGATCCATGCACTTGGACATTCCAAGTATGTTGGAATGTCTTGAAATTGTACTCAGTCATCGTCAACGACGCCCTGAACAAGAATCAATTGAAAATATTTGCATATCTCTTAAGGAATATTTTTAATGAATTTTTGAAAATGAGGAAAGTCTGTGCACTTAGGCAGTGACTTAACTTTTTATTCAAAAAAGACCCCAAAAGTATCTTGGAATGTCTTGAAATTGTACACAGTCATAGTCAAGCATGCCCTGAACAAGAATCCGTTGAATATATTTGCATATCTCTTGAAGAATATTTTTAATGAACTTTTGAAAATCAGGAAAGCGATCCATGCACTTGGACATTCCAAGTATGTTGGAATGTCTTGAAATTGTACTCAGTCATAGTCAACGACGCCCTGAACAAGAATCCGTTGAAAATATTTGCATATCGTTTAAGGAATATTTTTAAAGAATTTCTGAAAATCAGGAAAGCGATCCATGCACTTAGGCAGTGACTTAACTTTTTCGTCAAAAAAGACCCCAAAAGTATCTTGGAATGTCTTGAAATTGTACACAGTCATAGTCAAGCATGCCCTGAACAAGAATCCGTTGAATATATTTGCATATCTCTTGAAGAATATTTTAAATGAACTTTTGAAAATCAGGAAAGCGATCCATGTACTTGGACATTCAAAGTATGTTGGAATGTCTTGAAATTGTACTCGGTCATAGTCAACGACGCCCTGAACAAGAATCCGTTGAAAATATTTGCATATCGCTTAAGGAATATTTTTAATGAATTTTTGAAAATCAGGAAAGCGATCCATGCACTTAGGCAGTGACTTAACTTTTTCGTCAAAAAAGACCCCAAAAGTATCTTGGAATGTCTTGAAATTGTACACAGTCATAGTCAAGCATGCCCTGAACAAGAATCCGTTGAATATATTTGCATATCTCTTGAAGAATATTTTTAATGAACTTTTGAAAATCAGGAAAGCGATCCATGCACTTGGACATTCCAAGTATGTTGGAATGTCTTGAAATTGTACTCAGTCATAGTCAACGACGCCCTGAACAAGAATCCGTTGAAAATATTTGCATATCGCTTAAGGAATATTTTTAATGAATTTTTGAAAATCAGGAAAGCGATCCATGCACTTAGGCAGTGACTTAACTTTTTCGTCAAAAAAGACCCCAAAAGTATCTTGGAATGTCTTGAAATTGTACACAGTCATAGTCAAGCATGCCCTGAACAAGAATCCGTTGAATATATTTGCATATCTCTTGAAGAATATTTTTAATGAATTTTTGAAAATCCGAAAAGCGATCCATGCACTTGGACATTCCAAGTATGTTGGAATGTCTTGAAATTGTACTCAGTCATAGTCAACGATGCTCTGAACAAGAATCAATTGAAAATATTTGCATATCTCTTAAGGAATATTTTTAATGAATTTTTGAAAATGAGGAAAGTCTGTGCACTTAGGCAGTGACTTAACTTTTTATTCAAAAAAGACCCCAAAAGTATCTTGGAATGTCTTGAAATTGTACACAGTCATAGTCAAGCATGCCCTGAACAAGAATCCGTTGAATATATTTGCATATCTCTTGAAGAATATTTTTAATGAACTTTTGAAAATCAGGAAAGCGATCCATGTACTTGGACATTCAAAGTATGTTGGAATGTCTTGAAATTGTACTCGGTCATAGTCAACGACGCCCTGAACAAGAATCCGTTGAAAATATTTGCATATCGCTTAAGGAATATTTTTAATGAATTTTTGAAAATCAGGAAAGCGATCCATGCACTTAGGCAGTGACTTAACTTTTTCGTCAAAAAAGACCCCAAAAGTATCTTGGAATGTCTTGAAATTGTACACAGTCATAGTCAAGCATGCCCTGAACAAGAATCCGTTGAATATATTTGCATATCTCTTGAAGAATATTTTTAATGAATTTTTGAAAATCCGGAAAGCGATCCAAGCACTTGGACATTCCAAGTATGTAGGAATGTCTTGAAATTGTACTCGGTCATAGTCAACGACGCCCTGAACAAGAATCCATTGAAAATATTTGCATATCTCTTAAGGAATATTTTTAATGAATTTTTGAAAATGATGAAAGTCTGTGCACTTAGGCAGTGACTTAACTTTTTATTCAAAAAAGACCCCAAAGGTATCTTGGAATGTCTTGAAATTGTACACAGTCATAGTCAAGCATGCCCTGAACAAGAATCCGTTGAATATATTTGCATATCTCTTGAAGAATATTTTTAATGAACTTTTGAAAATCAGGAAAGCGATCCATGCACTTGGACATTCCAAGTATGTTGGAATGTCTTGAAATTGTACTCAGTCATAGTCAACGACGCCCTGAACAAGAATCCGTTGAAAATATTTGCATATCGTTTAAGGAATATTTTTAAAGAATTTCTGAAAATCAGGAAAGCGATCCATGCACTTAGGCAGTGACTAAACTTTTTTGTCAAAAAAGACCCCAAAAGTATCTTGGAATGTCTTGAAATTGTACACAGTCATAGTCAAGCATGCCCTGAACAAGAATCCGTTGAATATATTTGCATATCTCTTGAAGAATATTTTGAATTAACTTTTGAAAATCAGGAAAGCGATCCAAGTACTTGGACATTCAAAGTATGTTGGAATGTCTTGAAATTGTACTCGGTCATAGTCAACGACGCCCTGAACAAGAATCCGTTGAAAATATTTGCATATCGCTTAAGGAATATTTTTAATGAATTTTTGAAAATCAGGAAAGCGATCCATGCACTTAGGCAGTGACTTAACTTTTTCGTCAAAAAAGACCCCAAAAGTATCTTGGAATGTCTTGAAATTGTACACAGTCATAGTCAAGCATGCCCTGAACAAGAATCCGTTGAATATATTTGCATATCTCTTGAAGAATATTTTTAATGAATTTTTGAAAATCCGGAAAGCGATCCATGCACTTGGACATTCCAAGTATGTTGGAATGTCTTGAAATTGTACTCGGTCATAGTCAACGACGCCCTGAACAAGAATCCATTGAAAATATTTGCATATCTCTTAAGGAATATTTTTAATGAATTTTTGGAAATGAGGAAAGTCTGTGCACTTAGGCAGTGACTTAACTTTTTATTCAAAAAAGACCCCAAAAGTATCTTGGAATGTCTTGAAATTGTACACAGTCATAGTCAAGCATGCCCTGAACAAGAATCCGTTGAATATATTTGCATATCTCTTGAAGAATATTTTTAATGAATTTTTGAAAATCCGGAAAGCGATCCATGCACTTGGACATTCCAAGTATGTTGGAATGTCTTGAAATTGTACTCAGTCATAGTCAACGACGCCCTGAACGAGAATCCGTTGAAAATATTTGCATATCGCTTAAGGAATATTTTTAATGAATTTTTGAAAATCAGGAAAGCGATCCATGCACTTGGACATTCCAAGTATGTTGGAATGTCTTGAAATTGTACTCAGTCATAGTCAATGACGCCCTGAACAAGAATCCGTTGAAAATATTTGCATATCGCTTAAGGAATATTTTAAATGAATTTTTGAAAATCCGGAAAGCAATCCATGCACTTAGGCAGTGACTTAACTTTTTTGTCAAAAAAGACCCCAAAAGTATCTTGGAATGTCTTGAAATTGTACACAGTCATAGTCAAGCATGCCCTGAACAAGAAACCGTTGAATATATTTGCATATCTCTTGAAGAATATTTTTAATGAATTTTTGAAAATCCGAAAAGCGATCCATGCACTTGGACATTCCAAGTATGTTGGAATGTCTTGAAATTGTACTCAGTCATCGTCAACGACGCCCTGAACAAGAATCAATTGAAAATATTTGCATATCTCTTAAGGAATATTTTTAATGAATTTTTGAAAATGAGGAAAGTCTGTGCACTTAGGCAGTGACTTAACTTTTTATTCAAAAAAGACCCCAAAAGTATCTTGGAATGTCTTGAAATTGTACACAGTCATAGTCAAGCATGCCCTGAACAAGAATCCGTTGAATATATTTGCATATCTCTTGAAGAATATTTTTAATGAACTTTTGAAAATCAGGAAAGCGATCCATGCACTTGGACATTCCAAGTATGTTGGAATGTCTTGAAATTGTACTCAGTCATAGTCAACGACGCCCTGAACAAGAATCCGTTGAAAATATTTGCATATCGTTTAAGGAATATTTTTAAAGAATTTCTGAAAATCAGGAAAGCGATCCATGCACTTAGGCAGTGACTTAACTTTTTCGTCAAAAAAGACCCCAAAAGTATCTTGGAATGTCTTGAAATTGTACACAGTCATAGTCAAGCATGCCCTGAACAAGAATCCGTTGAATATATTTGCATATCTCTTGAAGAATATTTTAAATGAACTTTTGAAAATCAGGAAAGCGATCCATGTACTTGGACATTCAAAGTATGTTGGAATGTCTTGAAATTGTACTCGGTCATAGTCAACGACGCCCTGAACAAGAATCCGTTGAAAATATTTGCATATCGCTTAAGGAATATTTTTAATGAATTTTTGAAAATCAGGAAAGCGATCCATGCACTTAGGCAGTGACTTAACTTTTTCGTCAAAAAAGACCCCAAAAGTATCTTGGAATGTCTTGAAATTGTACACAGTCATAGTCAAGCATGCCCTGAACAAGAATCCGTTGAATATATTTGCATATCTCTTGAAGAATATTTTTAATGAACTTTTGAAAATCAGGAAAGCGATCCATGCACTTGGACATTCCAAGTATGTTGGAATGTCTTGAAATTGTACTCAGTCATAGTCAACGACGCCCTGAACAAGAATCCGTTGAAAATATTTGCATATCGCTTAAGGAATATTTTTAATGAATTTTTGAAAATCAGGAAAGCGATCCATGCACTTAGGCAGTGACTTAACTTTTTCGTCAAAAAAGACCCCAAAAGTATCTTGGAATGTCTTGAAATTGTACACAGTCATAGTCAAGCATGCCCTGAACAAGAATCCGTTGAATATATTTGCATATCTCTTGAAGAATATTTTTAATGAATTTTTGAAAATCCGAAAAGCGATCCATGCACTTGGACATTCCAAGTATGTTGGAATGTCTTGAAATTGTACTCAGTCATAGTCAACGATGCTCTGAACAAGAATCAATTGAAAATATTTGCATATCTCTTAAGGAATATTTTTAATGAATTTTTGAAAATGAGGAAAGTCTGTGCACTTAGGCAGTGACTTAACTTTTTATTCAAAAAAGACCCCAAAAGTATCTTGGAATGTCTTGAAATTGTACACAGTCATAGTCAAGCATGCCCTGAACAAGAATCCGTTGAATATATTTGCATATCTCTTGAAGAATATTTTTAATGAACTTTTGAAAATCAGGAAAGCGATCCATGTACTTGGACATTCAAAGTATGTTGGAATGTCTTGAAATTGTACTCGGTCATAGTCAACGACGCCCTGAACAAGAATCCGTTGAAAATATTTGCATATCGCTTAAGGAATATTTTTAATGAATTTTTGAAAATCAGGAAAGCGATCCATGCACTTAGGCAGTGACTTAACTTTTTCGTCAAAAAAGACCCCAAAAGTATCTTGGAATGTCTTGAAATTGTACACAGTCATAGTCAAGCATGCCCTGAACAAGAATCCGTTGAATATATTTGCATATCTCTTGAAGAATATTTTTAATGAATTTTTGAAAATCCGGAAAGCGATCCAAGCACTTGGACATTCCAAGTATGTAGGAATGTCTTGAAATTGTACTCGGTCATAGTCAACGACGCCCTGAACAAGAATCCATTGAAAATATTTGCATATCTCTTAAGGAATATTTTTAATGAATTTTTGAAAATGATGAAAGTCTGTGCACTTAGGCAGTGACTTAACTTTTTATTCAAAAAAGACCCCAAAGGTATCTTGGAATGTCTTGAAATTGTACACAGTCATAGTCAAGCATGCCCTGAACAAGAATCCGTTGAATATATTTGCATATCTCTTGAAGAATATTTTTAATGAACTTTTGAAAATCAGGAAAGCGATCCATGCACTTGGACATTCCAAGTATGTTGGAATGTCTTGAAATTGTACTCAGTCATAGTCAACGACGCCCTGAACAAGAATCCGTTGAAAATATTTGCATATCGTTTAAGGAATATTTTTAAAGAATTTCTGAAAATCAGGAAAGCGATCCATGCACTTAGGCAGTGACTAAACTTTTTTGTCAAAAAAGACCCCAAAAGTATCTTGGAATGTCTTGAAATTGTACACAGTCATAGTCAAGCATGCCCTGAACAAGAATCCGTTGAATATATTTGCATATCTCTTGAAGAATATTTTGAATTAACTTTTGAAAATCAGGAAAGCGATCCAAGTACTTGGACATTCAAAGTATGTTGGAATGTCTTGAAATTGTACTCGGTCATAGTCAACGACGCCCTGAACAAGAATCCGTTGAAAATATTTGCATATCGCTTAAGGAATATTTTTAATGAATTTTTGAAAATCAGGAAAGCGATCCATGCACTTAGGCAGTGACTTAACTTTTTCGTCAAAAAAGACCCCAAAAGTATCTTGGAATGTCTTGAAATTGTACACAGTCATAGTCAAGCATGCCCTGAACAAGAATCCGTTGAATATATTTGTATATCTCTTGAAGAATATTTTTAATGAATTTTTGAAAATCCGGAAAGCGATCCATGCACTTGGACATTCCAAGTATGTTGGAATGTCTTGAAATTGTACTCGGTCATAGTCAACGACGCCCTGAACAAGAATACATTGAAAATATTTGCATATCTCTTAAGGAATATTTTTAATGAATTTTTGAAAATGATGAAAGTCTGTGCACTTAGGCAGTGACTTAACTTTTTATTCAAAAAAGACCCCAAAGGTATCTTGGAATGTCTTGAAATTGTACACAGTCATAGTCAAGCATGCCCTGAACAAGAATATGTTGAATATATTTGCATATCTCTTGAAGAATATTTTTAATGAATTTTTGAAAATCCGAAAAGCGATCCATGCACTTGGACATTCCAAGTATGTTGGAATGTCTTGAAATTGTACTCAGTCATAGTCAACGACGCCCTGAACAAGAATCCGTTGAATATATTTGCATATCGTTTAAGGAATATTTTTAAAGAATTTCTGAAAATCAGGAAAGCGATCCATGCACTTAGGCAGTGACTAAACTTTTTTGTCAAAAAAGACCCCAAAAGTATCTTGGAATGTCTTGAAATTGTACACAGTCATAGTCAAGCATGCCCTGAACAAGAATATGTTGAATATATTTGCATATCTCTTGAAGAATATTTTTAATGAATTTTTGAAAATCCGAAAAGCGATCCATGCACTTGGACATTCCAAGTATGTTGGAATGTCTTGAAATTGTACTCAGTCATAGTCAACGACGCCCTGAAAAAGAAGCAATTGAAAATGTTTGCATATCTCTTAAGGAATATTTTTAATGAATTTTTGAAAATGAGGAAAGTCTGTGCACTTCGGCAGTGACTTAACTTTTTATTCAAAAAAGACCCCAAAAGTATCTTGGAATGTCTTGAAATTGTACACAGTCATAGTCAAGCATGCCCTGAACAAGAATCCGTTGAATATATTTGCATATCTCTTGAAGAATATTTTTAATGAACTTTTGAAAATCAGGAAAGCGATCCATGCACTTGGACATTCCAAGTATGTTGGAATGTCTTGAAATTGTACTCAGTCATAGTCAACGACGCCCTGAACAAGAATCCGTTGAAAATATTTGCATATCGTTTAAGGAATATTTTTAAAGAATTTCTGAAAATCAGGAAAGCGATCCATGCACTTAGGCAGTGACTTAACTTTTTCGTCAAAAAAGACCCCAAAAGTATCTTGGAATGTCTTGAAATTGTACACAGTCATAGTCAAGAATGCCCTGAACAAGAATCCGTTGAATATATTTGCATATCTCTTGAAGAATATTTTTAATGAATTTTTGAAAATCCGGAAAGCAATCCATGCACTTGGACATTCCAAGTATGTTGGAATGTCTTGAAATTGTTCTCGGTCATAGTCAACGACGCCCTGAACAAGAATCCATTGAAAATATTTGCATATCTCTTAAGGAATATTTTTAATGAATTTTTGAAAATGATGAAAGTCTGTGCACTTAGGCAGTGACTTAACTTTTTATTCAAAAAAGACCCCAAAGGTATCTTGGAATGTCTTGAAATTGTACACAGTCATAGTCAAGCATGCCCTGAACAAGAATCCGTTGAATATATTTGCATATCTCTTGAAGAATATTTTTAATGAACTTTTGAAAATCAGGAAAGCGATCCATGCACTTAGGCAGTGACTTAACTTTTTTGTCAAAAAAACCCCAAAAGTATCTTGGAATGTCTTGAAATTGTACACAGTCATAGTCAAGCATGCCCTGAACAAGAATCCGTTGAATATATTTGCATATCTCTTGAAGAATATTTTTAATGAATTTTTGAAAATCCGAAAAGCGATCCATGCACTTGGACATTCCAAGTATGTTGGAATGTCTTGAAATTGTACTCAGTCATAGTCAACGACGCCCTGAACAAGAATCAATTGAAAATATTTGCATATCTCTTAAGGAATATTTTTAATGAATTTTTGAAAATGAGGAAAGTCTGTGCACTTAGGCAGTGACTTAACTTTTTATTCAAAAAAGACCCCAAAAGTATCTTGGAATGTCTTGAAATTGTACACAGTCATAGTCAAGCATGCCCTGAACAAGAATCCGTTGAATATATTTGCATATCTCTTGAAGAATATTTTTAATGAACTTTTGAAAATCAGGAAAGCGATCCATGCACTTGGACATTCCAAGTATGTTGGAATGTCTTGAAATTGTACTCAGTCATAGTCAACGACGCCCTGAACAAGAATCCGTTGAAAATATTTGCATATCGTTTAAGGAATATTTTTAAAGAATTTCTGAAAATCAGGAAAGCGATCCATGCACTTAGGTAGTGACTTAACTTTTTCGTCAAAAAAGACCCCAAAAGTATCTTGGAATGTCTTGAAATTGTACACAGTCATAGTCAAGAATGCCCTGAACAAGAATCCGTTGAATATATTTGCATATCTCTTGAAGAATATTTTTAATGAATTTTTGAAAATCCGGAAAGCGATCCATGCACTTGGACATTCCAAGTATGTTGGAATGTCTTGAAATTGTACTCGGTCATAGTCAACGACGCCCTGAACAAGAATTCATTGAAAATATTTGCATATCTCTTAAGGAATATTTTTAATGAATTTTTGAAAATCAGGAAAGCGATCCATGCACTTAGGCAGTGACTTAACTTTTTTTGTCAAAAAAGACCCCAAAAGTATCTTGGAATGTCTTGAAATTGTACACAGTCATAGTCAAGCATGCCCTGAACAAGAATCCGTTGAATATATTTGCATATCTCTTGAAGAATATTTTTAATGAATTTTTGAAAATCCGAAAAGCGATCCATGCACTTGGACATTCCAAGTATGTTGGAATGTCTTGAAATTGTACTCAGTCATAGTCAACGACGCCCTGAACAAGAATCCGTTGAAAATATTTGCATATCTCTTAAGGAATATTTTTAATGAATTTTTGAAAATGAGGAAAGTCTGTGCACTTAGGCAGTGACTTAACTTTTTATTCAAAAAAGACCCCAAAAGTATCTTGGAATGTCTTGAAATTGTACACAGTCATAGTCAAGCATGCCCTGAACAAGAATCCGTTGAATATATTTGCATATCTCTTGAAGAATATTTTTAATGAACTTTTGAAAATCAGGAAAGCGATCCATGCACTTGGACTTTCCAAGTATGTTGGAATGTCTTGAAATTGTACTCAGTCATAGTCAACGATGCCCTGAACAAGAATCCGTTGAAAATATTTGCATATCGTTTAAGGAATATTTTTAAAGAATTTCTGAAAATCAGGAAAGCGATCCATGCACTTAGGCAGTGACTTAACTTTTTCGTCAAAAAAGACCCCAAAAGTATCTTGGAATGTCTTGAAATTGTACACAGTCATAGTCAAGCATGCCCTGAACAAGAATCCGTTGAATATATTTGCATATCTCTTGAAGAATATTTTTAATGAATTTTTGAAAATCCGGAAAGCGATCCATGCACTTGGACATTCCAAGTATGTTGGAATGTCTTGAAATTGTACTCGGTCATAGTCAACGACGCCCTGAACAAGAATCCATTGAAAATATTTGCATATCTCTTAAGGAATATTTTTAATGAATTTTTGAAAATGAGGAAAGTCTGTGCACTTAGGCAGTGACTTAACTTTTTATTCAAAAAAGACCCCAAAAGTATCTTGGAATGTCTTGAAATTGTACACAGTCATAGTCAAGCATGCCCTGAACAAGAATCCGTTGAATATATTTGCATATCTCTTGAAGAATATTTTTAATGAACTTGAAAATCAGGAAAGCGATCCATGCACTTGGACATTCCAAGTATGTTGGAATGTTTTGAAATTGTACTCAGTCATAGTCAACGACGCCCTGAACAAGAATCCGTTGAAAATATTTGCATATCGCTTAAGGAATATTTTTAATGAATTTTTGAAAATCAGGAAAGCGATCCATGCACTTAGGCAGTGACTTAGCTTTTTATTCAAAAAAGACCCCAAAAGTATCTTGGAATGTCTTGAAATTGTACACAGTCATAGTCAAGCATGCCCTGAACAAGAATCCGTTGAATATATTTGCATATCTCTTGAAGAATATTTTTAATGAATTTTTGAAAATCCGAAAAGCGATCCATGCACTTGGACATTCCAAGTATGTTGGAATGTCTTGAAATTGTACTCAGTCATAGTCAACGACGCCCTGAACAAGAATCAATTGAAAATATTTGCATATCGCTTAAGGAATATTTTTAATGAATTTTTGAAAATCAGGAAAGCGATCCATGCACTTAGGCAGTGACTTAACTTTTTCGTCAAAAAAGACCCCAAAAGTATCTTGGAATGTCTTGAAATTGTACACAGTCATAGTCAAGCATGCCCTGAACAAGAATCCGTTGAATATATTTGCATATCTCTTGAAGAATATTTTTAATGAATTTTTGAAAATCCGGAAAGCGATCCATGCACTTGGACATTCCAAGTATGTTGGAATGTCTTGAAATTGTACTCGGTCATAGTCAACGACGCCCTGAACAAGAATCCATTGAAAATATTTGCATATCTCTTAAGGAATATTTTTAATGAATTTTTGAAAATGATGAAAGTCTGTGCACTTAGGCAGTGACTTAACTTTTTATTCAAAAAAGACCCCAAAGGTATCTTGGAATGTCTTGAAATTGTACACAGTCATAGTCAAGCATGCCCTGAACAAGAATCCGTTGAATATATTTGCATATCTCTTGAAGAATATTTTTAATGAACTTTTGAAAATCAGGAAAGCGATCCATGCACTTGGACATTCCAAGTATGTTGGAATGTCTTGAAATTGTACTCAGTCATAGTCAACGACGCCCTGAACAAGAATCCGTTGAAAATATTTGCATATCGCTTAAGGAATATTTTTAATGAATTTTTGAAAATCAGGAAAGCAATCCATGCACTTAGGCAGTGACTTAACTTTTTTGTCAAAAAAGACCCCAAAAGTATCTTGGAATGTCTTGAAATTGTACACAGTCATAGTCAAGCATGCCCTGAACAAGAATCCGTTGAATATATTTGCATATCTCTTGAAGAATATTTTTAATGAATTTTTGAAAATCCGAAAAGCGATCCATGCACTTGGACATTCCAAGTATGTTGGAATGTCTTGAAATTGTACTCAGTCATAGTCAACGACGCCCTGAACAAGAATCAATTGAAAATATTTGCATATCTCTTAAGGAATATTTTTAATGAATTTTTGAAAATGAGGAAAGTCTGTGCACTTAGGCAGTGACTTAACTTTTTATTCAAAAAAGACCCCAAAAGTATCTTGGAATGTCTTGAAATTGTACACAGTCATAGTCAAGCATGCCCTGAACAAGAATCCGTTGAATATATTTGCATATCTCTTGAAGAATATTTTTAATGAACTTTTGAAAATCAGGAAAGCGATCCATGCACTTGGACATTCCAAGTATGTTGGAATGTCTTGAAATTGTACTCAGTCATAGTCAACGACGCCCTGAACAAGAATCCGTTGAAAATATTTGCATATCGTTTAAGGAATATTTTTAAAGAATTTCTGAAAATCAGGAAAGCGATCCATGCACTTAGGCAGTGACTTAACTTTTTCGTCAAAAAAGACCCCAAAAGTATCTTGGAATGTCTTGAAATTGTACACAGTCATAGTCAAGCATGCCCTGAACAAGAATCCGTTGAATATATTTGCATATCTCTTGAAGAATATTTTTAATGAATTTTTGAAAATCCGAAAAGCGATCCATGCACTTGGACATTCCAAGTATGTTGGAATGTCTTGAAATTGTACTCAGTCATAGTCAACGACGCCCTGAACAAGAATCAATTGAAAATATTTGCATATCTCTTAAGGAATATTTTTAATGAATTTTTGAAAATGAGGAAAGTCTGTGCACTTAGGCAGTGACTTAACTTTTTATTCAAAAAAGACCCCAAAAGTATCTTGGAATGTCTTGAAATTGTACACAGTCATAGTCAAGCATGCCCTGAACAAGAATCCGTTGAATATATTTGCATATCTCTTGAAGAATATTTTTAATGAACTTTTGAAAATCAGGAAAGCGATCCATGCACTTGGACATTCCAAGTATGTTGGAATGTCTTGAAATTGTACTCAGTCATAGTCAACGACGCCCTGAACAAGAATCCGTTGAAAATATTTGCATATCGCTTAAGGAATATTTTTAATGAATTTTTGAAAATCAGGAAAGCGATCCATGCACCTAGGCAGTGACTTAACTTTTTTGTCAAAAAAGACCCCAAAAGTATCTTGGAATGTCTTGAAATTGTACTCAGTCATAGTCAACGACGCCCTGAACAAGAATCAATTGAAAATATTTGCATATCTCTTAAGGAATATTTTTAATGAATTTTTGAAAATGAGGAAAGTCTGTGCACTTAGGCAGTGACTTAACTTTTTATTCAAAAAAGACCCCAAAAGTATCTTGGAATGTCTTGAAATTGTACACAGTCATAGTCAAGCATGCCCTGAACAAGAATCCGTTGAATATATTTGCATATCTCTTGAAGAATATTTTTAATGAACTTTTGAAAATCAGGAAAGCGATCCATGCACTTGGACATTCCAAGTATGTTGGAATGTCTTGAAATTGTACTCAGTCATAGTCAACGACGCCCTGAACAAGAATCCATTGAAAATATTTGCATATCGTTTAAGGAATATTTTTAAAGAATTTCTGAAAATCAGGAAAGCGATCCATGCACTTAGGCAGTGACTTAACTTTTTCGTCAAAAAAGACCCCAAAAGTATCTTGGAATGTCTTGAAATTGTACACAGTCATAGTCAAGCATGCCCTGAACAAGAATCCGTTGAATATATTTGCATATCTCTTGAAGAATATTTTAAATGAATTTTTGAAAATCCGGAAAGCGATCCATGCACTTGGACATTCCAAGTATGTTGGAATGTCTTGAAATTGTACTCAGTCATAGTCAACAACGCCCTGAACAAGAATCCATTGAAAATATTTGCATATCTTTTAAGGAATATTTTTAATGAATTTTTGAAAATGAGGAAAGTCTGTGCACTTAGGCAGTGACTTAACTTTTTATTCAAAAAAGACCCCAAAAGTATCTTGGAATGTCTTGAAATTGTACACAGTCATAGTCAAGCATGCCCTGAACAAGAATCCGTTGAATATATTTGCATATCTCTTGAAGAATATTTTTAATGAACTTTTGAAAATCAGGAAAGCGATCCATGCACTTGGACATTCCAAGTATGTTGGAATGTTTTGAAATTGTACTCAGTCATAGTCAACGACGCCCTGAACAAGAATCCGTTGAAAATATTTGCATATCGCTTAAGGAATATTTTTATTGAATTTTTGAAAATCAGGAAAGCGATCCATGCACTTAGGCAGTGACTTAACTTTTTATTCAAAAAAGACCCCAAAAGTATCTTGGAATGTCTTGAAATTGTACACAGTCATAGTCAAGCATGCCCTGAACAAGAATCCGTTGAATATATTTGCATATCTCTTGAAGAATATTTTTAATGAATTTTTGAAAATCCGAAAAGCGATCCATGCACTTGGACATTCCAAGTATGTTGGAATGTCTTGAAATTGTACTCAGTCATAGTCAACGACGCCCTGAACAAGAATCAATTGAAAATATTTGCATATCTCTTAAGGAATATTTTTAATGAATTTTTGAAAATGAGGAAAGTCTGTGCACTTCGGCAGTGACTTAACTTTTTATTCAAAAAAGACCCCAAAAGTATCTTGGAATGTCTTGAAATTGTAAACAGTCATATTCAAGCATGCCCTGAACAAGAATCCGTTGAATATATTTGCATATCTCTTGAAGAATATTTTTAATGAACTTTTGAAAATCAGGAAAGCGATCCATGCACTTGGACATTCCAAGTATGTTGGAATGTCTTGAAATTGTACTCAGTCATAGTCAACGACGCCCTGAACAAGAATCCGTTGAAAATATTTGCATATCGCTTAAGGAATATTTTTAATGAATTTTTGAAAATCAGGAAAGCGATCCATGCACTTAGGCAGTGACTTAACTTTTTCGTCAAAAAAGACCCCAAAAGTATCTTGGAATGTCTTGAAATTGTACACAGTCATAGTCAAGCATGCCCTGAACAAGAATCCGTTGAATATATTTGCATATCTCTTGAAGAATATTTTTAATGAATTTTTGAAAATCCGAAAAGCGATCCATGCACTTGGACATTCCAAGTATGTTGGAATGTCTTGAAATTGTACTCAGTCATAGTCAACGACGCCCTGAACAAGAATCAATTGAAAATATTTGCATATCTCTTAAGGAATATTTTTAATGAATTTTTGAAAATGAGGAAAGTCTGTGCACTTAGGCAGTGACTTAACTTTTTATTCAAAAAAGACCCCAAAAGTATCTTGGAATGTCTTGAAATTGTACACAGTCATAGTCAAGCATGCCCTGAACAAGAATCCGTTGAATATATTTGCATATCTCTTGAAGAATATTTTTAATGAACTTTTGAAAATCAGGAAAGCGATCCATGCACTTGGACATTCCAAGTATGTTGGAATGTCTTGAAATTGTACTCAGTCATAGTCAACGACGCCCTGAACAAGAATCCGTTGAAAATATTTGCATATCGCTTAAGGAATATTTTTAATGAATTTTTGAAAATCAGGAAAGCGATCCATGCACTTAGGCAGTGACTTAGCTTTTTATTCAAAAAAGACCCCAAAAGTATCTTGGAATGTCTTGAAATTGTACACAGTCATAGTCAAGCATGCCCTGGAGAAGAATCTGTTGAATATATTTGCATATCTCCTGAAGAATATTTTTAATGAATTTTTGAAAATCCGGAAAGCGATCCATGCACTTGGACATTCCAAGTATGTTGGAATGTCTTGAAATTGTACTCAGTCATAGTCAACTACGCCCTGAACAAGAATCCGTTGAAAATATTTGCATGTCGCTTAAGGAATATTTTTAATGAATTTTTGAAAATCAGGAAAGCGATCAATGCACTTAGGCAGTGACTTAACTTTTTCGTCCAAAAAGACCCCAAAAGTATCTTGGAATGTCTTGAAATTGTACACAGTCATAGTCAAGCATGCCCTGAAGAAGAATCCGTTGAATATATTTGCATATCTCTTGAAGAATATTTTTAATGAATTTTTGAAAATCCTGAAAGCGATCCATGCACTTGGACATTCTGAGTATGTTGGAATGTCTTGAAATTGTACTCAGTCATAGTCAACGACGCCCTGAACAAGAATCCATTGAAAATATTTGCATATCTCTTAAGGAATATTTTTAATGAATTTTTGAAAATGAGGAAAGTCTGTGCACTTAGGCAGTTTCTTAACGTTTTATTCAAAAAAGACCCCAAAAGTATCTTGGAATGTCTTGAAATTGTACACAGTCATAGTCAAGCATGCCCTGAACAAGAATCCGTTGAATATATTTGCATATCTCTTGAAGAATATTTTTAATGAACTTTTGAAAATCAGGAAAGCGATCCATGTACTTGGATATTCCAAGAATATTGGAATGTCTTGAAATTGTACTCAGTCATAGTCAACGACGCCCTGAACAATACTCCGTTGAAAATATTTGCTTATCGCTTAAGGAATATTTTTAATGAATTTTTGAAAATCAGGAAAGCGATCCATGCACTTAGGCAGTGACTTAACTTTTTCGTCCAAAAAGACCCCAAAAGTATCTTGGAATGTCTTGAAATTGTACACAGTCATAGTCAAGCATGCCCAGAAGAAGAATCCGTTGAATATATTTGCATATCTCTTGAAGAATATTTTTAATGAATTTTTGAAAATCTTGAAAGCGATCCATTTACTTGGACATTCCAAGTATGTTGGAATGTCTTGAAATTGTACTCAGTCATAGTCAACGACGCCCTGAAAAAGAATCCATTGAAAATATTTGCATATCTCTTAAGGAATATTTTTAATGAATTTTTGAAAATGAGGAAAGTCTGTGCACTTCGGCAGTGACTTAACTTTTTATTCAAAAAAGACCCCAAATTGTATCTTGGAATGTCTTGAAATTGTACACAGTCATAGTCAAGCATGCCCTGAACAAGATTCTGTTGAAAATATTTGCATATCTCTTGATTAATATTTTCAATGAACTATTGAAAATCAGGAAAGCGATCCATGCACTTGGACATTCCAAGTATGTTGGAATGTCTTGAAATTGTACTCAGTCATAGTCAACGACGCCCTGAACAAGAATCCGTGGAAAATATTTGCATATCGCTTAAGGAATATTTTTAATGAATTTTTGAATATCAGGAAAGCGATCCATGCACTTAGGCAGTGACTTAACTTTTTCGTCCAAAAAGACCCCAAAAGTATCTTGGAATGTCTTGAAATTGTACACAGTCATAGTCAAGCATGCCCTGAAGAAGAATCCGTTGAATATATTTGCATATCTCTTGAAGAATATTTTTAATGAATTTTTGAAAATCCGGAAAGCGATCCATGCACTTGGACATTCCAAGTATGTTGGAATGTCTTGAAATTGTACTCAGTCATAGTCAACGACGCCCTGAACAAGAATCCATTGAAAATATTTGCATATCTCTTAAGGAATATTTTTAATGAATTTTTGAAAATGAGGAAGGTCTGTGCACTTAGGCAGTGACTTAACTTTTTATTCAAAAAAGACCCCAAAAGTATCTTGGAATGTCTTGAAATTGTACACAGTCATAGTCAAGCATGCCCTGAACAAGAATCCGTTGAATATATTTGCATATCTCTTGAAGAATATTTTTAATGAATTTTTGAAAATCCGGAAAGCGATCCATGCACTTGGACATTCCAAGTATGTTGGAATGTCTTGAAATTGTACTCAGTCATAGTCAACGACACCCTGAAAAAGAATCCATTGAAAATATTTGCATATCTCTTAAGGAATATTTTTAATGAATTTTTGAAAATGAGGAAGGTCTGTGCACTTTGGCAGTGACTTAACTTTTTATTCAAAAAAGACCCCAAAAGTATCTTGGAATGTCTTGAAATTGTACACAGTCATAGTCAAGCATGCCCTGAACAAGATTCTGTTGAAAATATTTGCATATCTCTTGAAGAATATTTTTAATGAACTTTTGAAAATCAGGAAAGCGATCCATGCACTTGGACATTCCAAGTATGTTGGAATGTCTTTAAATTGTACTCAGTCATAGTCAACAACGCCCTGAACAAGAATCCGTTGAAAATATTTGCATATCGCTTAAGGAATATTTTTAATGAATTTTTGAAAATCAGGAAAGCCATCCATGCACTTAGGCAGTGACTTAACTTTTTCGTCCAAAAAGACCCCAAAAGTGTCTTGGAATGTCTTGAAATTGTACACAGTCATAGTCAAGCATGCCCTGGAGAAGAATCAGTTGAATATATTTGCATATCTCTTGAAGAATATTTTTAATGAATTTTTGAAAATCCGGAAAGCGATCCATGCACTTGGACATTCCAAGTATGTCGGAATGTCTTGAAATTGGACTCAGTCATAGTCAACGACGCCCTGAAAAAGAATCCATTGAAAATATTTGCATATCTCTTAAGGAATATTTTTAATGAATTTTTGAAAATGAGGAAAGTCTGTGCACTTAGGCAGTGACTTAACTTTTTATTCAAAAAAGACCCCAAAAGTATCTTGGAATGTCTTGAAATTGTACACAGTCATAGTCAAGCATGCCCTGAACAAGAATCCGTTGAAAATATTTGCATATCGCTTAAGGCTTTTTTTTAATGAATTTTTGAAAATCAGGATAGCGATCCATGCACTTAGGCAGTGACTTAACTTTTTCGTCTCAAAAAAACCCCAAAAGTATCTTGGAATGTCTTGAAATTGTACACAGTTATAGTCAAGCATGCCCTGAAGAAGAATCCGTTGAATATATTTGCATATCTCTTAAGGAATATTTTTAATGAATTTTTGAAAATCCGGGAAGCCATCCATGCACTTGGACATTCCAAGTATGTTGGAATGTCTTGAAATTGTACTCAGTCATAGTCAACGACGCCCTGAAAAAGAATCCATTGAAAATATTTGCATATCTCTTAAGGAATATTTTTAATGAATTTTTTGAAAATGAGGAAAGTCTGTGCACTTCGGCAGTGACTTAACTTTTTATTCAAAAAAAAACCCAAAAGTATCTTGGGATGTCTTGAAATTGTACACAGTCATAGTCAAGCATGCCCTGAACAAGATTCTGTTGAAAATATTTGCATATCTCTTGAAGAATATTTTTAATGAACTTTTGAAAATCAGGAAAGCGATCCATGCACTTGGACATTCCAAGTATGTTGGAATGTCTTGAAATTGTACGCAGTCATAGTCAACGACGCCCTGAACAAGAATTCCGTTGAAAATATTTGCATATCGCTTAAGGAATATTTTTAATGATTTTTTGAAAATCAGGAAAGCGATCCATGCACTTAGGCAGTGACTTAACTTTTTCGTCCAAAAAGACCCCAAAAGCATCTTGGAATGTCTTGAAATTGTACACAGTCATAGTCAAGCATGCCCTGAAGAAGAATCCGTTGAATATATTTGCATATCTCTTGAAGAATATTTTTAATGAATTTTTGAAAATCCGGAAAGGGATCCATGCACTTGGACATTCCAAGTATGTTGGAATGTCTTGAAATTGTACTCAGTCATAGTCAACGACGCCCTGAACAAGAATCCATTGAAAATATTTGCATATCTCTTAAGGAATATTTTTAATGAATTTTTGAAAATGAGGAAAGTCTGTGCACTTAGGCAGTGACTTAACTTTTTATTCAAAAAAGACCCCAAAAGTATCTTGGGATGTCTTGAAATTGTACACAGTCATAGTCAAGCATGCCCTGAACAAGATTCTGTTGAAAATATTTGCATATCTCTTGAAGAATATTTTTAATGAACTTTTGAAAATCAGGAAAGTGATCCATGCACTTGGACATTCCAAGTATGTTGGAATGTCTTGAAATTGTACTCAGTCATAGTCAACGACGCCCTGAACAAGAATTCCGTTGAAAATATTTGCATGTCGCTAAAGGAATATTTTTAATGAATTTTTGAAAATCAGGAAAGCGATCCATGCACTTAAGCAGTGACTTAACTTTTTCGTCCAAAAAGACCCCAAAAGTATCTTGGAATGTCTTGAAATTGTACACAGTCATAGTCAAGCATGCCCTGAAGAAGAATCCGTTGAATATATTTGCATATCTCTTGAAGAATATTTTTAATGAATTTTTGAAAATCCGGAAAGGGATCCATGCACTTGGACATTCCAAGTATGTTGGAATGTCTTGAAATTGTACTCAGTCATAGTCAACGACGCCCTGAACAAGAATCCATTGAAAATATTTGCATATCTCTTAAGGAATATTTTTAATGAATTTTTGAAAATGAGGAAAGTCTGTGCACTTAGGCAGTGACTTAACTTTTTATTCAAAAAAGACCCCAAAAGTATCTTGGGATGTCTTGAAATTGTACACAGTCATAGTCAAGCATGCCCTGAACAAGATTCTGTTGAAAATATTTGCATATCTCTTGAAGAATATTTTTAATGAACTTTTGAAAATCAGGAAAGCGATCCATGCACTTGGACATTCCAAGTATGTTGGAATGTCTTGAAATTGTACTCAGTCATAGTCAACGACGCCCAGAACAAGAATCCATTGAAAATATTTGCATATCGCTTAAGGAATATTTTTAATGAATTTTTGAAAATGAGGAAAGTCTGTGCACTTTGGCAGTGACTTAACTTTTTCGTCCAAAAAGACCCCAAAAGTGTCTGGAATGTTTTGAAATTGTACTCAGTCATAGTCAACGACGCCCTGAACAAGAATCCGTTGAAAATATTTGCATATCGCTTAAGGAATATTTTTAATGAATTTTTGAAAATCAGGAAAGCGATCCATGCACTTAGGCAGTGACTTAACTTTTTATTCAAAAAAGACCCCAAAAGTATCTTGGAATGTCTTGAAATTGTACACAGTCATAGTCAAGCATGCCCTGAACAAGAATCCGTTGAATATATTTGCATATCTCTTGAAGAATATTTTTAATGAACTTTTGAAAATCAGGAAAGCGATCCATGCACTTGGACAGTCCAAGTATGTTGGAATGTCTTGAAATTGTACTCAGTCATAGTCAACGACGCCCTGAAAAAGAATCCGTTGAAAATATTTGCATATCGCTTAAGGAATATTTTTAATGAATTTTTGAAAATCAGGAAAGCGATCCATGCACTTAGGCAGTGACTTAACTTTTTCGTCCAAAAAGACCCCAAAAGTATCTTGGAATGTCTTGAAATTGTACACAGTCATAGTCAAGCATGCCCAGAAGAAGAATCCGTTGAATATATTTGCATATCTCTTGAAGAATATTTTTAATGAATTTTTGAAAATCCGGAAAGCGATCCATTTACTTGGACATTCCAAGTATGTTGGAATGTCTTGAAATTGTACTCAGTCATAGTCAGCTACGCCCTGAACAAGAATCCGTTGAAAATATTTGCATATCTCTTAAGGAATATTTTTAATGAATTTTTGAAAATGAGGAAGGTCTGTGCACTTAGGCAGTGACTTAACTTTTTATTCAAAAAAGACCCCAAAAGTATCTTGGAATGTCTTGAAATTGTACACAGTCATAGTCAAGCATGCCCTGAACAAGAATCCATTGAAAATATTTGCATATCGCTTAAGGAATATTTTTAATGAATTTTTGAAAATCAGGAAAGCGATCCATGCACTTCGGCAGTGACTTAACTTTTTCGTCTCAAAAAAACCCCAAAAGTATCTTGGAATGTCTTGAAATTGTACACAGTCATAGTCAAGCATGCCCTGGAGAAGAATCCGTTGAATATATTTGCATATCTCTTGAAGAATATTTTTAATGAATTTTTGAAAATCCAGGAAGCCATCCATGCACTTGGACATTCCAAGTATGTTGGAATGTCTTGAAATTGTACTCAGTCATAGTCAACGACGCCCTGAAAAAGAATCCATTGAAAATATTTGCATATCTCTTAAGGAATATTTTTAATGAATTTTTGAAAATGAGGAAAGTCTGTGCACTTCGGCAGTGACTTAACTTTTTATTCAAAAAAAAAACCAAAAGTATCTTGGGATGTCTTGAAATTGTACACAGTCATAGTCAAGCATGCCCTGAACAAGATTATGTTGAAAATATTTGCATATCTGTTGAAGAATATTTTTAATGAACTTTTGAAAATCAGGAAAGCGATCCATGCACTTGGACATTCCAAGTATGTTGGAATGTCTTGAAATTGTACTCAGTCATAGTCAACGACGCCCTGAACAAGAATCCGTTGAAAATATTTGCATATCGCTTAAGGAATATTTTTAATGAATTTTTGAAAATCAGGAAAGCGTTCCATGCACTTAGGCAGTGACTTAACTTTTTCTTCCAAAAAGACCCCAAAAGTATCTTGGGATGTCTTGAAATTGTACACAGTCATAGTCAAGCATGCCCAGAAGAAGAATCCGTTGAATTTATTTGCATATCTCTTGAAGAATATTTTTAATGAATTTTTGAAAATCAGGAAAGCGATCCATGCACTTGGACATTCCAAGTATGTTGGAATGTCTTGAAATTGTATTCATTCATAGTCAACGATGCCCTGAACAAGAATCCATTGAAAATATTTGCATATCTCTTAAGGAATATTTTTAATGAATTTTTGAAAATGAGGAAAGTCTGTGCACTTAGGCAGTGACTTAACGTTTTATTCAAAAAAGACCCCAAAAGTATCTTGGAATGTCTTGAAATTGTACACAGTCATAGTCAAGCATGCCCTGAACAAGATTCTGTTGAATATATTTGCATATCTCTTGAAGAATATTTTTAATGAACTTTTGAAAATCAGGAAAGCGATCCATGCACTTGGACATTCCAAGTATGTTGGAATGTCTTGAAATTGTACTCAGTCATAGTCAACGACGCCCTGAACAAGAATCCGTTGAAAATATTTGCATATCGCTTAAGGAATATTTTTAATGAATTTTTGAAAATCAGGAAAGCGATCCATGCACTTAGGCAGTGACTTAACTTTTTCGTCCAAAAAGACCCCAAAAGTGTCTTGGAATGTCTTGAAATTGTACACAGTCATAGTCAAGCATGCCCTGGAGAAGAATCTGTTGAATATATTTGCATATCTCTTGAAGAATATTTTTAATGAATTTTTGAAAATCCGGGAAGCGATCCATGCACTTGGACATTCCAAGTATGTTGGAATGTCTTGAAAGTGTACTCAGTCATAGTCAACGATGTCCTGAACAAGAATCCATTGAAAATATTTGCATATCTCTTAAGGAATATTTTTAATGAATTTTTGAAAATGAGGAAAGTCTGTGCACTTCGGCAGTGACTTAACTTTTTATTCAAAAAAAAAACCAAAAGTATCTTGGGATGTCTTGAAATTGTACACAGTCATAGTCAAGCATGCCCTGAACAAGATTCTGTTGAAAATCTTTGCATTTCTCTTGAAGAATATTTTTAATGAACTTTTGAATATCAGGAAAGCGATCCATGCACTTAGGCAGTGACTTAACTTTTTCGTCCAAAAAGACCCCAAAAGTATCTTGGAATGTCTTGAAATTGTACACAGTCATAGTCAGGCATGCCCTGAAGAAGAATCCGTTGAATATATTTGCATATCTCTTGAAGAATATTTTTAATGAACTTTTGAAAATCAGGAAAGCGATCCATGCACTTAGGCAGTGACTTAACTTTTTCGTCTCAAAAAAACCCCAAAAGTATCTTGGAATGTCTTGAAATTGTACACAGTCATAGTCAGGCATGCCCTGAAGAAGAATCCGTTGAATATATTTGCATATCTCTTGAAGAATATTTTTAATGAACTTTTGAAAATCTGGAAAGCGATCCATGCACTTGGACATTCCAAGTATGTCGGAATGTCTTGAAATTGGACTCAGTCATAGTCAACGATGCCCTGAACAAGAATCCATTGAAAATATTTGCATATCTCTTAAGGAATATTTTTAATGAATTTTTGAAAATGAGGAAAGTCTGTGCACTTAGGCAGTGACTTAAAGTTTTATTCAAAAAAGACCCCAAAAGTATCTTGGAATGTCTTGAAATTGTACACAGTCATAGTCAAGCATGCCCTGAACAAGAATCCATTGAAAATATTTGCATATCGCTTAAGGAATATTTTTAATGAATTTTTGAAAATCAGGAAAGTGATCCATGCACTTAGGCAGTGACTTAACTTTTTCGTCCAAAAAGACCCAAAAGTGTCTTGGAATGTCTTGAAATTGTACACAGTCATAGTCAACCATGCCCTGGAGAAGAATCCGTTGAATATATTTGCATATATCTTGAAGAATATTTTTAATGAATTTTTGAAAATCCAGGAAGCCATCCATGCACTTGGACATTCCAAGTATGTTGGAATGTCTTGAAATTGTACTCAGTCATAGTCAACGACGCCCTGAAAAAGAATCCATTCAAAATATTTGCATATCTCTTAAGGAATATTTTTAATGAATTTTTGAAAATGAGGAAAGTCTGTGCACTTCGGCAGTGACTTAACTTTTTATTCAAAAAAAAACCCAAAAGTATCTTGGGATGTCTTGAAATTGTACACAGTCATAGTCAAGCATGCCCTGAACAAGATTCTGTTGAAAATATTTGCATATCTCTTGAAGAATATTTTTAATGAACTTTTGAAAATCAGGAAAGCGATCCATGCACTTGGACATTCCAAGTATGTTGGAATGTCTTGAAATTGTACTCAGTCATAGTCAACGACGCCCTGAACAAGAATCCGTTGGAAATATTTGCATATCGCTTAAGGAATATTTTTAATGAATTTTTGAAAATCAGGATAGCGTTCCATGCACTTAGGCAGTGACTTAACTTTTTCTTCCAAAAAGACCCCAAAAGTATCTTGGGATGTCTTGAAATTGTACACAGTCATAGTCAAGCATGCCCAGAAGCAGAATCCGTTGAATTTATTTGCATATCTCTTGAAGAATATTTTTAATGAATTTTTGAAAATCAGGAAAGCGATCCATGCACTTGGACATTCCAAGTATGTTGGAATGTCTTGAAATTGTACTCAGTCATAGTCAACGATGCCCTGAACAAGAATCCATTGAAAATATTTGCATATCTCTTAAGGAATATTTTTAATGAATTTTTGAAAATGAGGAAAGTCTGTGCACTTAGGCAGTGACTTAATGTTTTATTCAAAAAAGACCCCAAAAGTATCTTGGAATGTCTTGAAATTGTACACAGTCATAGTCAAGCATGCCCTGAACAAGAATCCGTTGAATATATTTGCATATCTCTTGAAGAATATTTTTAATGAACTTTTGAAAATCAGGAAAGCGATCCATGCACTTGGACATTAGAAGTATGTTGGAATGTCTTGAAATTGTACGCAGTCATAGTCAACGACGCCCTGAACAAGAATTCCGTTGAAAATATTTGCATATCGCTTAAGGAATATTTTTAATGAATTTTTGAAAATCAGGAAAGCGATCCATGCACTTAGGCAGTGACTTAACTTTTCGTCCAAAAAGACCCCAAAAGTATCTTGGAATGTCTTGAAATTGTACACAGTCATAGTCAAGCATGCCCTGAAGAAGAATCCGTTGAATATATTTGCATATCTCTTGAAGAATATTTTTAATGAATTTTTGAAAATCCGGAAAGGGATCCATGCACTTGGACATTCCAAGTATGTTGGAATGTCTTGAAATTGTACTCAGTCATAGTCAACGATGTCCTGAACAAGAATCCATTGAAAATATTTGCATATCTCTTAAGGAATATTTTTAATGAATTTTTGAAAATGAAGAAAGTCTGTGCACTTAGGCAGTGACTTAACTTTTTATTCAAAAAAAACCCCAAAAGTATCTTGGGATGTCTTGAAATTGTACACAGTCATAGTCAAGCATGCCCTGAACAAGATTCTGTTGAAAATATTTGCATTTCTCTTGAAGAATATTTTTAATGAACTTTTGAAAATCAGAAAAGCGATCCATGCACTTGGACATTCCAAGTATGTTGGAATGTCTTGAAATTGTACTCAGTCATAGTCAACGATGCCCTGAACAAGAATCAATTGAAAATATTTGCATATCTCTTAAGGAATATTTTTAATGAATTTTTGAAAATGAGGAAAGTCTGTTCACTTCGGCAGTGACTTAACGTTTTATTCAAAAAAGACCCCAAAAGTATCTTGGAATGTCTTGAAATTGTACACAGTCATAGTCAAGCATGCCCTGAACAAGAATCCGTTGAATATATTTGCATATCTCTTGAAGAATATTTTTAATGAACTTTTGAAAATCAGGAAAGCGATCCATGCACTTGGACATTCCAAGTATGTTGGAATGTCTTGAAATTGTACGCAGTCATAGTCAACGACGCCCTGAACAAGAATTCCGTTGAAAATATTTGCATATCGCTTAAGGAATATTTTTAATGAATTTTTGAAAATCAGGAAAGCGATCCATGCACTTAGGCAGTGACTTAACTTTTCGTCCAAAAAGACCCCAAAAGTATCTTGGAATGTCTTGAAATTGTACACAGTCATAGTCAAGCATGCCCTGAAGAAGAATCCGTTGAATATATTTGCATATCTCTTGAAGAATATTTTTAATGAATTTTTGAAAATCCGGAAAGGGATCCATGCACTTGGACATTCCAAGTATGTTGGAATGTCTTGAAATTGCACTCAGTCATAGTCAACGACGCCCTGAACAAGAATCCATTGAAAATATTTGCATATCTCTTAAGGAATATTTTTAATGAATTTTTGAAAATGAGGAAAGTCTGTGCACTTAGGCAGTGACTTAACTTTTTATTCAAAAAAGACTCCAAAAGTATCTTGGGATGTCTTGAAATTGTACACAGTCATAGTCAAGCATGCCCTGAACAAGATTCTGTTGAAAATATTTGCATATCTCTTGAAGAATATTTTTAATGAACTTTTGAAAATCAGGAAAGCGATCCATGCACTTGGACATTCCAAGTATGTTGGAATGTCTTGAAATTGTACTCAGTCATAGTCAACGACGCCCTGAACAAGAATCCGTTGAAAATATTTGCATATCGCTTAAGGAATATTTTTAATGAATTTTTGAAAATGAAGAAAGTCTGTGCACTTAGGCAGTGACTTAACTTTTTATTCAAAAAAAAACCCAAAAGTATCTTGGGATGTCTTGAAATTGTACACAGTCATAGTCAAGCATGCCCTGAACAAGATTCTGTTGAAAATATTTGCATTTCTCTTGAAGAATATTTTTAATGAACTTTTGAAAATCAGAAAAGCGATCCATGCACTTGGACATTCCAAGTATGTTGGAATGTCTTGAAATTGTACTCAGTCATAGTGAACGATGCCCTGAACAAGAATCCATTGAAAATATTTGCATATCTCTTTAGGAATATTTTTAATGAATTTTTGAAAATGAGGAAAGTCTGTGCACTTAGGCAGTGACTTAACTTTTTATTCAAAAAAGACCCCAAAAGTATCTTGGGATGTCTTGAAATTGTACACAGTCATAGTAAAGCATGCCCTGAACAAGATTCTGTTGAAAATATTTGCATATCTCTTGAAGAATATTTTTAATGAACTTTTGAAAATCAGGAAAGCGATCCATGCACTTGGACATTCCAAGTATGTTGGAATGTCTTGAAATTATACTCAGTCATAGTCAACGACGCCCTGAACAAGAATCTGTTGAAAATATTTGCATATCGCTTAAGGAATATTTTTAATGAATTTTTGAAAATCAGGATTGCGATCCATGCACTTAGGCAGTGACTTAACTTTTTCGTCCAAAAAGACCCCAAAAGTATTTTGGAATGTCTTGAAATTGTACACAGTCATAGTCAAGCATGCCCTGAAGAAGAATCCGTTGAATATATTTGCATATCTCTTGAAGAATATTTTTAATGAATTTTTGAAAATCCGGAAAGCGATCCATGCACTTGGACATTCCAAGTATGTTGGAATGTCTTGAAATTGCACTCAGTCATAGTCAACGACGCCCTGAACAAGAATCCGTTGAAAATATTTGCATATCTCTTAAGGAATATTTTTAATGAATTTTTGAAAATGAGGAAAGTCTGTGCACTTAGTCAGTGACTTAACTTTTTATTCAAAAAAGACCCCAAAAGTATCTTGGAATGTCTTGAAATTGTACACAGTCATAGTCAAGCATGCCCTGAACAAGAATCCGTTGAATATATTTGCATATCTCTTGAAGAATATTTTTAATGAACTTTTGAAAATCAGGAAAGCGATCCATGCACTTGGACATTCCAAGTATGTTGGAATGTCTTGAAATTGTACTCAGTCATAGTCAACGACGCCCTGAACAAGAATCCATTGAAAATATTTGCATATCTCTTAAGGAACATTTTTAATGAATTTTTGAAAATGAGGAAATTCTGTGCACTTAGGCGGTGACTTAACTTTTTATTCAAAAAAGACCCCAAAAGTATCTTGGAATGTCCTGAAATTGTACACAGTCATAGTCAAGCATGCCCTGAACAAGAATCCGTTGAAAAGATTTGCATATCTCTAAATCTAATTTGATTTCCTCTCTTCATTATTCTATTTACTGACTGCAGAACTTCATACGGTATGTCCTGTCGGCTGTTGGAATGACATGAACTCATGCTCGATAGAACTGATGAGGAATCAGAGCAAATCAGTATCTTATTATGTCTAGCCTCTTTTACCCATCTTAGTGCCATCAACACTGTGTAGACCCCTAATATATCTGATGTTCTCCTATTTAGTCCAATTCTCTTTGCTGGTACAGCTACCCCAAATCCTGTCACTCCTGTTTCAGGTTCCTTAGCTCCATCTGTATATATGATTATAAATTCACTATATTCTCCCATTATATGACACTTAAATGCCCTTACCAAATCTATTTGGTCTTTTCCTTTCCTTTTAAGCTTGAGCAAGTGCCAGTCTATTTCTGGACCCTCAAGCATCCATATTGGTGTCACTGGGTAAACTATTGTAGGGCTTATTGTCAATTCTAATAGGAGCACCAACATGACTTTTAAAGAGCCCATATTATACCCTGTTACCCGAAGTTAAACTAGTTCCTGATGAAATATTTTCAATGGATTCTTGTTCAGGGCATGCTTGACAATGACTGTTCAAGACATTCAAAGATACTTTTGGGGTTTTTTGTGAAGAAAAAGTTAAGTCACTGCCTAAGTGCATGGATCGCTTTCCTGATTTTCAAAAATTCATTAAAGATATTCCTTAAGAGATATGCAAATATTTTCAATGGATTCTTGTTAAGGGCGTCGTTGACTATGACTGAGTACAATTTCAAGACATTCCAACATACTTGGAATGTCCAAGTGCATGGATCGCTTTCCTGATTTTCAAAAATTCATTAAAAATATTCCTTAAGAGATATGCAAATATTTGGATTCTTGTTAAGGGCGTCGTTGACTATGACTGAGTACAATTTCAGGACATTCCAACATACTTGGAATGTCCAAGTGCATGGATCGCTTTCCTGATTTTCAAAAATTCATTAAAAATATTCTACAAGTAATATGCAAATATTTTCAAAGGTTTCTTGTTCAGGGCATGCTTGACTATGACTGTGTACAATTTCAAGACATTCCAAGATACTTTTGGGGTCTTTTTTGACGAAAAAGTTAAGTCACTCCCTAAGTGCATGGATCGCTTTCCTGATTTTCAAAAATTCATTTAAAATATTCCTTAAGCGATATGCAAATATTTTCAATGGATTCTTGTTCAGGGCGTCGTTGACTATGACTGAGTACAATTTCAAGACATTCCAACATACTTGGAATGTCCAAGTGCATGGATCGCTTTCCTGATTTTCAAAAATTCATTAAAAATATTCTTCAAGAGATATGCAAATATATTCAACTGATTCTTGTTTAGGGCATGCCTGACTATGACTGTGTACAATTTCAAGACATTCCAAGATACTTTTGGGGTCTTTTTTGAATAAAAAGTTAAGTTACTGCCTAAGTGCACAGACTTTCCTGATTTTCAAAAATTCATTAAAAAATATTCCTTAAGAGATATGTAAATATTTTCAATGGATTCTTGTTCAGGGCATCGTTGACTATGACTGAGTACAATTTCAGGACATTCCAACATACTTGGAATGTCCAAGTGCATGGATCGCTTTCCTGATTTTCAAAAATTCATTATACATATTCTTCAAGAGATATGCAAATATTTTCAACAGATTCTTGTTAAGGGCATGCTTGACTATGACTGTGTACAATTTCAAGACATTCCAAGATACTTTTGGGGTCTTTTTTGAAGAAAAAGTTAAGTCACTGCCTAAGTGCATGGATCGCTTTCCTGATTTTCAAAAATTCATTTAAGATATTCCTTAAGAGATATGCAAATATTTTCAATGGATTCTTGTTAAGGGCGTCGTTGACTATGACTGAGTACAATTTCAAGACATTCCAACATACTTGGAATGTCCAAGTGCATGGATCGCTTTCCTGATTTTCAAAAATTCATTAAAAATATTCTTCAAGAGATATGCAAAACTTTTCAACGGATTCTTGTTTAGGGCATGTTTGACTATGACTGTGTACAATTTCAAGACATTCCAAGATACTTTTGGGGTCTTTTTTGAATAAAAAGTGCATGGATCGCTTTTCTGATTTTCAAAAATTCATTAAAAATATTCCTTAAGCGATATGCAAATATTTTTATGAATGTGGGAACATTCATGTCGACTGTTGCTCTCTCAGGCCCCAAACATGATGTAACAGTGGAGTATGGTTTTGAATCATACCAGCCCTTCACAACCACCTCCATTTAGCTTTACTGTCATTCCACTCCCATGTGTTTCCATGGCGATGCCTGACAGAGCAAACATAGGATCATCACGTTTGAGAGGCAAATCAATGCCTGTGTCTATGCAGCAGTGAGGACAATGCAGCCGTCAACAAATCCATTGCCACGCTCTTTTCATGAATAAAGTTTGAACACTGATTTACAGTGATACAGTCATATCATGGATTACTCATTGGACTACGATACTGTTGCAGTGCACAGAGAAAAGTTGGGTTTAATTCTTCAGGAAAAACTCTCATGTTTGAAGACAGATTCTCAGCGTGAGTCTCAGGTTGCCAGTATGTGGCCTGGGTGCTTGGAGCTGGTTATCTGTGATACTGTGATCTCATTCCAGATCAGATTTGACATCGCTCTGTTGCCCTGTGATTCATGTGGACTGGAATTGTAAGAAAGTGCACACCCATTTATATAACTCTCTAATATCACAGCTCCTTGAACTCCAGAAGGATGAATGTTGTTTTAAGTTCGCGCACACAAACGCTGCAATGAAGTTTGTTGCACAGAGATTGTAAATCAGTAATTCCAGGAGCAGTTCAGCAGTTAAAGCTAAAGCCAACTTGTCAGTCACTGGTACAATTAAAAGCATTATTCAATCAGGGAATTAAATTGAGCTATCCCAGTGCCAAGGCCCTGGCATTGTGCTTGCTGTCCGCCTGTTTTTGGCTCCAATAATACTTTTAGTTTCACTTCTGTCATGGTAGAGCTCCTGACTTGGCTCCATCAAGAGTGCCAACTTATCAAAACTATCAAAACTATCAAAACAAACATCTCAACACTCAATAGATAGAGTGGCACATCCTAAAAATCTGCTCACTTTTCCTCTACTGCCACCATGAGGCCTACAGTCATGTTATAAACCTGCAGTACTGTATGTTGAATGGCCACAACACAGGGTAATAAGCACTTCAAAAGAAATTGCCTAACACGATTAACAGCGAGCAAGTGAACGTCAGAACCATTATTTTTGCTTAAAAAACCTTTTGCAGCTGATGTTAATTTTTGTTCTGAGGCGTGAAATATTTTATGTTTATACATTATAGAGACTGTGCATCCTTTACTAGTATCTGAAGTACTGCATTTAACGGTGAAAACGCACACACAAATACACGCACGCACATTTAAAATGCAAAAAAAAAAAAAAAAAAGGGAATGCAAAAAAGTGTAGCACAGGACATCAAAGGTTTGCCCTGTGACACCCTCTTAACAAGAGGATAATTTGTACTGGCAGGAGTAGGGATGGCATGAGGGAAGAGAGTACCATCTGCACAAATTATATAAGACCTCTCATGAAATCTGAAAGTCTTCTCTGAAGCGCTTTTTTTTTGCCTCCTTTCACCTCTGCTCACTAACTCTGCTTGTTTATACCCTGAACTCTACTACTCTACTCCCTCCTGGCTTCATATTGCCTTTGATATTCCCTGTTCTCACATGAAGAGAACGCAGACCTGACAGCAGTGCCGTCTTGTTTCTTGCCAAAACCACCAGCAAATGAATAGTTTTACTCTATTGTTTCCTCCCTGCCCCCAACACCTCTTAACTCACATCTGTCTTATCATTTGACAGCACTAGAGGGAGCTATTGTTGGCCACAAGGACAGAGACATTTTGAAAGGTCACATGTAGTCATATGATGAGTCAGAGTGCCTCATACAAGCCTGTCACTGCAGCGTCCAATCTTTGTCCTCTTGGACTTTTTGGAGAGTAGGTCACTTGTTGTCATAGATGAGAGATTGTATGTTGGGGAGAAAAAAATGTAGAAGGAGACGCACAGGAGGAGGCTATTGTCAGTTTGACATACCAGTGGATGTCAGTGTTATGGTGACACACCGCAGACTGCACATTGTCACCTGGCATAGCAGCATTTGGAAAACTGAGCATGAGTGGGAGCTCTAGTGAGAGATTCACTTCAGTTTATCAAAACCACACTTTCAACACATAAATATAAAGCATGGCTATAGACTCTCAAACTGTATACAAGTCTCTAAACTGTAAGGAGCTGTCTGCTTTTTTTTTTCTTGTCGAAGCTTGATTGTTATCCCCAGGGACGATGCTGGCTGGTTGAAGGAACTGGAGAGTCCAAATTAAAAAAAACAGCTTAAATGGTGCAATATGAAGTAATAGCCAGTTCAGCTTCCTGTCAGGGGAGCTCTCAACAAACTCAGAGCCCCCTGTTTCGCTCTCGCTCTCTCTCTCTCTCTCACTCTCACATACTGGAACTGCATGAAGTAACATGCCAAAGCGGCTTCATCTATATGATACTGTAACTTAGCTAATAAGAGCAGTATTCTGTATTTTCACATGCGTGTTTGCAATCATGCTCGCAGTTTTTTTCTGCGTCTCCCCTGACAGACAACCAGTAGAGAGGCTGGTGACAAGTTTAGATTTAATTGCAGCAGCACACCAACTGCTTTCGTGCGTCAAACAGAAAGCAACCTAGCTCTTTGGTTTTTTTTGTTTGAAATTGGTGGCAAATATATAAATGAATAAATAAATAAAAAACGATGAATCTGACTCTTCGTGGAACAGAGTGGATGTAGCCCGCATGCCTGTCATTCTTTCATCTCCTCTTTCCTCCACGTAGGACTCCCATCCCACTGACAGACAGACGACAGACACCGATTTTTTCCATTTTGATATTAAATGTAACGCAGTTTCTGGAGCTGTTAAAATGATGACAAACACACAGCGGGAGCTTCTTCTGCTGAGACTTGAGCCTTTGCAGCTATGCATGGTGTCCATCACAACTGTCATCACTCATGTCAGAATCATACAGAAATCCCTCCCCCTTTTAAAAAAAAAATCATTAAGCATTTATATCAGATAAATGTCAGTGACGTGAATAACAGATAGTGTGTATATATATATATGCAACTAATATGGTGGGAGTCACCGTGCATTTGTTGGCTTGCAGATGTTGAGCTGTCAAGGGCAATGAATCAAGCATCACCAAGGAAACAGAAGTAGCATGAAGACTGAGATGTCAGCAAGAGAGCAGATCTTTTGAATTTGCTACAATGGCTCTTGGCTGCAGTTGCTGTTGTGATCTTACCTGAGAGAGAATATGGGAGAAAAAAAACAAAAAAACAAAAAAAACAGCTAAACTTGCTCACAACTGTCTGTACAATTTGACGTTATCTGATTTCGATAGTGACAGAGCTGCTGCAGAGAAGAGGCCTCTTAGCTGAGGGATGAAGAGTGCCGGAAAATATCAGCTGCTCCCAAAACATTAATTTACTGATATCTCAGAGCAGGACAACAAATATAGCTCTGCGGATATCAGCCAGCTCCATCAATGGAGGCCATGCAAGCTTCTAATCAGCCAATACATCAGCGACTGGCACTCGAGGCTTTGCTCACAGCCCGTTGCCCATCAGTGTTTCTGCTCCAGAATGTTTTGCTGAAAGATAGAGAGGGGAGAAATGTCACGGTGACGCTACACAGCACTTTAGTCACTGTATAAAATGGGACTAAAACCAAGAAGGATGCTACTTAGTGATTTTTTCGTGCCTTTGAATTGCACCGTTCTGCTTTTATCTCATTATCAGCTTTATCTCAGCCTTGCCGATATCTCTATTTTGTTATTTAGACCAACTGTAGTCTCATTTATGATTCATTCTCCCATTCTTATGCACAACTCTGTTCACATTCTGTCCACATCAAATTCAATTCAACTGGATTTTTTCTTCTTTTTTTCTTTGTGTATAGTGCCAGTTAATGGAGAGAGAAAACTCCCTTTTAACAGGAAGAAATCCGGCAGGAGAGATGAGAGAAATGGAGGGGGAAGGGGTTGGTGAAGAAGGTGGGGGGATGAAAAGAAGAATGGAAAGGAGATAAAGGATACATAGAGAATAGGAGCATTAAAAAAGTCAATAACATTAATAACATCTTCATCATCTCACCCAAAGTGTGGCATGCCCTCAGAAAGCTTTAGATGAAGGATGGATGAGGATAGTATCTATCTTCTATTTTGACCGGCGCAGCTTCTCTAGACTTTACGGTACTGGTTGAGCGAATCCGGAAATCCACTGACCAATTGCATTTGGCTTGAGCCATCCCACGTGACGCCACTAAAAGCCAATCAAATCTGTGCATCCCGCTAAATATGAGTGACAGACAAGGAGACGAGTGAGCTATACAGCGAGAGAAGACGGAGAAAAAAGAGTGTTTACAGCGAGAGAAGACACAGAGAAAAGAGTGTTTACAGGGAGAGAAGACACAGAGAAAAGAGAGTTTACAGCGAGAGAAGACACAGAGAAAAGAGAGTTTACAGCGAAAGAAGACAGAGTAAAGAGAGTTAACAGCGAGCGAAGACAGAGAAAAGAGTGTTTACAGCGAGAGAAGACAGAGAAAAGAGTGTTTACAGCGAGAGAAGACACAGAGAAAAGAGTGTTTACAGCGAGAGAAGACAGAGACGAGTGAGCGATACAGGTAGAGAAGAGTGTGCAAGAGAAAAATAATTAACATGGCGCTCTCTAAGAAGAGAAAAGTGGACAGCAAAAATAGAGCTTTCAACCCAGAATGGACAGACTCATTCATGTTCAATCTTCCCCCCTGGAAGTACAAAACCAGTCTGTCTCATATGTTCAGAGACAGTGGCACTTGGCAACGTGAAACGCCACTATGAGACCAAACACAACATTTTTGACCAAACACACCCACTCGAATCAAATAAGCAAGAGAAGAAGAGAGAATAAAATAATACATTATGTTCAGTGTTACATCTGTATAAAAATGACAATAAATATTGTCGAAATGTTTTTGAATTGTTCTTTCTGTATTTGATCTGACAGTCAGCTGTTGATTACATGCAGACTACTAGGCTACTTCAGTATATATCCCACTACTAAATAATAACGCAAGTTAGACATTATGCTGTTCCGGACCTTTGCTTGAGGAAATTTTCTCAAAGTGGACCTATTAGAATTTTAGCTGATTATCCCTGGTATATAATATGTCGTCATAGCTATAGTTGTAGTACTTGAGCTGTGGCGTTGAACCTCTGGAATCAGGGATACCTCTAAAATAAGATCACACACACACACACACACACACAGAGGAGGAGGTGAGAGATAAGAGAGTGAGAAAGTGCTCACTGCATAGGTCTATATATGGCAGCATCACTATGCGATGGTCCAGAGTTCACTTGAACCAGCCCTAACTATGTGCTCTATTAAAGAGGAAAGCGTTAAGTTGAACTCTAAATGTATAGGGAGAGCGTCTGCCTCCATGGTTCCACAGGAGAGGAGCTCGGCAGCTGAACATAGCTATGCCTCCCATTCGACTCTTAGAGACAAGCAAGTCTGCATTTTCAGAGTCGTCTATTTGTGCAGTAAGGAATAATCACCTCTTTGAGATATGACATTGCCTGATCACTGAGTGCTTTATGTATGAGAGGGAGGAGGATTTAAAATTCTATTCTAAATTGTACGGGGAGCGAGTGTAAAGAGCTCAGCACACGAGAGAGTGATCTCTTTTCCTGGTTCCTGTCACCATCCTGATAATGATGAGTTGCAGCAGTCTATAGTCTCGAGATAATAAAGGCACGAACAAGCTTTTCAGCATCCTTTAAGGACAGGATGCTGTCTGATTTTGTCACCGTTAGCACGAGTAGAATGTGACTTGAACCGTAATCGCTAAAAACATTTACCTTCAGTTCAGTTTGTATTATTATTTTATTCAGCTTGAACGTGCAATGGCAATAAAGGTTTTCACCTCTGTCTTTTTTGCAGACTTTGTGAACCTGCATTCCCAAACAAACAAACAAACAAAGTTTTCTTTGGTTTATTTCGATGCCACCAGGATACCACCAGTCCTACTGGAGGGCGATAATTGTGTTTTCACTGGCACTAATGTTTGTACTGACATGTGTATGTCTGACAGTTCCTCTGCACTGCGCGAGCAATTTATTCACTCTATAACGCCAGTTTTGATGTCTGCTTTGCCTGCCATGAGTTTGCTACTATAGCGATGCCACGTCTTCATTATAGCAGTGGTTTTGATGCCCCCCTCCTCTTTCCGTCACCAGCAATGACGCTCCGCTGCGCCCATCAGCTCCCATCAGACTTTCTCTGCATGTGAGGAGCTCTTCCAACTGCTGTTGCACTAATTCATGTTGCTAATTAGCTGACAAACATTGTACAGTTCAACTGAAGAGAGCTGGCACGTTTACTACACACACACAGGCTTGCACAGGGATTCTTGTAAAGACACTGAACTGACTTCCATTCAGTTGGATAAGCTATAACCAAATTAAAATATGAATGAATTAAAAATGAAAGATCTTTCCTCATTTTTTCCTAATTAAAATATAAACTGTAGCTTTTACCCCTTTTGCTATATGTGTGCATCCTGAGAGACAAAATGACCACCGTCCCCTTTCAAATCATGCAGAATAATGTGGCTACCATGGTAACCAACTCCTTGAAAGTAATAACAGTATTATCTGATTTTCTAGACTGCCTTTAACTTTGTAATGTAAATGAAACACTTACAACTGACTGATTGCAGGAGCCCCTATTAGTGCGTTTTTCTGTGAGACGTATCACTCCCATCCTTCACTCATATCAGATGCAAGCATAAGGAAAGACAGGCGGCTGAAAAGTTTCCGTCTCTGACCGTCTCGCTTTCTCTCTCTCTCGTGCTCTTTTTTTTCTCTCTCTCTCTGCGGCTTTTCACTGTCTGTCTTTCTGGTTGAAGTGACTCTGAGGCAGGCAGAGCTGTCACAAACCATCACAGCTCCATACAGTGAGCGCCATAGTAGGCCTTTAAAGCAGAGGCACAGTCTGGTCCATGTGGCTGTGTCTTTTCTTTTTTTTTCTTCTTTTTTTTTATCATAATAATGTCATAGAGATCCCATGATATTTTATGATGAATTGTTTTTTATTCATCACCTACGAGTGCATAAAATACAACACGTAGACGACGTTAGAGAAGCTGCTCTCCACATGAAGGTCGTGGGGGTGCTGCTGGAGCCAATTTTTGCTGACTTGACTTTAAAGATGCCGTACATAATCACAGTAGGTGCAATATGTTGCTACTTAAGAATTTGAGCTGTACTGATAAAGGTTATTTTGTCTCCAATGCAATCACTGTGATAAACCAACTACAGTCAATTTAAATGTAAGCTGGATATTGTGGATATGAATGCAATGGTGGCCCAACACTGTTCTTATTCATGTGAATGCACATACATGGTGGTGAGACCAAAGACCTAAATTCCTTCTACAACTAGACAATAGCAATATATTCTATTCTATACAATTGTGATTCAAATAGGGCAGAAAACTGTTCGAGGAATGGTTGAATTGTTTTGCACCTCTAGCAACGCTGCAATCAGAGATGTAAAATCATGTGGTTTCTTTTTCTTTCCATTTTTGCAAGCGTCACTGATTGGAAAAACTGAAATAAATGTCATCTTTTGTATTATCTTTTTCCATTTTTTTTTGGTGATCCCATACAAGCACTTCAGGTTTTTAAAGGGTTAAAACTCACCAGCCAGCCTGGATTGCTATGCTTCACTGACAAATGTTTATACTTAGCATTTATTAATCTCAAAACTGCAGAAATTGCCAAATCCACTGCCAACACAGCTTACATGAAAGGCTACCCTCTGGCAAACCTAAAGAGTTGCCTCGCTCTTCTGAGTGAAAGTCTAGATTGAAGCTTATATTAGCTGCTGATTTACAGTCACTTAACAGCAGGTGTTGTCCTTTCAATGAACCATAGAGAGCGTAATCAATTTAGCACTGTATGAGCCGTGCAATGACAACACTTTATCGGTGGCATCAGGTCATTCCAACTGTACCAATAGTAGGCGAGCTGCCGGGGGCTTAGATACAGGTTTAACTGTGAAAGAACTTACAAGTCTTTCATCCTCAGCATCGCTATGCCACAGCAGGTCCATTAGGCGTCATGATGCAGTGTGCAGTAATTGGTATTTCTGTTGGTGTGTAGCTTCTTTATCCCAGAGCTGACCTCACACTGTGCTGGAGACTGTGTGAAATCAGAGCTGCAGAGAAAACATGACTGAACCTGTACATGTAACTCAAATAAACACCGACAGAGAAAATTCATTTGTTCATTGTTTGATTGGGTTGGGTGGAGGGTGCTGTGTTTGTTTGTTTGTTTGTTTGTTTTGCCCCAAATATCTACCTCTCTGCATTAAAAAAACAATATTTAAATCCCTTTAAATAACTCATGCATATATTGAACATGCAATAAGATGACGCACAGCTAAAGGGAAGTTCAGGTTCTGCACAGTATCTTATGGCATGTTTCCATTAGCTCGACTCAACTCGACACGGCACGGTACGGTTCATTTGCTTTTCCACAAGCAATAGTAGCTGGTACTTTTTTTAATACCTGCTCGGACAAGGTTCCAAGCGAGCTAAGCCGATACTATGCGTGACATCGTCAGACTCCTGTGCACTGATTGGTCAGAGTGCCATCACAGGAAGCGACACAAGAATCAAACCGAACAATGCTGAATTATGGATCAGTTATTAGCGAGCATTAGCATTAGCAGAGGAGTTTTGTTATTTACCCTGCCACTGTATTTCAGGTCAGTGATTGTGTCAGGGTCTGTGCTGCGGTCATGGAGGAAGTAAACAAATCTGATTCATTAGAATCATGAACTGATTCTAATGATTCAGTACATAAAAAAATACTTTCCAAGTCATTAGTTTGTGTGTATAAAACGAAGTCACAGTTTCATGCAGCAGTGCTGTGATGACCCCGCCCACGTTAAGGAGGTACTTTAAGGTAATGGAAAACCAACCATACCCTGCAGACTCGAGCTAAGGCGGTAGTATATAGTGGAAAAAACGCCATAGGCCACTGGCCCAGTTTGGGGGTTACAGCTCTTATTGTTCCTGTCACCACTGGGACCACAGTTGCCTTTACTCCCCACATGTTCTTGAGCTCCTCTCTCAGCCCTTGGTATTTCCCTAGCTTCTCGTGTTCCTTCCTATTGATGTTGCTGTCGCTTGGGGTTGCCACATCTATCACTACTAACCTCTTCTGCTGCTTATCGACAACCACTATGTCCGGTTGATTAGCCGCCACCCGTTCGTCTGTCTGGGTCTGGAAGTCTCACAGGATCTTAGCTCTGTTGTTCTCAACCACCTTGGACCGCCGGTCCATACTCGGCACAGAATCAGATGTCCCTAGACTCTGAGACATGCACTGTTTCAGGGGCATCTTAACACAGTCTACAACTTGAGTCCTACCAGGTGTGATAGACCCCAGCCTCTATTGATCTAGTGCTTAGCGCCTGCTCCTGTGCAGCCATGATCAGCACCTCTGTGCTCTCTTTCAGTCTAGCTTTCTTCAGCCATTGGTATAGTATGTTTCTTTCCAATATGAGCCATGAACATGCCATGTAGGAGCTTGTTCGTTCATGTTTGCATCTCTGGCTCCTCCTCTCTGTTGGATTTCAGTTGCCTGAGGCATTCACTTAGCAGGTCAATCATCCTGACATATACTTGGATGTTAGTTGTTTCATCCTGGATAGTGGCTTTGACACTTCCTCGTCTTCTGCCTACTTCCATCCACTTAGGGTACAACCACTGTGGGCTGAACCTCGGGGTTCTATCTCTTGCTTTGGACAGGCAATTATGCCAGCAGGGTATCTTAATACCGGCAGAGCATAGGTATTGATGATCTTGTTCCAACCATTCCGTTGACTCTTGAGGACTTGTCTGCCTCGGTGTAGGTGTTTGGGAACCATGGGAACCAGGAAGAGGCAGCAAGGAGATCTGCCACAGCCAAATATACATATATATGTGTCATCAAAATCTGGTTTCTACAAATGGCAAAGGCTGGTGGCCACTTTGATGCGTTAATAAGCTGTTTTGATTTTTGTGTGTCAAGCATGTTTGAGTGGCAGAGGCGATCCCAACAGCGACACCACTCCAAAATCAATTAAAACCATTTTGCTAAGAGCCCTGCCCGGCTTAGAAAGAGGAAAAGTAATTTCTCGCTCTCTCCCTCAAAATACAGATTCACAGTCATTTGAAGAATGTGGACCAAGTAATGCAGAGATATGAAGTCCTCGGGGAGTTAGACGAAGTCTGGGATTCAGAGAACTCAGCTGTAATGCTGCTGCTGCATGCGTATTGCTAACAGCATGCCTGCAGCAACTTGGATGGATAAGTGCACCCGCAGATTGTTGTCGAGGGTTAAATACTGTTTCCTTCTGACAAAAACTACAGAGGGAAAATGTATTTTTACGACTCAATCCACTCTTGTGTCCAGTGCGAAAGAATTAGCGACATCTAATGGTGAGATTGCAGATTTTAACATATGGAAGATTCCTTCACTCATTCCGTATTTTCCCGAGTGCGTCAGAGAACTACAGTGGCTTTTGTTTTCCAAAAAAAGATGTCATTCTCATTCAGAATGCATGCACTGGCTGGTTTGTCTTTTTGGACTGCTGCAGAAACATGGCAGCACAAGAGGCTGTCAAGATCCTCGCCTAAAGTACATATAAAAGGCTTATTCTCAGGCTACAAACACCACACTGTTTTCATTATATAGATGTACAAACATCCTTTTGTGTAGTACACTCAATAACCACACACAGCTATAATAAACGCTAAATGTTACGCACTGAACCTTTAAATCTTACCCTTATTAGCCTAAGTCAAACGTGTCAGAGCAGTTGGATTTACTGTATATATTCATTTGACTTCCTGGGAATGTTTAATATGGCTGAACTAATATCATGTAATTTAGTGCTGTTGATTTTAAATTGCCCACTGATTTAAAAAACGATTATATCTTCTCTCCTCGTAAAAACCTTACCATCGTTACAGTTGATTAAAAAAAATACAAATAAAAATCAATGTGGACCTATACAATATTTCTGATAATAAGAGTAATAAGAAAATAAGAGTCCAGATTTGATTGTACATTATGATTTATGAGGTTCTCTGTTGGGGAGGGCAAATGGGATTTGGCATGGACTGGTGACTGGTCCAGGGTGTGTCCTGCCTTTCGCTCTTTGTCATCTGGGATTGGCACCAGTGACCCTCATGTAGAGGATAAAGCAGCATATGAATGAGTCAGTGAGTGAGTGAGTGAGTGAGTGAGGTTCTCTGTTGCACAAGTGCACTGCTCATAGCATGAAGGGCTTGGAAGTTGTTGGGTTTTATTTTTTTTTTAAAGTGAGGTGTGGCAAAGTTGCTTGGGCAACATCAGATTTTTGCACAGTCAACACATATGCGTGCATGGCTGTCTGCAGGTCCACACATGGTGGTTACGTGTTGTTATTTTGCCACCAGAGGAGGAGACTCTGTACTTCTGTTTATGGATTTGTGGACATGACGTGCACATGTGTGCAGTAAGTGAGTGATGAATGCAGGTGAGAGGGATCAGGCAGCGGACTCAAAGGCAATGTTTGAGAAAGTGTTTGTCATAACAGTGTAAAGTATGTGTGCCCTAAACGGTGTGTCTCTGTGTGTATATGTCCGTACGGAGGGGGAATATGTAAGCGTATTTGTTTAGGGGAGTGAAGTGCATGACTCAGCCTGAGGTAGGCAGCTCATGTTTGTTCTGCTTGGCAGGCAGTAGAGATGAGATCGAATGAACCCAATCATTAGAAGCTCTGGGCTCTGCCAAAAAACACACACACAACCAGCTCAGAAATCTTAATCTGTAACTCTGCACTCCCATCTGGTTTGATTGAGTATTAAAGTACTGATTGCTTTGATTGCAACCAAAATAAAAAGGATATCGTGTTGTCAATTTTACTTGTTTCACTCCATCTTAAACAAGCGTAAACAGAGGATAGATGGATTTATTTTTTTTACTATACCGGCGCCACTCTAAACTCTCATTACAGGAGGAACACGAAAACGAGTTAAAGAGAATGGCATTGCTGTTAATGTTGCAGTGGCTCCTCGAAGCTTATAAGCTATCATCTGATTCACTCTCTGACCACCAAATTTGCTGTGTGACTTATTGCCGGTGCCATCAGTACTTTAGTTTGACCTTTAACAGGATTTAATACTTGTTTCCTGGAGACCGTGGCCCTCTCGGTTTTCCTGTCTCAGATTTCACTGGCAGATAAATGTTGTTGCAGCTCACAGGTTCATGGCCCTGACAATTGTTGTTGTGCATTCAAAGATTATGGCCTGTGTGAACTGAATTTAAGGACGTTTTAGACAGAGGCCTGGTCAATTAGGGAAATAACTACTCTAGCTGGCAACGGCAAGATATCCCTCGTGTCGTAGATTGTGATGTTTGAATTCAGTGACTCAGTAATCTGGCGGTGCATTAACTGTACCTCGAAAAGCCTTTTCCTCTGCCCACACACTTCCGCTTTCATCCATGAGACATCTCGGTTTTACATGCGCAAACCAAAAGCTTAAGTGTGACCATGAAAAGCAAATGTTGTTTCACAGCCTGGAGTTTGAAAGATACCATCTGCTCTGCTGTTGTTACCTAACAGCGTAAAAAAAAGGACAAGCCTGTACCTGCGAGGGCTGATGATGAAATGTGTGTGCGTGTGCTTGTATTTACCTTTTTCTGGCACAAACGCTGACCTATCTAATTCAGTTCAATTCAATTCAAACACTTTATTTGACCCTCAGGAGCAATTAAAGGGCACAGAGAGCATCACATATGACAAAGACAGGACAAAAACCAACGTAAGTACTGTCCGCAGTGACCGATCATAACTCAAGTGCTTAAGGTAAGATAAAATGCCGTGTGCATATTAAGTCATAGCGGAACTGTCTGTGTGGAAAAGGACAATAGGAAAAGGGAAGGGTCAGGGTTCAGATGGGGGGGCAACAGTTGCTCAGTGACGGTAGCTGAGTGGTAGAACAAGTCGTAAGAGTAAGAGTAAAGCAGCTTTGAGTGGTCATCAAGACAAGAAAAGTTTGGGGTCACTTAGAAATGTCCTTATTTTTGAAGGAAAAGCACTTTTTTCAATAAATATAACATTAAATGAATCAGAAATACACTCTATACATTGTTAATGTGGTAAACGACTATTCTAGCTGCAAACGTCTGTTTTTTTAATGGAATATGTACATAGGTGTATAGAGGCCCATTTCCAGTGTTCTAATGGTACATTGTGTTTGCTAATGGCGTTAGAAGGCTATTGGATGATTAGAAAACCCTCAAAAACCCTTGTGCGATGATGTTAGCACAGCTGAAAACAGTTTTGCTGGTTCTTTGACGAAAGGGCAAAATTATTATTTTGAATAAAAGTCTTTTATTTCTATTATTGTCAATGTCTTGACTATATTTTCTATTCATTTTGCAACTCTTTTGATGAATAAAAGTGTGAGTTTTAATGGAAAACACAAAAAAAAATTGTATAGGTGACCCCAAACTTTTAAAGACCAGATGCTCTCCTCCTCTGTGTCCTGCATCCTGGACAGCCCAGTGTCTGTCCACTAAACTGCAAATGAAAAGACACAAGCAAATGTGTTCTCGTGCATGTATTATAAGAGCACAGCTGTACTTTGTCATGACACATTAGAATTTTTTACCCACGCTGCAACCAAGAGTTCCCATAACTGTACCTGACGCGTTCAGTGCGGTCACGGCTGTCTGCTGCTGGCAATGTTTGTTTATGAACACCTGGTGTAATGATACCTTTAGTAAGTGTGCCCTGACTGAGATGTTCATCTATCTGTTCACTTAATTTAAAAGCCTGTAATTGCCCACTATTCAGTGAGAGTGATAATTTACAATAAAATGCATCAAGGTATTTCTTGAAAACACCTGTCAGGGCGAGATAATGGAAGTGACATGTGGTGGTCTGAGCTTATTTCAGCATCCTATAGGAAATGAAGGGTATTTAAATAAACATATAAATAAACCACCTGTAATTGTAGAAGGAAAACAGATGATGCTTTCAACCCGTTTTTCACTTAAAACCTTTTTTCCGGTGAATGTGCATGTGAACTGATATCTGAAGCAAATTACAGTGCAAACATGTGCCTGTAGAATAATTACCATTCATTCAGATACAAGTACTTTCATCTATTTCTTTTATAGCGGCCATGGAAAAAGACTAAGTTATATGTTGCATAGAAATGATTAAGTAAGAGGGGGAAAAAGGTCATCGGATGGAGAAGGAGACACAGACAGATATGCGACAGGGGGAAAAAAATGGTGGCTTGACAGTCATTTTATATTAATACTCTACATTAAGAGCCGCTGTGATTAATAATTTATCTCCTCAAAAATGTAGTGACTTATGCTCCTGGCAGCCTCGTACAGTCAAGCCTTGTGACTGTTTATACGAATACAGTTGTGGGCCTAATTCCGGATAACTGAGCTCGAGTTTTATTTTGTTTTATTGTGTTTAACCTGAGCACAAACTGGCTTAATAACACAAAAGGCTTAAAATGACACCTCTGACTGCAACACCCCCAGCTACATATGAATAATCACAGGTTATAACGCAGTGTGTAATCTTCTGAGCTAATGTGAAGTGCGCCGTGTGTGTGCAAATTGGACTGTGTCTCTATGTCGTTTGACTAATCCCACATTTACCAAGGGATTGAAGAGCGGCACATTTGACTCTACTCTGGTGCAAACTGTCAAAAACTGCATTACAAATTCTACAGTACTGTGTAAGCTTGGTGCCAGTCCCCCCCCCCCCCCTCTCTCTCTCTCTCTATATATATATATATATATACAAATATTCTTCATTCTCCCGTGGCCCATCAGCAGCGGCAGTGGAATCAGAGCATTCAACACATGTATTGTCTGGAGTATTGTTAGTTTTTTATTGTTTAATCTTTCCAAATGTGTTGGTTTGCCAAACGCGGTTTACTTCACAAACTTGTGCTTATCTCACAGGATCCACATATTGCAACAGAACAAAGACAGGTTCCACTTTTTTTTTTTTTTTTTTGTTGGTTATCTTCCCTTCATGTCAACCCATCTGGATTATTCCTCATCCCCTTATGCTGCTTTGCTTTGCCTCTCTGTTATGTCTCCCTCCGTTCTCTTGGAGTAAAAGCGGCCAGAAGTATTTTCAAAAGTTTCTTTGACTTGCCTTTTGGATCCGTCCAAACAGAGAGCTTTTGTTTAGTTATTTATAATTTCAGACGGCATTTTTTATTACAAGGCTCATAGCATCAATGAGCACCATCAGTTTGAACTCCAGATTTATCAACAAAATCCAGGGCACATGAGTGTCAATGACTTGAGTTGCACAGCATCTGTGATTTGAAGTGGCACTTGCCTCTCTTTGTGTGAATATATGCATCCATGTCTGTATCTGGAAGTGTTAATTGCTACACATTCCTGTGCATAATGCTGACAAAATTAATTGAGACCAGAGAAAAGGAATGGAAAAAAAAAATACTTTTGGGGTCATAACATGAAAATGTTTGTATGATGAAATAACTAAAATAAAACTCTGTGCGCTGAGCCTCTTTTGGCTGACACCATCTCAACATATAACGCTGTAGGGATAGTAAATTATTCACTATATTATTTATTATTTGAACAAACGGTCCTCTTTGAGTCCCATGCAGTGCTCAAAGGTTATGAAGGACACTCCTAAGGAGGCTGAGGCAATCGAGACTTATCTGGGAGACGGGAGCTGGACCCTGTTATGAGGTGCATACAATGCAGACTCCTCAGTTTCCATGGAGACCTATTATGATCCCCAGAATCCACTGCACTTGCAAACATTCCTCTAGAAAAAAAAAGACATCGTTTTTTTTTTCTCCAAGCAAACATTCTTGTGGATAGTTGCCAAAATCGGCGTGATGAGTCAAAGAGGAGCTCATCCTCTGTCCTAACGTGATGCTGCTGGACTCCGTTACAGCTGCCTTCGAGCTGCCTGCCTGTGATAACAGGCTATAACTCGGCCACGCAATAAGCAGCCAGAGGAGGAGAACTGAGCTAATTTTAGGTGCAGCGATATGTAGACCAGGTGTAATGCACATGGCCTACCTAGCCAGCGCTGTTAAGCTGTATATTAATTCAGCAGAGTTGGACTTATACATATGGAGAAGCTGAGCCAATAAGCCACGTAATTTATCAATGTCTAATCCCATTTGAGCGTACCTTTTCCTGGCAGCCAAGCCTTTGTTTGTATTCCTGTTGTACATGCATTGCTCTTAATAAAAAAAAGGGAAAATGTTTAATTTTACTCCCATTAAAGTGTTTGTTTATCCATAATTCTGATGCAAGGTACTGTATATAAGATATATCTAATAGTATTCGGTAAACATCTCTTTTGGTGCCTCTGGAAAAAGAATAATTTCAGCAGTTGTTCGGGAAGTTTTAGCTGCACTGAAATTTATGAACACAGCCAGGGGAGGAAAATCATTTCTACTGCTCCCAAGGAACAAAACCAAACAAAACAGTATTCATGTTGCAATCAGACCGTTTTCAGAACTCAAAACTCCCCATTGATTAAAAAAAAAAAAAAAATAATGCAATTATGTTTTGTATGCCTATGCAAGGTCCTGCTCATTTATTCATATACATATTACATATAGGAGCGAGCTTCAGGTTACAGGAGTCGGCACATATCCGAGTCTATATTTCTGTCCTTTCCCAAAAGCAGACTTCCTCACCAAGTCTCTCACCAAAGCTGTATCATAATAGCATGTGCTATTTTCTGTTTCCCAGCTCACGCCCCATTCACCCATGTCTATTTTGAGAACCTCCCTAATAATGCAGCCGAATCGATAAACCCGTGCCGCTGTCAAAGAGATGCTTATCTGAATCAAAGCAGGAGGATGAAATGTTGTATGAAACGTGTAATGTCTGCAAGGTGAACGGTAAAAGTGTGCTGACATTACTGACAGCTCCCAAACAGAGTGGCTCCTCATTATGTCAGCTGCCAGAAGTGCACATAGGTAAGTGTGGAGTAGGAGAAAAACAGGAGGTGGGATTGATATAACATTTCAGTGAGTGCTGAGTAAATTATGACTGACAATGAGACTTTTGTGATCAGCGCGAGATATGTAAACAGCATTGATGAGAAGAATGACATCTACAAAGGAGGGAAAGTTTCTCTGCCGATGCACTTTGTATGCTGTGCAAAAACATTTTGTTTCGATTCAGTCTCAACTTTTACAACCGCAAAACACAGAGCTTCGAAAACTGGTAAATTTGAAGGCTTGTTTAAAGCTGCAGTGTGTAACTTTTGTTGTTAGTGTCATTTATTCTGCTTCTGGTTGATAGGAACAATTGAACAGACTAAGTCTAAGGCAAGGCAGGCAGACAACTTGCCAAGTTGAAGAGTATACATGCGGAAGAGAAAACAATTCTATTGGCCATGGACATCTGACTCCGCCTCCATAGGTAGTGCTGTATCTGTATCTGCTGTAGCTGTATGCGTGGCTCTTGGTTGCCATGTTGTCCGAAAGGAAGACGCCACCACCTTTTGATCCGGGAGAGAAAATTCCAAGTCCAACTCCAGTTAGACTAACTGTAAACATGATGCAGTAATTGGACTATGAATCACATTATCCAGGTTTGTTAGTCCGACTAAGACTAGCTCGGACTACTTAGGTGTGCTTAAGCTTTAATCCTTTAACTCTCCGCATATTACACCGTATTACATGTATTCATCGTTTAGATAGATAGATAGATAGATAGATAGATAGATAGATAGATAGATAGATAGATAGATAGATAGATAGATAGATAGATAGATAGATAGATAGATAGATAGATAGATAGATAGATAGATAGCATTGCACACAGAGACAATGACAACACAATGAAATGAAAAAGAGGAAAATAAGAACAAACTAGACAATACAGTAATATACAAAAAAGGTAAATGAATATATATATATAAGGAGTACTGCTTAGTTGAACGAAACTGAATTAACACAATACCTTCACTTTCATTTTTTAACAGTAAGTAACAAAGGAACGTACCAAAAAAAGTACATAAATGCAAGAATATAAATAAATTAATATTTTATCAGTCCCATCCTCTAACCCTTCCTATAATTAGGAGCAGCCACTGAGCAGCACCCGGGGGGCAATGGGGGTTGGGTACCTTGCTCAGGGGTTACCCCAGTCCTTTTAACCCTCTGGTTACAAGTCAAGTTCTCTTTCCACTTGGCCATAGGCTGCCCCAAAGTAAGTTCCCAGACCGTGGAGGTGAGAGCGCCGAATCCTAACCACTTTCATAAAATACATGAAGGTTAAAATCAAATGTGAATTCCTTAAAGAGATGCCACTTGCCTCACTAAAATGTTATGATGACTATTACTAATATTGTTAAAGGTGCCATATGTAAGAATGTGGCCAAAAACGGTTACTACATTCAAATTCAAAATACTGAGGTCTTTTAGGTTTCGTTTTCTGACTTAACTGGCAACCCGTGGTTGCTCGGCAGCTGAGATTCTACTGACTGCAATGATTGGTAGACGGCGGTAGGTGGCGCCACATGCCAAAACATGATTTCAAAACATAAACATGATTTGCAGTTTGCAAAAAAAACAATTTTAACGCAAATATTTTGTCTGTGCTGTTGTTGTTGGTGAGTTCAGTTTGTTATATGAACATTATTCCTGAGTCTCTGTGAAATATTAGGAGGATTTTATGGCCAGTTGCTTTAGATTTATTACATAATGCATCTTTAATTTCCTTCATTGCATGTGTATGTCCACCAGTTCATTGTCATGCAGTTAAAATAATCATTCAACTTTAAGAGGTAAACTGTTGTGCACCTTTAATTTACACATGTGTTATGGTAAACAAAACACTTGTTTAATAACCTATATTGAAACCTCCCCAGCTGTCCCGGCTGGCTTAGATGAGGATTTAGATTGAGAAATGCAGATTTGTCCTCTGTGGAGGATGGTGGTTGGTGTCCCCCACGGCCGGGGCGTGGCATCTGCTGGGTGGGTGGGGGCAGGAAGGCAGAGAGGCAGGCAGGCAGCACGCCGATAACTTTTCAAACCGCTGGGACAAAACAAGTGAAATGCCGGGCAGGAACAAGGAAGTGGGGTTGGATTTAGCGGGGACGTGTTGTTTTCTTTGTGGGACTAAATCAAATGAGTATTTGATCAAACAGATTATCTCGTGAGTGAAATAACTTCAGGTGTTTTTTTGTTTTTTTTTTACTTTATTGTTTCCATGTTTTGTGGAACATCAATCGGCTGAAGTGTGTTGATAGGAGACTGGAAAGCAGATAAGTGTTCAAATAAGTGTCCTTTGATTAATTGGCGTTATTGTGCCAGCGCACAAAGCCTTGTCTGCTCCATCTAAAGTGCCCGCCCACAAGGCTTCTCTTTTTTTTTTTCTACACAGCGATAGTGGAAGACGACTGATCATCACACACAGTCTCCGGGATTTTGCCGTGGAGGACACCGCGGAGACTCCTGTCGCTGCCGCCCGCCGCCGCTGCCAGTGCTGCTGCTGCTACTTGGACACCGATTTGCTGTGGCATCAGTGAAGGAGTGAAGAGGGTGGAGGATCGTTGTCAGTGACCTGTGTGACTCTACAGCGCCAGGACTTCTCCGATCACGTCTTGTTGCGTCTCCTGACCGATTACGCGTCGCCCTCTCTGGACTTACACCGAGCGGGGAATCGCCTCCGCAGTCTCGGATGCGTAAACGCTCAGTGGGAGTGGGTTGGGTCGCCCAGACGCCTGGCCATACGCGCACGTCGTCAGCGATAAAAGCAAATAGGTAGATAACCAAGACTGTGGTGGGGATTTTTTTTTGTTGCACCACCACCAGGAGGAGGAGGAGGAGGAGGACACAGGAGAGGTGAGTCGGACACTGGCAAAACCGCCGGGACTCACCGGCTGCGGATGTGACTGTGAGACAACCCAGGGATTCCTTCTTCCTTCCTTCTTTCTGATTCAGGAGCAGCGGTTTACCACATTATCAAACCCAGCCAGACACCGACCCTCCTGCTTCTGTGAAGGGGAAATAGCTGCTGGAAGTGAATCTGCGGGACAACACACACACACACACACGGGGAGAGAGAGAGAGAGAGAGAGACACACGTATGCACAATGGCAACCGGTGCGCTCCTGCTCGCCTGCGCGCTGCTTGGTAAGTCTGCTGAAGAAAGCTGTCAGTGTGGATCTGTGTGGTTTGTGTTGTTCGCTCACTGCCTGTCACATCCAAGAGGTGCATGTGCGTCAGCTGTGTGTGTCAGCCAAAGTATGTGTGTGTCAGCCACAGTATGTGTATGTGTGTGTGTGTGTGTGTGTGTGTGTGGATCTCAACCGACTAGTCTGCTGGGAGAGCAAACAGCAGTCATCATGAGTCAGGTGGATGTAGACTACATCGATAATCGCTGCAATAGTAACAGATGCATGTGAACAGATGTGTGTGAGAGAGTGTGTGTGTGTGTGTGTGTGTGTGTGCGTGCTGAACTAGGTTAATGTGATATTTGGACTAGTCACAGATTAATCCTATACACAGTCTGACCTCCTGCATCGAAGAGCTGCCTTTTGGCATCGTGGTATCGTTCATAATTAACCCACACACGTGCAAGCTTAGTATAAAGTACAAATACACACATATTTACAGCATATACACACACACAGCATTGATTTCTATTCATGGGGACAGCCTTATCAAAACATCATCCATAATCTTAACTGTGTCTAACCATCATTAACCTCACTAAATTTGCATCCCAGAGCCTCAGAAATGTAATCCAGGACTAGTGGTCCTGAAAAGGTCAGTGATTATAGCAGACCCTAGGAGGTAACGCATATGAGAACACACACATACACACACAGACCTGAGCAGCTATTCTTATTAGGACTCTAGATTGAGCCTCACTAAAACTACCAATCTACCTCTGACCATCTTTTATTACCACAGCGTCACACATGAGATGCTGCTTCATTATGACCCAAATTTGAGGTCCTACAGGACTAACAATGTCATTGTTTTTAACAGACACAAAGGTCCTACACACATTACAGACACGCTTGAATCACACACACCAGGAACCCCCCCGGGGTATGAAGTCATCCAGTGTGGGTGAAGACACCGTGTGCAGCTTTTTGATGTGCAGATTTTTACGGATAAGTCATCCCTCCAGGTGAAACAGCTGTGTTCAAACACACACACACACACACACACACACACACACGCCCAGTGACAATCGGTGGCGAATAGAAATTAGAGTCATGATTGCTTACACACGCTCATACGTCAGGTACATTCTGCCCGTGTGTGAACTGTCCCAAACAAACACCAGATGGCTTTCCTGGTGCTGTATTGGGAGGCCAAGCTGTTGATGCTACTGGGGGGAACTGGGAGGTGGGAGTGGAAGTCAGCCCACTGGGGGCCCCCCCCCCACTTTGCCAAGAGGATTACCAGTCTGTGCCTTGCTTCACGTCCAACTTCCGCTGCTTAAGAAATCACTTTCTCTCGTATGGGGGCTGCAAATGATTTCCAGTAAAAAAAAAGAAAAAAGCTTGAGAATGATTGTTCATTGTGGAGTAGAGAGGCGAATGCAAGCGGCCACAATACGGATTGTATCTACAGCGCAGGCTGGAAAACAGAGAGTTTTTTGTTTTTTTTCCATATTACATAATAATCATGAATCATGGTTACATGGGAAGTGGTTGGTTTGAGGTGGTGAAGAACATTTCAGGTGTTAGGAAAGAGTCGCTTTTGTTTCATGTGCGTGACTGTGAGGATCGTTTTGCATGAATCACCATGAGAGGACATAGGACTATGTTGCCCAATGCCTTGCCATCATCATTGTTGACACAATCGTAACTTTCCTGTGGTATAAGATACTGGATGTTGCATCCTACTAATATGCATTAACATTATGTGTGTGTGTGTGCTATTGTATATCACTTCACATTCACAACATAATCCAAGGTATGTCTTATTTTACTGTGTGTGTGTCAGTGTGCAGAAAAAGATGATAAAGAGGAGGATGGAAGCTTTGTCAGGAGCTGACTGTATCTGTCATTGTTAAAGCCAGGGGTGCCACTTAGGCAAATCTTAAATCAGATGTGATTTATGGTGCTGAGAACCTGCTGTGAGTTCTCGTGATTATTTGTGGCGTCGGGGTTTATGATATAAAGAGTTGCCTGCAGGAACAAATATTCATTAGATTCGCAAACAGGATGCCGTCGTTCGCTTCTATTAAGAGTGAGAAAGATGTCGTGTATTTGGTGTGGTGCGCCACGGCACACTTTCCTGGTGCAAGAGTGTGTTTGAAAGTGGCGAGAGGCAGCATGAAGTATCCAAGACATCCCAGTTTATATAACTAAATTGAAAGTGTAATACGTGTGAGGCTGGCTGGGGGTTTAACCGTGAAATGCCTGAGTGGGTTCCATTTACTCTGCTGACACCAGAGAATCCAGCAGTCATCCATGTTTTTTCCGATGAGCTGCCTCCACCGGTCCTGTTTATCAGCTGGTCTCAGAGCAGTTTCACATCATACAGAAGAAAAAAAAAAAGCTTATGTCTGTCAAGATGCTCATTTCTGCCACTCGCACTTACTCATGCGCCTGTCACAGCTTGATGTTTTAATATGTGTCGATTGGCTCTGGCGACACGGAAAAGACAGGTGCTGTCTTCGCCCTGTCGATACAATATGTAAACACATGATGGATGGATTTGCACAAATGCACATGGGAGGTTTGGTCGGTAGTGATTGGAAGAATTGGCTCCAACATTTGTATTTTAGCAGGATTTAGACTTAAAGCTCACATAGAGTGGTCCTGTTGCACATATATGTTAGTTATGGAGGTCTACTTACATACATTAACTTGTTTTATGGTCAAAAACCTCCTAGATGCTGGGAACGAGCCAATAGAAATCTTTCTTTCCTGACGCTGTCCTCAGCCACGATATTTCAGACTGAACTCTCACACCCAGAAGACAGTGTGTTGTGATTGGCCAGCCAGGGTAGAGGCTTCCCAACTGTCTTGTGATTGGCCAATACCTGGAAGTGACATAATCAAAACACCCGCTCTCAGAAGCACAGCTCCCCCCTCTGGAATGGTGGATGCACTGCTACTCATTATCAAAACATTGTTTTAACAATGTTTAAAAATAGCTTTCTTCACGACTCCCCGCCGCAGTCCCTTTTATGACTTTGACCCAGAGTCAGAAGACACTGTCGCTCGTGAAACATATCCACAAACGACCTTATTCTTCTTCTACGGTTCAATGTACGCAATCGGATGTGCCCGTACTAGTGCCCGGAACAGAAGGATCTGCTGTTCAGGAGAACCGGTGTTTACGTAACTGGACGAGGTTTTTTCAGAGATCTCGCTGAGCCCGAGATTACAATAAAACACAGCGTTCTCAGCAGTGGCTGAACTTTTTTTTTCGAAACTTCAGGGCTTCGTAAACAAGGTAATGATGCAGATACACACTAGAAAGCAGCGTTAATTGGAACTTCTGGTCTAGGTCCGCTTTAACGCTACAGTGATTTAGCTTCATACAAACTATGAATGCTGCATACGAGTGTCTGTAGCTTACTAAACCCGACTTTAGCAGTATCTTTACACCCTTTAGTCGTTGCTAACGATTCACTGGTTTTCATGTATGTCTGTGGGAAATAAAAGTAGATGAGCAGAGCATAAGCATGATTCATGGCTGCATTATTCATTTTAGTTATTATTAGTTTTTTTATTTCATATCAGTCTTCTACCACACCAAAGCAACTTCAGAAGAAGTCCCGTGAAAAACAAATGGAATAGACAATTCAGACTTTATAGAAAAATAGATAAAAAATCACAGACTGTTCTTCATCCACCATCTTTTCACTCTCCCTATGCAGTTAGATGCTTTCTTGTCTCTTTGTTTGAGAGAGATTTTCGTTTATAATTCCGTTTCATTTATTCTATTTCTTCCATTTTTTTTTTTATCACTTATTTCATGTCGTAAGAGAAAGTGAAATGATATTATATTGTGGCTTATTACATTACCGTTGATTGGAAAGAGAATACTGAGAGAAAGAAAGCTGTAGTAATGCTGTCAGACTTTATCAGCACATAGATTTTAAAGCAAGACCTACGTAATTGCCCCAATCAAACAGCATAAAGCTACTTAAGAGCTCATTTCCATTTTAGACATCACTGCTGAGCCACCTCAACCCCCACAAACACAACATTTGCTTAAAGTAGGAATGGCAGCACTTATAGTCTGCCTCTGAGATTGGATTGTCCATGTGGTGCTCAGACTGTCACTAAAGCTCGAGAGGACTTAAGGATTCAAATCATCACAAACTCATCAAAGTGTTTGCGTCGCATATTTTAAATCCATATTATAATTAATGGCGAAATAAAAAGGAATCTGGAACGTATTTCATAATTATTTCTGTTTTCTTAATGACCTCTGATAGTCACGGGAATGTCTAGGTCAGCTCTGATGCATTTTGTCGGCATTCAGAGTTTGCAGTGCCACTCCCCGATGCCCATCCCAGCCTCTCCTCTCTGTCCTGAGCAAGAATGACAGCTGGAAGCCCCCACCTCAAAAATGGCAGGGGTATTCCCTTGTGTGTGTGGTCAGGCCATGCGTCTTCTTCATGTTCGAGTCAGCTGGTACTACAGTGGGAATGCTTTCCATGTGTTTGCAAGCCTCAGCTGACATGAGACGGAGAGCAGAGTCTAGACTTTCGAAGCGGAAATCCAATAGGTCACTGTCTCCCAGTTTGTATATCTGCTCCAGTGTTTTGTATATGCTAGAAAAGTTTGGCGTGTGCATGCTTTGTTTAATCGTGACGAGACGCCGTTTGTGCAGTTTTCTCCCCCCCCGATATCACTGTTGACTCAACTGAAAGAAATGCAGAAGGGTTGACGGTCAGTTTGGCCATTTATCACCAACAGTGTGGTGAGTTTCCAGTAAATATTAATTAAAGCCGGGATACGGAACAACGCGGGACATTTGCAGGTCAGCGTTCCGCTGTTAGTGAAGACTGCAGCTTCTTATTAGTCGTGGATCAATAGGACTAAACCAGGGATGGTTGTCGCTGTGCTAGCATGGGTCTGTTATGCTTGAGGGCAAGACGGATGCTGGTAACTAGTGTGTGCCACCAACAGTGCAAGTAATTGCCCTGTAATACAGACATCACAGTCAGCCACCGAAACTCACACCCAACTGACACAGCAGTTTTACTACAACCAAGGCTGTTTTTTGTGATCCTGTTCCCCCTCTGTCTGTCCCTAAAGGTGTGTTTCGGAATAAAATAGTTTAACCCCCAGTCGAGTTCCCTGAAGAGATCGGTGAATCATTTGAAGCATGTAAACTATATTCCTATCTGAGCAGTAAATTAAAAGTTAGTCGTGAATAATCACGGCTACTTTTCTCATGCAGTTTTCTGTATTTTTGTAAGTGTTGATCCTCCCTCGTGACCCAGATCTGAGCTGTTGCCTCTCTCTGGTTCTCATGTGGAGATGAGTGTCTCTGTGAAGTGTAACAAAGTTCTTCAGGGAGACTTCCTGTCTGCCACGGTGAATCAGTAAAGTGGCTGTAGCTGGAGACTGAGCAGAGGCAGTGTCTGCTTTGTGTTTGATTTTGACACTCTCAGCAGCACCTCTGGTTAACTGTCAGGACTGTCCCACGCGGCAGCTCTTTGCCAGGATTGCGTGGCTGTGCTGGAACGTCTCTGCACACCTGAAACTTTGTTTTATGATAACAACACGACAACAGCCCGTTGGCTGTTCACTTAGTAAACTGATTTTAAGCCCGTGTGTTTTCATGCACAGTTTAGCTGCAGTTGAAGCTAGTCTACACCTTTTAATTGGACTACTGTCCAACATTTGGAACTCTGGAGGCCCTATAATTAGTTGAGAATGAGTTTTTGTGGTCCGTTGTGTGGCATTGACTTCCGCACTCATTGCGACGTCACAATGATACATTCCTGGAATTGTTGTCTCACGGAGCTCCGCTTTGCCACTAAAAAACGCGAGAGTGCAGGCGAGGGCAATATTATCCGGAAGCGTGTAAGTCCGCAAAGTGTTCTATTCTTGGCTTCACAGTGCAGCACAGAGTTCTACACAAACTTCCAGCCTCAGAGGATTTACGTATCCAGTGGATACATTTTATATATGTCGGCAATGTGCCGGCTTTTCCAAATGCTAACAGCTGTTAGCCTCAGTGACGCGGACATAGTTTCCTTTGTCTCATTTGCATTTAAAGAGACAGGCACTCCAAACCGAGCGTTCTGAACAGGGCTGTTTTGGCAGGGTGATTGAACTGCTGTGGTGCTTCATCCTTAAGGTATTTTGACCAAAGCATGTCACAGACATGTTCATTAGGACACCAGGGAACTAGATTAACTTGAAGAAATAGGGTATAATATGTCTACTTTAAGATGGTGGCTAGTTGGTAACATGTTGAGCACCATCTTACTACCATCTATGAACTTACAAAAATTAAAATAGTCCATAATTCAAAAAAATACACCAGTCAGGAATCTGTTTTTCTGGCTTGTTGTCTTCTTCTGCGAGTTAAATCCCACGGGTAGGAACTATGGACCATGCACAAAGCCCTTAGGCCAGTTTGGGTCTTACTGAGGATGTACGTGCTTTTGTGATTTGACTCCTAACTGCGTTATCTGGGTGTGATAGTTCAACTTTGAGACGTTTGTTTTCAATTTCAGTCCCACGTGTATTTTTTAAAGTCAAGGTTTAAGTCAGACTAGCACAATAAAATGGTCTTTTTTCCTCGCGTCATGTAAATGTACTGAGTGTTTAGTTGGGCTGATTTGCGTGGATCTCTGCCTCCTATCACTGACACACTTAAGGGTACTCCAGCTACCTCCTCCTCCTCGTCCTCCTCCAGTGAATAGCCCCTGACCTTCCTCCCCCACTCTTTTCTAAACAATACTATGTCCAGCCCACCTCCTTTTCAAAGAACACTATTAAGAAACAGCCCTCAAGTGATTCAAAGCAGATATTGTCTGCTCCGTTACAGTGTCAGAGGAGGAATCTGCATTTAACAGCAACATTTACATGAAGAGTTTTTTATGAGCACCTTCCTTGACCAATTAAAAGACAAGGGCCCCTTCCCCCGCAGGCTTTTTTATCTATTCCCTCCACCTCTGTGGGTTTGTGTTGGGAGTAGTCATGATGATTATAATGAGTAAGATGACTCCACTTAACTCCTACACACACACACACACACACACACACACAAGCTCTGTCCAAATCCACGGGCCGGCTCCTCGTCGACCAGATGTTGTTAAAATGCATCACAGCGCATCGACGTAGGCTGTCCCATTTCAATTTGTTTCATGCACTCCTTCAAATGCGGCCGACGTTTGCCTGGCCATGAAGGATACATTTGCCATAGCCCAGATTTCTTTCGGCATCAGCGTAAGAATTGATGAAATAATTGGTATGTTTTTTGGGGCTATAGAAAGAGAGACATCCACAAAAGAGTGTGAGAGAGAAAGAGCCCACAGTGCTCAGAACTGTTGTCCTTCAGTGCAGCCACACTCTCCCTTTGCTCTCTGTTCATCCCTCCGCCCGAAGAGATGTGGGATACACACCAGGTGCTGTAACTATGGCGACTGATCCCCACCTGCACACTGCTGATGATCTACTGTGGCGGTGATAATGTTCAAAAATACACACGAGCGTAGGAATAAATGGCCCCCACCCTCCCCTCCAATCCCCCCCACCACGATTTAGAACATTCACACACTTTTCCTTTATGTTTTCTTAAAAGAAAAGAGAGATGTGTGTGTTTGTGTGAATGCATGTATTTTTTTTACTGCCTGAAAGGCAAAATGACTGACAGTGGAATGGAAAAAGAAAATCTCTTATTTGAAGTCGACTAATTAATAGTTAATTAGCTTCCTTTCCAATCTGCTGCTAAATGTGCAAAAGTGGAAAATGATGGCAAGCTGTCAATCACGCAGAATAATCTAAAGCGCTGTACATAAAACAGATACAGCTGTCGGGGCTTGGTTGTACACAAGCACGAGATGCGATAATGACTGGGGATAGTTGAGTGTTCACTTTCTCTGAACAATAACTAACTGGAAAACTCCGGTCTACTGTAGCTCGTGACAAGATAAGGCTGAGCTTTGTTGTTTTTGTTTGCCTTGCTTGGGTGAAAGTTTTGTCTTTGGATCAGACGCGAGACCAGTCCTTTGTCACTCACACAGTCGGGGAGTGGGGGATGTGTCTGTTTTAGGGGGAGGAACGGGGGGGGGGGGGGTTAGATGGAGTAGGCTTGGGGGAAGGGGTTGATGAGGTTAGTGGGGGAGCAGGTGTGTCTGTATGCAGTTAATGGGTCTGCCAAAGGGAGTGGTTGCATATGCTTAATGCACTGGAGGTGTGTGTGTGTTCTTGTATTTGTGGCTTTGTGTGGTCCAAAAAATGGTATAAACCACACAGAGTGAGGACATTTTGGCATCTTTAAAGGGGGTAAGACCTGGTTTTAGGGTAATGGTTAGAACTGGGTTTAAGTTGGGGTTAGGCACTAAGTTGTGATGTTAAGGTTAGGGAATATGTTATATGTAGGTCCTCACTATGAATGAAGCACAAATGTGTGTGTGTGTGTGTGTGTGTGTGTGTGTGTGTGTGTGTGTGTGTGTGTGTGTGTGTGTGTGTGTGTGTGTGTGTGTGTGTGTGTGTGTGTGTGTGTGTGTGTGTGTGTGTGTGTGTGTGTGTGTGTGTGTGTGTGTGTGTGTGTGTGTGTGTGTGTGTGTGTGTGTGTGTGTGTGTGTGTGTGCATATGCTGATATGAAAGAACCAGTTGGAAGACTTGTCTTTTGACTGTTATTTAAAACTTTCCCCACAACACGCATAAACACTCAATGGTATATAGGCCATGACTTTGATGAAAAATTAATTGTCAAATTTAAGTTACACCCAAAACACTTAAACCGGATCCAGACATGTATCACACACACACATACACACCTACACACGCGCGCACACACGCACACACACGCACACACACACACACACACACACACACACACACACACACACACACTGTAACCATCTGTCACTTTGTGTTTTTTTGGCAAGACTGGCGCACAGTCTTGGCACTATGCAAACAGCCATCTTCCATATAGTCGTCACAAATTGTTTAGATAGATTCCAGGGTTTTCTGTTATCCAGATTTTGTGAAAAAAGGTTCATCTTTATTTCAGTGATGTATGAAGCTGTATTTAAAATCAAATTGACAGCTGGATTCTTAAAGAACATGACTGAGTGGATGTATATGTCTTATACACAGTAGGGCTGAACAATTTAGGTAAAATACCTAAATTAAAATTGTCATCATTTTTTAACAAACAAAAACTACCAAATTCTAATGAAAGGATGATAATTTAAACATGTAATTCATATCAAGTGTACGTATTAATTAACTGGCATAGAACATAGGAGAATTAAAAAAGAATAACAATGCAATTAAATTGCAGCCTTTGCAGTGAGCTGATTGCTTTGTTTCTAATTGTGATTTCCATTTGAAAAGATACAAGACGACAGCTAATGTCCGTTAATAGATTGTTCAAATTGTAATTACAGCTCTGAGTTAAAGCCATTGTCCTTACTTGGTTTCTTTGAAACACTTTTTTTCTTTTTAATCTTATCTGTTGAAATCATCTTCTTGTCTTGATAGCCGTCAATCAATAAAGGCGTCTGGGGGAAAACGATCTGCTGTTTGTCGTCCTCACAATAATGAAACAAACACAACCAGGTGTTAAGTTTGGACAACATAAAACACACATATCGATTGGCTGCTTGTCACCATCTGTGTGGTTCATTATGATAATATTTAGTGTTTTCTCACAAGTGAATCAGACTTGATGTTGTCATCGTCTGAGAAGCTGTCCTCAGTATGTTTACATGCACAGCTAAGGCCATAGTCTGGCTAAGGCCATAGTCTGGCTAAGGCCATAGTCTGGCTAAGGCCATAGTCTGGCTAAGGCCATAGTCTGGCTAAGGCCATAGTCTGGCTAAGGCCATAGTCTGGCTAAGGCCATAGTCTGGCTAATTTGGTTCTGTATGTTTCTTACATGCTGTACATGTTACTTGTGATACAAATAAGATTATTAGCCTTATGATTCCGGCAACATTACTGCATGCGGTTTATTATATATACGTTTCATGCGCAGAGTGACAGGTCCGACTCCTGTCCGACTCAGTGCAGGAGTAATCGGGCTATGAGTGGTCTCATCTTAGTCCGACTAAAATTGGACTAAGACGAGACAATCTGAGTTTTCTCTCGGCTGTGCATGTATTCAGGGTCCAGCTTTGACGAGGGAGCAGAATACAACCCCCATTTTCTTAAGTTCTGACAATGACCAACAGCAAGAATGATGTTTTTGCCCATATTATATTTATGCTTCATATTATATCATTTATGTGTTGCTGTTGCTGTGGCTGTAATTACATAGCAACTGTTGTTGTCCACTGCTGCAAAGCTGCACAGTGGTGGAGTCGTGTAGTAATTCTTTGACAAAGCTTTAAAGTAATCATGTTTACCTCCGTGTTGAGGGACAGAGCTTTCATTATTTCAAAAATGTTAAAATGATGAGGGGAGGGGAGGGGAGGGGAGGGGGGGGACAATTCATCAGGCATCAGTGCTGTGAATTTTGAAAAATGTTTGATGAAAGTGTTGCTTTTATAAAGGATGAGAAGAAATCGCTGGAGCGCCGATTATCAGTTTGAGATCATAGCTCGGGAGAAGACAATAAAATTCTATGGCTGTTTTACACGGTGGTCCACAAGGAAGGCAAAGTAGCTGAGGGTGTAGGAGGGAGGACAAGGAGGCAGCATAGAATGGAGGATTATTATCTGCTCTGTGTTGTTGACTTTATTGACGAATACTACAGGCACCAGAAATGGAAAGGAGAATATATGAATCAGCCCACGCAGACCGACCACATTCCTACACAGCTTACATTGTGTCTCCATTTAAGTTATGTTTATGGCACACACTGTGCACAGACTCCTCCTGTGTACAGTAATAGAGTGGCAAAGAAGAATGAATTTGCCTTGGAAACCCCCCCCGATTGCTTACATCCTGGACTCACCAGCTGTTATGAGCAACAGCACAGGTGGGGTCATGACTGTTGTCGCCCGGGGGCTCATAAATTAGAACTGGTTACCATGTCGAGAACCGAGCGCAACACGACCCAGGTGTAGCACAAAGCAGGAGTCCTCAGAATTGAGATTAAGTCGCAAAAAGAAATTGAGATTGTAGGTTTGCTGAGTGACGACATGACTGCCCAGACTTGAAAGCAAAAAAAATTCATGTTGTGCATTGTAAAAATCCCTTTCTTATCATCTGGTTCTGATTTATAAAGCGAAAGTGAGCAGCCGGGCAGCTTAGAAAAGCTCAAACCAGGAACAGATGGAAGTTGTTACGTCCAGCTGTAACAAATCTGAAAATAGTAACTTCTTGAATTGTTGCTGTGACCATGAAGAAAGGTCCAAAACATAACCTTCTGTAAAAAAAACCTGTTGGTTTAGATTTAACGTTAGTGGAGAATATGCAAACTAGATTTAATCATGGAGCATTCCAAGATGCTTATGGGTGGATTTACTGACGGGAAGAGCCTGGCTAGTAATTCCTCCATTTCCAGTCTGCTGAGGGATAAACTAACCAGCTACTGGCTCTGTGATTATGTTTACCTGGCAATAATAAGCTACATTCCTAAACATGTCGGACAATTTCAGCTCTGGCTCAAAAACTACGCAGTGTTTTTGCATTTAAACCCTTTGGAATCAAGGTGAAGTGCGAGTCTCCGAGGGGGAATAAATGTACAGTATGTTCACGCGCTACACACATGCACGTGACTTTTATTTATGTTCGCACTGCTCTCTGCCTTCTGGCAAATTTTGTGCTTTCGGGGGTGGCACTTCAAAAATTTATGCTTGGGAATGGTTCTCAGCATTGCTGGCTGATGAAAACCCGTCCCTCTGTGTAACTGTACTCATTTTGTAGTCCTTGTGTGTGCACCCGGAGCGTTGCCTGCATGCAGCGTGTCGGCTTCATCTTACCGACTCACTCCATGAATGCTCCTCTGATTAGACCTGCGTGGGTGTAATGGGCAGTTGTTGTCGTTGTGTGTCAGCTGTTCGCTGAGCTGCTTTCTGGCCTCTCTCGTCGCCGTCTCTGTCTTTGACACGCTCCCTCTTTTACTACAGTCGCACTGATTCGTACAATGACATGCATTTTTAGGACGACATCAATATCCGGGGGCAAGTCGCCAGTGAGAAAGTCGAGAGAAGCCAAATATTTGCTTTCAATCAAAATGATATGTGATGCGTTTCTCGTTTAAATGTTATCCCATCGGCACAGGCGCTAATTCAGATACTGATAATAGAAAGCAGTTATGACCTTGGAAGTCACAATAATAATGAAACACAGGTTTTATGTTGTCGCAGTTTGAATGGCACCATATAGCCTCTCCCTTCATCTCTCTTCCTCATCTCGGAATCCCTCTGTCTCTCTTGCACTCTTGCTCTCTCTGGTAATGATGTTAACGGGGTCAAATGTGTTTTGGGGCTGAGAGGAAGAAAGATGCGGAGCGATTTGGAAGAATGGTTAACTAGCTTTGGGATGTGTAGACAGGATCATAATCTCGTGTTTCTTATTTCTCTCTAGCATTTACATTTTCTTTGCAATCCATACACATGAGTGCAGCACATATATTCACTTTTCCGTGCACCCTGAAGGCATCTGTCATCTTCTCTTTTTCTCATCTTCCCTTTTTCCCTTCTTTTTCCTCTTCGCTCACCGCTCAGTCCTTTCCCGGCCCCACTGCTACCTTGCTGTCTGAAACTTTTCAGATCCGTATGATGAGTCTGAACTTCCTTTGGGGACATGGGAGACATTGACTGGGTCCAAGTTGGTTCATAATTAATTCATCTCTCACTGGCTATAGTTGCTTCACTTTTTCCCCCCTGCTCTTCAAGTTTTCCCTGCAAAGTTTTTTTTGCAGAAAAGTTTCAAGGTGGGGAAGTTATCAGTACGAGCATCTTTGGTATAAATCCAAGTTCTGTGGACAGCCAAAAAGTCTCAGCAAAAATGATAGAACTCCCTTTTTATCATACTGATTCCTGAACAATGCTCTTTTGATACCAATTTAATGTCTTTTAAGTCTGTTGCAAAACAATGACATGTTACGGTATACCGTAATTACCGCACCTGAATATAAGCCGCACCAACTAAATTTAGAAAGAAAAACAAGTGCCTGTAACACAGCTAGTTAAAAAAATAACCAGAAAAGTAATTGTTCGCTATTTTCTTCTTCTTTCTGCACACTAAAACCACTGACGTTGTCTTGAACAGCCTCACTGTCGCTTTGTCCAGCAGTCCAGCCTTTCAAAACCCGTAGGTGATCTGCCCCACGCTTTCAGGATCCACTGGCAGACTTGAGCAAATGTTGCTCTTCAAATGCGGCCAGTTTTGGTGAATGATTTCTCGCCGCTGGTCATCCAAGCCTCTCTTCCACCTGTCTGTCTCACTCTTGCGCTTCCTGCTAGAGCGCCCCCTGGAGGCCGTTAGCCCGTAAAAAGTGATAGATTAAGGCCACATTATACTACTCGTTATCCATCTGTGTAACCATGGAGACCCCTCGAGCCTTCATAGTTCTCCCTCGTGGTGCCGGATATGCACTGCCATTTCCTGCCCGATCAGTAGGGGTCGCTATGCAAAGTTATTGTGCTTCTGGCTACAGTGAGTGATGGCGTCCAAGAGAGTTGTTGTTGTTGTTGTTGTTGTTGCAGCTGAATAACATTGAAACAGTGGCCGTTTCTCACCTGAAATAAATATTTTTCTGTCCCGGAACGCAGTTCTAAGATCATTTGAGGCGAGATTGTTAGCCATTTGCAGTCTAAACATATGCTGTGTGTATTAAGATATGGCGTATTTATAGTTTGGTAGCGACGTTGTCGACTGTGATCAGCTCCGCCTCTGTGGACGCTCGGTGCGCACAGTGGCCGGCACAGAGCAGCGTTATCTCGGCCCGTCCTGAGGACCAATCGCAGCCCTTGCAGAGCCTCTCCGACAGGCTCTCTGGCGACATAGAGGGATCTCCTTAACCGACGTAGAGCACTTTACAGAGGAGTATAAATTGGGCTTTAGCCGCAGCGTTATATAGGCTGCAGGGTTCAAAGCATGTGAAAAAAAAGTAGCGGCTGATAGTCCAGAAATTACAGTAATTCTTTTGCTTTAGCAGTTTCTGTTCTCATGTTTATTCTATTTCTGCTCCCTTATCATGGTGATACAAAGTATTTAATTTTGCTACTCAACCCAAGCTAAGAGTTCAGTCATTCTGATTGGTCCATGGAAGTCCATTGCGTTCAAAATTGTATTGTTGACGTAAATCCAAATATGGCCTGTTTTCCTGATATTGGACCCAATTTTTCGCACATACAGCAAGAACAGGCTGTGTATGTGTTTATGTAATGTAATAATGAAATCTAAATGGAAAGCAATGGTGGCCAGCACAGATCCCAACATCAGCATATCTCGACACTGCTGCGGACGCTCTCTCCATCGCTTACTCCCTGCAGAGTTTTATATTATACACCTTTCTAGGTGTGTAATTACAACATGTCATCGAAGAGTGATGATGAGAATAATGGGCGTGAAGTCAAGTAGCCTGGCTGCTGTTTCCACTGAGAATAAGACACTGGCCATAAATGATTGGATTAGTGTTTAACCCCCCTTCCACTTAGCATAATCCTCTTTGGGGCTTTTTCTGTCTTTATATGTGTGCATGTATGTGTGCTTGTTGTGTGTGTGTGTGTGTGTGTGGTGGTCGTCTTCTCTCCACACTCCAGCTGTTGGGACTGGAAGGTCGGGCTAAAAAGGTTGTCCGTGGTCATCCGCCGCCATCTGACCATCTGGCCCATGTTGTTCCTGTGTCCAGTTAACAAGCTGTGTGTGTGGGAAGCAACTGGCAGCAGCCGAGATGAGAGATAAGACACAGGAGAGTGATGCTGAAGAGAGTGAGGAGGAAGAGGAGGGATAGCAACTCATCCACAGTAGTCGCAGATGGAGATGAGCATTAATAATAGACAATCTTACACCTTATTGAGCAGTTACAGGCACTTATGGGTGAAGAAACGGGGGTGAGGGGGGGATGTTGCGGGACTAGGATTACTGTGGTGGTGGGAAAAGAAGCGATCAGTCTGAGTGTCTGCAGGGTTTGTCATTGTCAGCCTTTCTAAACAGCCCGCAGAGCGACGGGCACTTTGAAGTTCCACAGAGCTGTTTTAAATCCTGCCTGAAAAGATGCAGAGAACAGCGAGGCCCGGAGAATAGACAGGAATACACAGAAAAGAGAGGGTGGAGACAGAAACACAGAGACGGTGAGAGTGAGAGTTACTGGAGGGTCAGGGCGATGGGAAGGAGCGATGACAAGTGAAACGTGGTGGGAAGCAATGAGAGCAATCACATGTAAGGAGGCAACCGGCTTCAGAAGGATGACGAGAGACAGCTGAGCTACAGGGAAAGCTCTTAGTGCACCAACATGAGCGCTGCAGTTTTTTTTTTTTCTCTGGGATGTGTGAGTAATATTTTTTTTTCCAGCAGTTCTAGATGAGAAGCTGCAATATGAGAAGCAGGGAAGAAGACTCGGCGCCGCCGGATGAGCGCACTGACATCACAGCAAAGTATGGCAGGAAGCTGGGTACTGAGTCAGACTAGATGTTTCCTTCTCGGATCTTTCTGCGTGTGCTCTGCCAGATTATGCTTTATGCATTTTCAGTTTTTTTTTAAGCCCATAATGTTTGAAGTTTGGTGCAGAGGTGACTTAAACCAATTTGAAATGACACAGTGGTGAATATTCATTAGGTCACGCAGTGCAAATGGGATCCAGTATCATGAAGCTCAGTACAGTTAAACAGAAGTCTGTGAGATTTATAATAATAAATAGTGACACGATATGGATGTAAGGATTCTACAGTCCTCGAGCTGCTTTTGCAGCACTGACAGCTTGGTATTGTAGTTCATGCATCATGAAACATGATTATAAATGTTTGTAGCACAGAGTTGTTTATGTCCGCCACCCCCAAGTCGACTTCTTAACTGCGACCATCTATCACGGGAAGCATTTCATCTTTTTTTTTTCTTTTCTCACTCTAAAAATAGTGTAGGTATTTTTTTTAGTTACTTCTATTTCCAAGTACAGTTGTTAAAAAAAACAAAAAAAAAAACAGCAAAGCATAAACAGTTAGAGCGTTATTGACCGTGTCTGGGTATATTTGTGTAAAAGTAGCACCGTGACATATGTTGCATGATTCAGGAGAACAGTGTGACAAATTAGGTGCAAGTGGAACATTACAACAAATTACAACACATATTGATGTATTCTTAAGCCAATATTCCTGCAAATTATATTTTTGTTTCATTTAAAAAAAAAAAAAAAAAAAGCGGAGACATCCATGTGAAACACTGTGGAATTTACATCTTGATAAGTCGTGTGGGGGTCTTTTAGAAATCACATCCTAGCGAATAATGACTTTAATCAGTTTTAATTCTCTTATGCCCCTTTGACGGAGTTCAAATCCCATTCAAGTGAGTGACTCTAAATCAGAGATTTGCTCAGATTTGATCAGCTCATTAGTGAAATGTGCTTCAAAAGGACTATAGAAGAAAAAAAGACCCGATGGTTTAAGCTCAGGAAGGAAATAAGATAAATGAGATGAACACAGGAATATTAATGTGGACCTCTTGTTTTCTTCTGTCTCTGTGACTGAGTGACTTTGTTTTGGTTTTTTTTTTCCAATCTCAACACTGACACGCAGCAGGTTCATATATCTGCATGGCCACACATATACAGTTCACGGGCGTATACGACTTATAATGAGAGTCAATGAAGACGGAGGGTGTCGTGGTGGAAGCCTGTGTGAGAAACTTACTATGAGAGGAAAGAGGATGTTGAAGTTAAAAAGCTGTTGTGGTGAATTATTAATGCCAGGCATTGTGCCCAGAGACACAGCCTCTTACAGACTTTTTTTTTTTTTTGTCTCTCACACACAAACACACACACAAACCCAGCTGCAATCCCCAGATGCTTGTGCAGGAAACAGCGTACTTGTCACTCTGTCTGGATTTGGTGGGGAGGATGAGGTTGGGGGGGGGGGGGGTTATGTGTAAGTGCTCTGTTGTCTCCGGCTGCGATGAGAGGGATGTTTGTAGCTGTTAGCTGAATGGTGAATGTTCTGTGTGTGTGTGTGTGTGTGTGTGTGTGTGTGTGTGTGTGTGTGTGTGTGTGTGTGTGTGTGTGTGTGTGTGTGTGTGTGTGTGTGTGTGTGTGTGTGTGTGTGTGTGTGTGTGTGTGTGTGTGTGTGTGTGTGTGTGTGTGTGTGTGTGTGTGTGTGTGTGTGTGTGTGTGTGTGTGTGTGTGTGTGTGTGTGTGTGTGTGTGTGTGTGTGTGTGTGTGTGTGTGTGTGTGTGTGTGTGTGTGTGTGTGTGTGTGTGTGTGTGTGTTAGTGAGAGAGAGAACGCAAGAGGCTGATGCAAAAATGTGATATACTGTATGTTGACTGACCTAAATACCAAGCAACATACAGAGTGGTACAAATCGGTCTGCACGAGTTCCATGTTGGTTTTTAAGCAGCGACGTAAAACGAGGCCAAGATTTGACAGCGCTGATAAAAACATATTGGTGAAAACCGAGGAAACTACTACGACTAATATAAACGGAATTCCTAATTCTGGACAAATGCTCCCTTTTCCCTCGAAGCGATTTTTAGCGACCTAAATGTACGTAATTAAACACATTATTATTTCCTCCGTGCAAATTCAACGTGCTATTATTCATGCACATCCTTGTTCAGGAATCACGATGAGCATGTAAAAACTAATGACGCGTTGTGCAAGAGAGAGTGTTTATTATCTGGTTTCATTGACGCGATTAACATGCTTATACTGTACTGTACGCGACCTGCGTTTTACTAGCTCGCGCTGACCTCTGTCAAAGCTCACAGACGGCTGCCTCGCCCCTCACTGTAGTACAGCCGCAGAGCTGTCAGTGCTTTTGGTGGAGGTTAAACATGAAGCGAGTGCGTGGAATAACAGTTGGCGTGATAGGATGATGGCTGATGGAATGAGTGGCTGTAAATTGGGGTGGCACAGTATATTAAAAATGCATCATTAATGCAATATAAATATGCACAATGTACTTACTTCACTTGTTTTATAATGTTCTCCCAGTGTTTTGGCCTAACACACTTCCTCATTCGCTGCAGTTGGATTTTATTCCATTCTATTCAGAGCCTGCTTTGGTTATTTACAGTGTGAACCTATGTTAACAATAAGCAGAAAGACATAAACACTGTTTACCTAGTCGTCATCATCATCATTGCAATATTCAGCAACATTGTCTCATATTGTACTCATAAGGTCTTACTGTACATTTTTTGAGTGTGTTTTGTGCTGCACACCTCATCCTCAGAAGGTGCATGTCGTGCTGTTTCTGTTTTCCCGGGAGATGTCGGCAGTGTGAAATCTGCCTCCGGTTTCTGTTTAAACTGCAGTTTTGTAACCCACCTTCTGCTTCTTTCTCTCTTCTTCCCTGTGTAGCCGGTGTCGCCGTGGCCCAGAGAGTCGTGACCGTGCAGAGCGGCCCGCTGGTACGGACCGAGGGCTCCCATGTGACCATCTGGTGCAACGTGTCCGGCTACAAAGAGGGGGTCGAGCAGGACTTCGAGTGGTCCATGTACCTGCCGTCGGCGCAGGACCGAGAGATCCGCATCGTGAGCACAGCTCAGCAGAACTATGCCTACGCTCTGTACGCCCAAAGGGTGAATAGCAAAGAGATCTACGTGGAGAGGCTCAGCCGTGACTCGGCCGTGCTCCACATCACCAAAACACTGGCCCTGGACCAGGGTCTGTTTGAGTGTTACACGCCCAACACAGACGGCCGGTACCTGGGATCCTACAGTGCACGCACCAACCTAACAGGTGAGTCTCTTAAGCCCATACAAAGCAACTGAAAGCACGGATAAACCACCTGTGTGTGTGCAGATGAACCACAATTACAGTTCCCAACACAAGTATACAACCTTAGGCACAGTTTGCCGTACAGATAAAGCCAACAGTGTGTCATTACCAATCAATCCGCAATCAATTAATCCGCTGAATAGGAAATACTGGTTAATTACTTCTCCACACACTTAAATACATCCTGTGGGTATGTTTCTGTTTTTATGCTTATTTATTGTTTGATAGTTTAAATGAATACAGTCCTGCTATAATGGAGGCCATTGTTTAAAGTTACCCCGTGGAGGTTTTTGATGACTCGTGGTGCTTTGGAGCGATGTCTGCATCAGAAGATCCTCGGGTTGTTCGCATCATCTCTGGTCCGCTTGCAATTGTAAGTTAACGCAGGTGATGATGGGAAACAAAACAGCAAATATGGTTGTGATGTTTTACTTTGTCAGAGTATAGATCTGGCAAGGTAAGTGAATTGCTTTAGTGTGTGTGTTTTTAAAACGCAGATGCAATTAAGAGCCCTAATAGAAGGTTGAGGTAATTTCTCTCACATAGATTTCTGTCTGCATATGCACCATACAAACATTACATCAATTCAGACAGGAACACTTTTGGCGTAATTAAACCATTGCAACGAAGGAAATGCAGTTAGCCTTGGTGTTGATGACTCCACTCTTCAGATGTTCACTGCGTTGGCCAAGCAGCATACGAAGCCAAAACAGGGATTTACAATGGACACACAATGAACTGCCTCGGTGTGAGAATGGCGGCGATCGGAGCATGACTGATAGACTGCGGTCAGCTGGTTACAGCTGGGTTGTATGACTAACGTGTCCCGCATGAACTAACACTAAGCATAATTTGCAAGCAGGGGATCAAAACTGGACTGCACGAGAATCTAGGACTCGTGTTGAGTTGTTCATGCACATACGGTGCCTTCGTGTTAAATATTTCAAACAAAATCTCTCACCTTAGTCATCCCTGCCGTATGTAGAGTGGGTTATCTCTCCGTCTTACCCTCTCATTCACACTCACACACTCCTTTGATACACCTCTCCTTGACCTGAGCTGTTTCAGGAGCGCGCTCGGAGCGCAGGCCCGATGATGTGTGAACGTTGCGAACAGATCAATCCGATATGTCCACACATCGCTCACTGGCACAGCTGCCAAAGCTCCGGGATTCCATTCCCTTCATAACTTCATACCTTCATACCTTCGACTGTGTGTGGCTGACCTCTCTCTCAGGGTCAAAGTGCAAACCAACTGTGTCTCTGCTTGAGTTGCACATATTTAGGTCCTAAGTCACTGGTCGTGTGGTGCTGTGAGAACCTGATTTAGCAAAGTTCAGTTCAGGCTGCCTGTGATCAATACTCGCAGAAACGGCACAGTGTGCACTTAACAGATCAATAGGCTTGTTTTTTACATTAAATAAGTGTTATTACATGGACTTGAACATTCATATTTTTGTACTTTGAGCAGCGTGATCTTTATGTGGGACAGGGCTCAGGAGCAGGGCGCAGTAAAACTGCACTGCTGATAGCACGCGGTATTTATAGTCCTGAGTGTGAGAGTGGGATCTAGACAGAGTATGCAAGGAGAAGTGTTGAGGGACTTTGTCATATTCTCTTTCTTTGTCTGAAAGCTCTTAGCCCTGTTTTGGAGGTCAGAGAAACACAGTAAGTTTTTCTGTATTTCTGGGGGTCCCCACTGTGATCCTCAGCAGCTGCAAGTTTCCTAGGATCATCCACCCTCTCTCTCCCTCTGTTTTTTTCTCCTACTGTGTTTTACTCTGTAATCTGTATGTGTCCATTCATCTTCCCTGGCCTTTTTTTTTCCATTTGCTCTCACTCTATTGTATTAAAGTCCTTTGTGGATGCTGTCCCTGAGGATATTTTCCACAAGCAGGAGAGTAATATAGAGGAAGTTCAGGGAGGAAGGATGTGACCTCGAAGACTAGACTAGGTGTGTGTGTGTCTGGCTGTGGGGGAAGTTGGGTTAATTGTAGAGGGGTTAGAAGACCACACTAGTAATTTTTACCCTGAGCTGCATTGAGGCTTACTCACACGGACGTCACCTTACAGTACAAAGAGCTGGTGAGGGTTTCAGCGTGAAACACAATACCTGCTGCTGCTGCTGCTGCTGCTGCTGCTGGAGGAGTTTCAACAATGCACCTGTACCCCCACACCACCACACTGATACAGTGACACAGAGTTTTCACGCCTGGTATCATCTGTCACACAGAATCAGACACCCCGGCTGTGAATGCAGTCGATCGTCTGGGGAAAATGATTCTTAGTCATCCTCGTGTAAGTTGCTTTTTTCCGAGACGCTGTTTTTAAGGAGGTGAGCAGACAGACGGTCTGTCTTTTTTTTTTTTACATCCTCATGATGCAGGATTGATCGAATGGAAATGTGCCAGTACTAAATGATGCGTTTTAATATTCAGTATATTAAATATTAAATATATGTGTAAAGAATAATATACCATGATAGCACAAATACTGCATTATGTCCACTTAATCAGTAAGGGATTAAGATCATATCTCCAGACTAAAATGTTTGGATATTTCATGGAGTGATTCTACTGTATAGTGAACGAGCCAGCTCTCGCAGCCGATTCTTTGAATCCATGCAGGCAGGGGCTGGACTTTATTTTTATGGACACACCATGTGGCCAATGACATGCAAAGACAGACTAGGATCATACTATTATGCAAAAGAAGGAAGGGGGCAGATGCTCCAAAGACAGTGTGTTGGTACAGGCCAGGTACACACAGAGACGGGGGATTTAGATAAATTTAAATTTAGAAAATGAGCAATAAAGAAGTGTCTGGCTGCATTTCAAAGATATTGGAGACTGCAAAGCTCAGTGTGGGGTTAGGTTAAGTTAAGTGCAGGTTCTGTGTTCAGTTCATTTAAAGGTTTGATTAAAATGTAAAAAAAAAAAAAAATATTAACTGTATTTTTTGTAACACCTTTTATGGAAGCTGATTTAAAAACTGCAAAATTAGGCTAAAATAAAAAGCTACGGAGTACGAGTCAGTGAAGAGCCGTTTGGGAGCTGAGCCAAAAGAAAGAGCTGGATTTCACATCACTATTCTGTTAGATTCAGTGATTTTTTTTTTTTACATTGGTTTTGTGTTGTTTTTTAAGCACCAGCCTTTTAGTTGGGAGCAGGCTTTTTACCATTTGACTCTCTGGATTGGGATATTCATCGAATCGCCACACTCGTGCCGATACACAGCTTTATTATTTGTAAAGTGACACAGAGGTTCATAAACACTGTATGTAATACACAGAAAGCTTAGGTTTTATTAGTTCCCCCTCCTAATATATGTCATAGAAAAGCAGGAGGCCCTGCTGCTTTGTACGGACCAGTCTGAGAATGTTTAGACATTTGTCCCACATATTTAAAATACCTACGTCCACCACTTCTATAAATTGCTTCAGAGTAATTGCACGTCACAAAATACTTTGGCGCTAACACACAGCTCCACTTACGGCCTCTCAAATGCATCATTTTTTTTGAACACACAGTTTAACAGTAGACTATACGAACCAAGGCTTAGACACCTAAACGTAAATTGTGTTGTGTTCTTTTTTTTTTTGTGACATTTTTTTTGATGTCAGCGGTCATCTGCAGTTTTTTTTTTCTGTGCACACCTCCATCCTCTGATCCTGCAGACTGACTAAGCTTAGTTGCATGCACGTGTGTGTGTGTGTGCTTCTGTGTGCTTGTTTGAGCATGCCTATGTGTGTGTGTGTGTTCCTCCTACACATCAGATTGTAGAAGAAAAGGACAACAGCCTGACATGGCCATCATGGTTGTCCTTATCCTACGCACCAGCCTGTGTGTGAGCGAGTCCAACAGCTAGCAGAACAGCAAGCCCTCACAGAGGCGAGCATCAGATTGCCATTACTTATGAAGCTGCCATATAGCATCACTGTCATAGACGGCACCATAGGAGTCACCGTGCTGGCAAAAATACAGATTCCAGCCTCCGGATTTGGCAAGTTGCTATCCATCTGAAATTCGGTTGTAACTGAGCTGGAGGCCCAAAGCCCATTTTAAAACAAAAAAGCATTCTCATATTTCTCTGTTATTCACCACCACTGGTCAAGAGAACGGGTTAAAACATCCATCTTACCCAGGTGTGATTAGAAAAACGTCAAGTTTAGCAGGGAGTGATTTCTGAAGAGAAGAAAGAGATGGATGGCGCTGAAAGGCAGCGATGAGGATATTGAAAAAGAGAGGAATAGGGGCAGAAGTGGCAGAATCGGGAAAATAGGTGGTTTGGGTGGCGCTGAATGGTGCGTGTGACCAATAAATGATGAGCTTTTCCTCTCGACTCCACTGTGATTGGTTACACCTCCACAAGGCATTACCCACAATGCGACTGCCGCTATAGGGGTGCACTTTAAGTAGTCTGTGCCTGATGTGACTCCTAAGGTTAATGCAGTCACTTACCGCCATGCAAGTTTGAAACACAATTATCCAGAACAAATTGAGGACGCCGGGAAAGAAGGAGAAGGAGAAGGAGGAGGGAAAATGGCAAGAGATGAGACCCAGGAATTACAATTAAGGAAGAAGGAAACCGTTGGCTGTGGTAAAGTACTGCATTGCTTTATTCCCACTTTTTATTCCTAGTGTATTGATGCCCTACATTATTTTTACTCTGATTTTAAGTGGAGAGAGAGAATTCTTTCACCTGCTCTACAGTAAGAACTCTGTAAAGCTACCCAAGGTCACTGTTTTGTTTGTGTGCTTGTGTGCACATGCAACCTTCAAACATGTGTTTGTGAAGAGGGCAAAGAACACTGTTGACTTTTTTTTCCCCTAAGCTGAGCCAAGGCTGCACACTGTTAAACATACATGCGGGTGTACAAGCGGCCTGATTCATGCCTGTGCCGAGCTCAGTGTTAGTGCGTTACTGGTTTTGCGTCGCACTTGATTTTCTTCCTCGGGGGATTCGACCAAGTTGCACTCCTCTACTTCTCTAATGAGACAGAGGCAACGAGGGGAGATGTCATCTCACATTCTGTCTTTTTACGCTGGGTGACACCGAGACCCCCTCCCTCCCTCCCTCTCTTCCTTATTCTGCTGTGCTCCATCTCTCCTCCGTTCATCAATCCAGAACCCCCCAGATTTGATTAAGCCTTGCTCTCCACCCTGGCTCTCAGTTGGAGCTGGTCATGCAGGTATATGGTTTCGTCAATAGTAGCTGTTCGTTGAGTTTCATCGCAGGACAGAGAGGCATATCGGTGATGGAAGCACATAGCATAAGAGTGCAGAGGGAAGTAGGGATTGGATTAAGATGGACAATGGGAAGATTGGAATCTCTTTTATAGAAGACAAATTGCAGAACAGTGTGGACAAAGCAAGATAGAATAAGATTTACTGAAGGAAAGAGGTGAATAAAGGACAGAAAGTGTTGATAAATGGACAAGGGAAGTTATATCTCTGTGTCTTTAGGAATTGATGAGGGACATATGCCTGAATGTGACTGGGGCTTTTCATCTCTTCTTGCAGTGACACTTCTAGCCTTTTCTGCCCCCTCTCTCTCTCTCTCTCTCTCTCTAGCTTCGCCATCACCTCTCACTTTCATTTACAATTACATTCCTTCTCTGCTGAGATTGTGTGTGTGTGTGTGTGTGTGTGTGCGTGCACATCCCAGCTTTAAGCTGTGGACCAGGCAGGATTCCAGATGGAGAGAGATTTTATCGCTATGTCTGGCTTGCCATTTTCTTGCACATCTCATCCACTTTTGCGGACAGAGCTTCCTGCTCAATAACATTACTGCCAGTTGGACTCACCGTACACAGGCACATGCATACACACACACACACACACGTGCACAGAAAACAAACACAGTCACACACTGTAGTGAACTGTCAGTCAGGACAGATGTCGCACCCATAATTGAGTCTGAGAGGTACCTTGCTGTAGTGCTCCCACTGGAACATATGCTTTCCTACTGAACATCACTGAAGAGGGCTTTAACAGCCCAGTGGATCACTGTGGGAGACAATACAACTGCTGAATCTAGTAGAACATCGATGCACTGTGAATAAAACAGTGTTTTGAACAGAACAACAGACAGCCTGGTACTCTGTAGTCCTGTAGTACAATCTGTACTGGATGTACGGCACCACGGTGGAACGATTTTTTTTTCAGATTCTTATTTAACACATAAGTTTTCATAGAAATATCGATTTGGGTCTTTTTCTGTTAAGTGGACATGGAACAATAGTGTAGTTAGGGCAGTGAGAGGATATCGGTGGGGAAAAAACAAGTCTATTTCAAGTGTGATAATCCTCAGGCTCTGCAAATCGTTGTGGAAGTTAGGGCAGTGAATCAAATATGAAACTGTAATCTAATTAAACGAAAGGCATTTCAGAGGAGCAACTTTGTTTTACTTTATCCTCAAATGTGTTAGGTTGTTAGAAGAGTCTAATACTCTGAGGTGTTTCTTAGGTCACATTCAATGTCTTGTGAAGGGCCTGTGATTCACAGTGACTTGGAAAAGCCCAATAGACACATTTTGATAGGTTTGGTTATACACCTTGTCCACTATGGTAAGACTGACAGTGATGAGGCATCATCTCTTTGCAGGCCCAAAGTTTCAGACCTAATCCTAATGTACCTGTCAACTTGAATGTGCATGAATAAATGTATTTAAGACGCAGACACTGCAGACATGGTGTCCTGTCATTATAGGAGTTACTGGTAACATGAGTGACGGCTGTCCCAGTAAAACATGTCAGTGTGACAGTGATTCAGCATGGAAAATGGCTGAACCCGGATACTAAAACACCTAAATAGAGCTGAGTCATGTCAACATTTCAGACTGCTAAGAGTTTGAAACACAGGTTTGATCCAAATGTTCTTTGGTTAAACCAGTGTATTAGGCTATGTTTATACTGACACAGGTATTTTTAATATCTTGTTGTGCCTTTTGTTTACAGACAAACGGCATTAGTTTGCCTCTGAAAACGATTCTTCTTCTCTAAAAACTCCGGCAAAAGTGGAGATTTTGGAAACCTCCGTTTTTGAGAATGAGGTTATTAATGAGGTCCCGGAGGAGTGGTGTGAGAATTTTAGAATGTTGCGATCATCGCTGCTGTCACTTGAATAGTTACGTCCATACATGGAGGGTGAGAGGTCAGTCGCTGTTGTTGTCGTTGAGGATTCTGATTGGCTTGTATGGCTTTCTCCTTCTTCCTACACTGCCGCCCACAGGCTTGACATAGTTATGATGGCTCTCGACAGCATATTTATGCGGGTTAAAGCTCACATAGAGTGGTCCTGTTGCACATATATGTTAGTTAGTTATGGAGGTCTACTTACATACATTAACTTGTTTTTATGGTCAAAAACCACCTAGTTGCTGATAGAAATCCTCCTTTCTGACGCTGTTCCCCAGCCGCGATATTTCAGACTCAACTCTCACCTCCAGAAGACAGAGTGTGTTGTGATTGGCCAGCCCACTCTCAGAAGCGCAGCTCCCCCCTCTGGAACGGTGGATGCACTGCTACGAAAAGGATGATGTGTGCACAAAGTTTTAGATTCAAAGACCTGTCCATGGCAACGAAGTGGGTCCCTGGACTACTCAGCCCAACCCAGCTCCCAGAGCCCATTGTTCCCTGCTTTTGCTCCAACTCCAGTTGTTGATGCTGTTGGGCCAATCAACTCACTTTTACCATTAAGCATGAATCTAAATGCTCTTGTAGCCCAAAGACACACTTTCAAGCAAACCATACTTTTGCAAATGTATTACTGTCTGTTGCCCTTCTGAAAATATAAATGATGTCAGACATGCTCTGCATTTCGCCTGTCGCCCACGCTATGGACTAAGGCTAATGAGAAAAGATTTAGTAACCACGTGTGTGTGTGTATGTGTGTGTGTGTTCTGTTTATATGTTTGTTAATGTTTATATAATGGGCTAAAGATGTGCTAGTGTTCCTCTTGCTGATTTGATTAGCTTGGCTTAACGCTAAACCTCACGGGCCTGCTGTCTCTTCTCGGGGAGATAAACAGAGCACAGAATATGAATTCAGTATGAATATGGATGTGCTCATTTGCTAGTTTGTGTCCATGTCGGTGAAATGTGTCAAGTTAAAAGTGGAACCTATAGTATTATAGTCTGGATTGTGTGTGTGTGTGTGGTCCTGGACTCTCAGACTGCTCCTGGCTGGAGTGATAACCCATTCTGACACACATACTCACACAGGCATCAGAATCCATTTATATGTACAAGAACATGCTCAGATTTTTTGACTCTCATGTCCTCAGGCAGATTATTCAATCGCTGTTTGATTCTAAAGACGTCAATTTTTCTTAGTGATTCATCCTGTGCATGGGGAGCTATAGACAAATGCTCTTATGAAACGGTAACCGCTCACAGAGACGGGGGGGGGGGGGGGGGGGTTCCTCTTGTAATAGCACTGATGGAGATGTTTGTGCAACACAGCGGGCCGTGTTGCACTTGATTAAGCTCTGTCAGACTCTGATTGTCACAAAGCAGCCGCGGCGGGCGTCGCACGAGACAGCAGGTATGATGTTGAATACCAATCTGCTGCCAATGGAGGAGCTGCACGTCATGATTATGTCATATTACGCTCAGAAAATGATCCGTTAACAAGCTTTAGAGCTTTGGTCATCACCATGTTGGGTTTTTGGTGAAACATTGGTGGGACTGACTGAAGACTTGTTCACTGCACTTCCACCTGCAGCTGCAGCCATATTTGATTTTACCATCTGTCACTCACATGGTGTAGATCCTAATACATGTAGACATATTTGTGTTTTGTCTACTGTTAATATAATTTACAAAATTTAAATCATGCTGTGCAGTGTAAGACCTAAAACTACTGTTTGAGACGACATACTTGTAACAACAAATAAATGTAATTGCAATGTGCTTCAGGCCACACTACTATTTTAATTTATTGCAGACGATACTCGGATCAAATTTTTTTGCTACTATGTAGGTTAGCCGGCTATTTATATCCACTGTTTTGAAAAGGTCCGATTGTATTTAAAATGTCTATTTATATCCACTGTTCTGAATAGGCCAGATTATTGATAATGTGATAGGCAATCTTATTTATAGTAATTTCATCTTATTTGTTATTTGTCTCCATGTCTACTTTTCTTATATCCATGTGTATTATGTTTTTATTCTGGCCTGATTGTTGTTCGTTTGCCTGCACAGGGACTGCAGATGTAAATTAGCGATTAATTAACTCTGGAACAATTGTAAAAAATTGCATTTGTCCTTGTTAACCTTCTTATTACCATCAAGATAATGAGGCTGTCTAAATATTTATTGATTTTACAGCTGAAATATTGTCAAAAAGTATTCAGAGAGTGAGTACTTCTGCCCCTTTAGGCCCGTTTTTTCCAAGATTACTTTTATATTTTTTTCGATATCTGTCAATTATTCAACCACTTAGGAATAAGTTGACGTCACAAACGCGTGACGCACTGGTGAATCTTGTCTGTAGGGCTACCGCCATAACGAGTATATGGGTGCAAAGCTCTATTTCCCTGCTTTCGGGTATCCATCCATCTGTCTTCTATCACTTTATCCTCCTCACGAAGGTCGTGCGGGGTGCTTTGCCGATCTCAGTGGACATGGGGCAAAAGGCGGGGTCACACCCTGGGCAGATGGCCAGTCCATAGTTTTGGAATTTTCTAGATATCACAGTCTCGGAGTTATGGTAATGATCAGTATGCATGCCAAATACTGTGGGCGACGACAGGATGGTCACAGAGGGGCTAAATCAACAATAAACTGAACTGAAATCAAGTTATACTGTAAGTGGGTCATTTTCTCATAGACTTACATACAAAATGGCACTTCTGCATTGGCTTTTACTTTATAACACTATAGACCCAGAGATAACTTCCATTTTTACAGCCTATAGTTACTCTTGAAGATGTTGTTACCTGATACCAGTTTCAAGAAAAGCATCACCGCCACCTCATCAGCATGCTAATCGCAGCCCTAACCGTTTGCAACAGGAACCCGGGAATAAGTCAAAACCTGTTATGTAATGACATTTCAGTGTAGGCTGTAGAGCCAGCCGCCGGCTGTTGTTGCTGTGGTAGAAGTGAAGAGTAAAATGCTCCACCTGAGAGGCTACACTTTTTAGGCATAGCAGCGCCACTCTGTGAGCAAGCTGACGACCCTCAGGCGCCGTCTCAGGGACGCACCGCCGTGTAAAATCTGCCTTGCTGTACACAATCACACACACACACACACACACACACACACGCACACTCGGAAGCATCTTAAAGTTTACCCATACACGCTTGTTTCGCTATAGTTCTTAGGACACTCATAGACATAATGCATTCCCTTTACCCTAGCATTAACCACGACGGATAAATGCCTAACCCTAAAGGTCCTTGGAGTACATTTCCTTGAGTACAATTCTGAGGGATCAGTACTTTACTCGAGTATCATTTTTGGGGAGTACTCATGACTTTACTCAAGTAGATTTGAGAGGCAAATATTGTACACTTTACTCCAATACATTTTTTATCCATAACCATGAGTACCCGTTACTTCTTCTTAAAAAAAAACTACAACATGGTCAGATTGAGACTTTGTTTACCAAAACAAAACTTCATCACTAGTGCTATTACACATTTATGTAAGCTGAGCATTTGTTTTTATGTCCATGAAAACTCTAGCAGAGGTTTGTCAGAGCGTTGCCATTGTGCTGTTGCCATGTGGGCAAGAGAGACATGTTAAATAAAGCAACGTAAAAGGTAAAGAGATGAAAATGACTTGATTTTACTTTGAATTCCTTTTACATTCTTCAAGGTATTAACATAATAACATTTTTCATAACTCCATGTAGGACATTTCTATACGTAAATGTAAGCACTGTGGCAGTAGTAATGGAATATTTAGAAAATGTCATGGCGAAATTACGTGGCCGATGTGTTCATTGGACACATGTACGAATTAGTTTGGTTTGCAAAGTATTTTAACATAAACATAACCCTACTCCGAACCTTAAAACCAACTCTTAACCCCCAAAAGCCCTTTAACGTTTTGAGGACCATCTAAAATATCCTACAAGGTCAAAAAGTCTTCATAAAGACAGGTTTGAATCAAAATGTGTCCTCACAGCCGACTTCACTACACTACACTACACACAAACACATGGAATATTAAAAAGAATGGCACAACCCGTTCCCTAAAGTCAGTTGACTAAGGGATAGACAGCTGACACATGTGCCGACACCTGTGCCCTCATGCCAAGCCGGGCCATTGTGGGACATGGACAGAGAGTTGGGTTTGCATGTGTATGCCTGTATGAACAGGGGTGGGGTTGGCATATGCCCGATTCCCCTCAGTGTTGGCAGCAACGACAGACAGTTGCTCCCTCATCTGCTGCCCTGCTGGACGGATGCCTGGTGGATGACTGCGCGCTGCCCACCTCGCCTTTACGACACTCTTTTCTCCCCTCCTCTGCCCCTGAAAGACAATTTCTCATAGACCCAACACAACACAGCTCTCCTTATACTTTGCACACCTGGCCAATGTCCTCACTCTCTTCTTGTCGTGCATGAGTGGGGTGATGATTTAAATCTTGGCGTTGTGTGTTTATGGACAATTCGGAAAGGCTTTGGATATGACCGTGTACCTTTTTTTTTTTAAAGGAAGATGGCATGTGAGACTGGCCAGAAATCAGGGCTCTGTAGACTGATAAAACACACTGAATGGTTTGAAAGGTTTACAAGCTCACACACACACTCGCATGGTCAGATGGCCGGGGCTGTAACTGATTCTATCCTCGGGGAAGTCTTTAATTGGTCACAGTGCTTCACCATCTGGGGCCGGAGTGTCGCTTGAATGGAGATGGTGGGTGCTCCCGTAACGGGTACGGAGACAGGAAGAGGTGCAGATTAGGGTGGGGAAAGGATGGAGCGTATTAGTTTTAATACTTGCACCTCCAGTAAAACTGGAATCATAATATTCTTGACTGGGGAAATGCTGTTTATAATGCAAACGTGGGGGAGGGCTGCGTGCACATGATGGTGTTTGTGTGCGTTCATGTGTGCCTCTAGGTAAACCAGTTATGTGACATCTGTGTCTTTGTGCATGTGTGTGTGTGTGTGTGTGTGGAAGTGGCAATGACTCTGGGGTGTGGGTTTTTGCTGATGGTGGCAGACGGAGCAAAAAACCCTGCACATGTGCTAACAATCTCCAGGACAGCAGTAAAGGACAAGACAAACGGATACACACAGAGATGTTATCTCTGTGTGTGTGTGTGTGTTATTTCTCTCCTCCTGAGTGTTTGCTGTTATCTGGATACATGGGCAGAAGACGGTGTGTGTGTGTGTGAGACTAAAGAAGACAATGGAGGAACTGGGTCTGAAGCTGGTGAAGATGAAAAGAGAAATGTGGCGACAGAAAGCGACATGCGATGCTAAATGGGGAGGGGGGGGGGGGTTATAAAGGCGTATTTCACATGTTTAGGCATGATGAGTAAATCTCTGATGCTCTAAAGGATTTCAGTCAACGATAGCTTTGCTCATAGCTCCTCTCAAACACTCTTAAGGAGATTTGTCTTTCATACTCCCACCTCTCTTCAGACTACCCCTCCTCTCACTCCTTGCCTTTTGATCGCCCCCCCCCCCCCCCCCCCCCGCTTACTCTCCGTCTTCCCAACTCTCTCTCACTCAGGCTAATTTCCTAGCCGGGCCTCAGTGAAAGGTAGTGTCATGTTTTGTGTGAGTGTGTGCGTGTGTGTTTGCGTGCTTCTTAGTTCCTGTTAAATCCACCACTCCTGCCTTCGTGTAAACGGCGTCCCGTATTGCGATAAAGCGTCCCTTCATCACGGATCCCACTCTTATCGCAGCATTCAGCCTTTCAACTCAACGTCCCCATTCTCCTGCTACAACAACAAGCCCACTAATGCCCATCTGCTTTTCTCCTCACCCACTTTCTCCTTTTGTCCCCCCCCCCCTCCCTCCCTCCCTCTGCGCTGTCATGGGCAGAGAACAAGGACAAACACGCATATTTCCAATAAAGCAAATGAGAGAAACTTGTGATTAACTTGTGATTGGTGATTATAGGGTTCTTTGGGACGAGCTGATACAATACTTGGTGTTCAAGTCAAAATCAGGAGCTGAGTCACATCGTGGGCTGTTCATTTCTTCTGTATGGCGTCAGAAAATGCTGTTACGTGGTTGTCTTTTGACATTGCTTGAAATGGCTCGGTGGTAAATGCATTCGCGCAAACACATAATTATAAATGACACTGTTATATGCATTATCAGTAAAGATTTATTCAGTTTTCTAAGTTCTTGGAGCCAAAGGGAAGAGCTGGTACGTTGCCGTTAACTCTTTTGACATGTGAGAAAATAATAAGGTAAACAGAGCAAGTGTTCATGTCGTAGTGATTGTGTTTACTCTCATTATCTAAGCCGGGAATTGATCTGATATCTATTTTTTGCCTACACGGGGACAGCTCAGAGATGTTAGTACAACATTGACATATTACTCTCCAAAGTGTTGCCAAATTCCACATCGAGCCGACGATTAGCATTCAATTAGAGCCAAGTTTCCTTTGCCAAAATGGTGAATTTCAATCCTCATTGTCCTTCTTATGTCTGTTTCAGTGTATAGATGCTGTATGTTCACCTGCTGCTAGTTGCTGCTAAATATATATCGTCGACCTACTAAACGGTAGGTTTATCACAACAGCTGTCTGCCGCTGTGGGGGAAACAAGGCTATTAAGAGCGTTGAAACTGAAACGAAACAAATTGCTGCTGGTCATAAAAAATCATAACGACGAGCTGGAAAAAAGGATAAAATGCTCCATAGAATTGTTGTGGAGTGTTGCATTTGTTTGGATCTCTGGTTGCACAACCTACTAATTTCCCTTGATTCATGATGTTCTTATCAGGCTATTCTTTGATCAGTACTGATTTATGTCCTCAATCTCTAAATAATAAAGCATACAAACTGTTTTGATATATGAACCAAATGGACACGTTTGATCGCGAAAGAGTATACATTATAATTCTTCGACTGTGTTATGCCTTATCCGACTGCGTAACTACGGAGATCCCTCGAACCGTCTTGGTGCCGGATACGCACTGCAATTTCCCACCCGAACAGTAGGGGTCTCTACGCAAGGTTGTTGTGCTTTTGGCTACAGTGAGCAATGGCGTCTGAGAGAGAAAGACTGTTGTTGTTGTTGCAGCGGAATAACATTAAAACAGTGGCCGTTTCTCACCTGAAGTAAATATTTTTTCTGTCACGGAACGCAGTTTTAAGATAATTTGAGGCGCGAAATCGGCCATTTAGAGTCTAAACATGTGCTGTGTGTATTAAGATATGACGTATTTATAGTTTGGCAGCGACATTGTTGGCGGTGATCAGCTCCGCCTCTGTGGACTCTCGGTGCGCACTGTGGCCGGCACAGATTAGCGTCAGTTCGGCCTGTCCTGAGGACCAATCGCAGCGCTTGCCGTCTCCGTTGTCCCTTGACGGAGTGACGGACACATAAAAAATATTTCGTGTAGACGACGCAGAGGCTCTTCGTTGACGCAGAGGGCTCTGCGTAACCTACGGAGAGCACTTTAGGCAGGAGTATAAATTGGGCTTAAGTAGAAGAATTGGATCTTCTAAGGAGGCAGTAATGCAACATTAAATATGCCAACGCCCATAAGATGCCAAAGAAATGGAAGACACTATCATCTATATTACATTATATACATTATACAATAGGCTCAGATGTAAGAAGTTCAACTTGTATTGTTCAGAAACTTCCCAGGAAATTAGGAGAATATGGGACCCATGAATTCAAACATCATAGTTTTCTTTTAGAAATATAAAAGTATGCATAAACATCTGAATGGAATGGGGCAAAACAACATAGTGTAATAATGGTGAAATACCATGATAGGATTCTAACTTTTAACTTTTTGCAACCTCGGACATGTTGGTAAAAACATGCTGTGCCAGGAAAATTCTGTTATTATTAACTTTGTGTATGATCTTCTGAATAAGATGATTGTATTAAGCAGCACACCCTCGGGGACTGCTGGTAATTCAGTGACCCAGTATGGCTGAGTCACGGCTTTTACGCACAACAAAACCGGTGCATAATTTTGCCACAGTGTGTGATTTTCAAAAAGGCATATCAATGTCCCTGAATCAGAGGCATGACATTTAACACAACAGCGTTTCTTCCTCTTCATAGAGACATCAATGGAAGCTGCCTGACTACTTCTTGCTGCCCGGCATAAAGGCACAACAACAATGTCCCTGTTCCTTGTTCATGCCTTGTCTACAGAACTGTAGGCCGGTATTAAGGCACAACATTCCCACCTTGAACACGCTGTATAAAAGGGGGCTTGTGTGTGTTAGAGAGCAGCTGTTCTCATAGGATGGAGAGTGTGTGTGTATGTGTGTTTTTGTGGTTGGCCTATGAGAGAAAGGGAAATTGAGCCAGATTGAGACAGGCCTGTTCTTCTACCGTAAGGTATAATGAGCTGTATTAGCCACAGGGGCCTGTGTCTCTCTCTCTCACACACACATACATGGAGCAGATGGTGCTCCCTTCTCTAGTTTTTATGACCCCTTAGGATAAAAACATTCGACATTTCAACTATCAATGTGGTCATTGCCTGACTGACATGTAGACCGCGAGCGGGTTCGAGAGAACTCAGTAGACGGTGCCAGGAGGAGGCTGAGAAAAACAGAATAAGTGATAATTGGGTGCTGACAAGCAACTTGTCTGACGAAAAAAGGAAACTCACCAGATAATATGGTGGCAAGAGCGGTGGGGTGGTGGTGAGGGGGGGGGGTGGGGCTGCATAGATGGAATAAGGCTCGAGGAGTGAGGAGAAAACTGTGAGGAGAAAAAATGGGACAGGGCCTAGAGAGGAGTGTCGGTGTAAGGAGACAGGAAAAATTGCCTCAGATTGCTTCCCCTTTTATTAAATGAAGAGGCTTTTTTCCTTTTAGTCACTGTGACCCTGGTGTTATAGCACACGACGCGTCGTTACATTCACACACACACTGAGAGAGATGTTCCAGTCACTGGAGACCTCACTGAAAATCTCATAACATCATCTCTGAGATCTCATATCCTCTCACCCTTTTCTTTTATCCCCCCTCTTCATTCCAATTTCGTCTCTTCTCTCGTCACGTTTTGAGAAGACTGGAGAGCTGGTGTGCTATGATGGAATCACGTGAAAGCCTCTTTGATGACGCACTCTTTTCTTTGTGCCTCCATTTAAAAAGAAAAAAATTACCGGCACGTTTATTTTAATTTTCACCTGAATGTCATGAATCTCAAAAAAATCAATCAATCATTATGACTTGACTTTATTCATTAGTCTGTTTACAAATTGCAGTAATTGGAGAAAACTCGAGCTGATCATCCCTGAAATATCAAGAGAATGGCATGAGCTGGATCCAAAACTGTCCGCGCTCGAATACTAATCTGCAGAGAGAAAATAACATTTGAGGAAAATGTCAAAAGACACTTTTTTGAAATGACTATCGGATTTAAAAGACGAGTCGTAGCCATATTTTTTTATTTATTTTTTGCATAATATGATCATTATGCCAAAATGTATTCAGCAATGTGAAAGTCAGTAACAGCTTTGACCAACACCTTCTCCTGCTTCAATGGCAAATATGTGACAGCTCTCCAGTCAAAGAGCTGTTCACTACGCGATAGCAATAAATAAGTGAGATATAAAATAAATAAAACATTAAGTGATAGCAAGGGACTTTACAGGAGTGGTCTCAAACTTACAGCCCCCATATCAATTTCATGTGCCCCTCCACTTAACATCATGTAATTATGTTATGTAATAAATCTAAAGCAACTGGCCATAAAATCCTCCTAATATGTCACAGAGACTCAGGAATAATATTCATATAACAAACTGAACTCACCAACAACAACAGTACAGACAAAAATATTCACATTAAAAAAATATCTTTTGCAGACTGCAAATCATGTTTATGTTTTGAAATCATGTTTTGGCGTCATGTGGCGCCACCTACCGGCGTCTACCAATCATTGCAGTCGGTAGAGTCTCAGCTGCCGAGCGACCACGGGTTGCCAGTTACGTCTGAGCTACGATGGCGGAGAAAACGAAACCTAAAAGACCTCGGTATTTTGAATTTGAGTGTAGTAACCGTTTTTGGCCACATTCTTACATATGGCGCCTTTAATGACTATATTCTATTTGCATCATAAACACATTTATATTGTGAACTTTTTATCGTTCCATATCAAAACAGATACTTTTATTGTGAAATAATGTGAAATATCATCATAAATATTATTATTTTGATGTATTTTTTCCTCAAAGTTGGACTTCTTTTTTTACTTCCTGGCCCTCTAGTGACCAAACTAAACATTTAGTGGCCCCCAGGTCATTTCAGTTTGAGACCCCTGCTTTACAGTAACATTCACATCTAACGGCCAATGAATATGCTAGAATGTTCCTCACTGTGTGTCCTCATTAATGAGTTATGCTCCAAGGCACCATTGATGCCCTATATCAGACTCTTCCAACATGGACTGTAGTAAAAAAATTATAATAAAAAAGGGAATTACATATGGCTTTTTGTGTGTGTGATATACTGATGTTTTCAATTGTTTGTGAGAATTCACTGAAATGACGTGCTTATTTTAGAGATTTACAAATGACCCCTTTTACTCCTCGAAAAGCAATAGTTTTGTGCTTCCGTTCCCGCATGTCAGCTATAAATCATCACAGCACCTAGTTTATAGTGATTTACCTACATTGGCCACAGCTTCCTTCAATCAACGGCAACACTTGAGTAGGTGGAAGCACAAAAGCACTATGGTACTGTGCATTGTGGATCTAAAACGCCCCAAAACATTTAAACCTTTTATTGAAGCAGCAGCAGCAGTGTAGTGACACACCATCAGAGATTCAAAGGAGATCGTCAAAAACACAATTGTGTCTTTGGATCCACACGGTGCACAACATCTTTTTAACCCGTTGTACAAAACCTATAAATATTTGCAGTATTGCACATATGAAGGAGTAGTGCTCTGAATGTTACACTAATTAGGGCTAATCTGATCATGTGTTATCGTTAGACCTCCTGCTGTGGACCTAGATCCCACACCGCGTCTTGTTTTTCTTCCTCCTCACCCCTTTCTTCTCCGTAACAGAGGCCGTGTCTGTTTTGTGGCTCTAAAGCGTGACTGTTACCCTGAGACTAATGTGTTTCAATCTCAGATTATCAAAGTGTGCCATACTGGTCGCTCAGGTTTCTTTTCTTTTTTTTAATTGCTCGCTCATTGTGTTGTTAGCATAAGTACGTGAAGTAATGAAGGATGAGTGACAAGCACATGATCTAAATATAGGCAACAGGACGATGATAATAATCTATTTTAAGTATATTTTCCACTTCCTGCAATCCTGCGAGAGGTTGTTGCAGTGCATGAAGCAAGAGAGCTTGTACCTCTTTGCTATTCATCATCTTCCATTTCCTTTGTCTTCGTCCTCACCCTCTGTCCTCTTCCTCCCACTTTACTTCGTTCACTCCGTTTCGGTTGAACCTCTTCATTCATGACTCACCAACATTTCTCGCACAAAAGAATGGAGCGGTGAATATGCACGGTAATGGACGGTGGGCACGAGAAGGACAGGTGTAGGCACAGGCAGGTTTCTGCTTGTGTTCCTTTTAATCACTTCCTGATTCGGTCCGCCCGCATGTGTTGCAGGCGTCCCGGGTCAGGAAGTAGGAAGTGACGTCTGCAAGGTGATGAGGCTGGACTCACATGAAGTGAAGCTAAGGATCGCCCACTCAATCTGTTTTCCTCTCAGCAGTGCTCTCAGTTTCACAGAGTAATTAACAATAATTACCCTACTAGCTTTGCCAAATGGCCATTTGCTTTGCACACACACACACAAACACACACTCTCACACACAAACACATACACTTAAGGCTATTACACGCTGGAAAGCTGTAACCACTTCAGCTGTGGCTGAGCATCTGCATTGCCAGGCAGTTGTGTTGTGAATGTCAAACGCCATAGGAGAGAATAAGGACAAGACTTTTGTGCTTTTAGAGTGGGCCGGTTCATCTTACTCCGGGTCTTGGATCCTCTAGTCCAGTTAAAATCTCGGGGTCCCTGTTCATACCTGGTATTGGCATTAAACCTGAGAGATCTGATCTCCAAAATGTCTTGAATGCATTCCCAGATCCGATTGGAAAAACCACATTGCCACAATATAAAACACTCTTTAATATGTTTCTCCCATGTTGTTGAATGTTAAGGCAGCGTAGGTAGAGCTTTAATTGACTTAGCTTTTTCTCCTCTCTCTATCAGCATCCACAACCGCATTAACAAGCTACGTTTACATGACATTTTTGGAATTAAAATACAGCAATAACATAAAGGAAATACTAGGCCCGAACAATTAATCGAAAAAGATATCGAAATCGCAATATGGCCGACTGCAAAGAGGTGCGATATTTGTTAAAGCCAAAATGTGTGTCAAAATATACTTTTAGATTCATTAGTGTCTCGATCTATACACATCTTACTCTACAGACTGAATAGAACATGTTTGTTTCTTACAGATCTGCACAGATGTAAGACAATAATCCTTTTAAATATGTTTTTCGAATGAAAATTAGCAAAAAAAAAACATTGTGAATATCGTGAACAATATCACAATCGCAATTCCTGTCAAAATAATTGCAAATTATTAGATATTTATTCGAAATCGTCCCGCCGTTTACGTGGATCAGACACACGATAGCGACTGTTTGTATGAACGCCGATGACCGGCATATACCAGCCCTCATTCGGACTGGCATGTTTACATGACTTTATTCTGATTACTTGCGTCCATTTGAGTCAGACTGGGTAAAACATTATTTTGTAAGGTGCTTATTTAAAGGTGCCATATGTAAGAATGTGGCCAAAAACAGTTACTACACTCGAATTCAAAATACACAAAATATTTATTTTAATGCAAATATTTTGTCTGTACCGTTGTTGTTGGTGAGTTCAGTTTGTTATAGGAATATTATTCCTGAGTCTCTGTGACATATTAGGAGGATTTTATGGCCAGTTGCTTTAGATTTATTACATAATGCACCTTTAAATTCAGAACAGGAGAAGTGTCCAGGACATATTTTAATGCTACAGTCATACTCCAGGTAATACCAAGTTTAAATGGGGCTTTAGCTGTACAGCACAATGAGTTTGATGAAGGCCTTTCTTGGGACAGTGTGACAACATCACTGCCCAACTGAAGCGATGCTTTTGTGGCCGATTATTTCGAACAAACCTGGCTGCGAAAGGTGAATTCGAATGCAATACACACCCTCGAGTTGCATAATTTATGTGTTTAACCACACACTACCTTTTGAAAAACATGTCATCTCTGGCAGCTACACACACCAGCGAGGGAGGAAAAAAAACAGCAGCTATTAGCAGTGATCTCAAATGAGGCTTTTTGCAGAGTTAACTCCACGGCTCTGTTTGTCCAAATAACTGACAGCCGAGTTTAAACTTGAAAGCCCGACTTAAGCATAAAAACTAACATTGTCATGCTGCTTGCACAAGTTAAGATCACTGTTATATTAGTGTTTTGTTTTTTCAAAATATACCTAGCACTGGATATCTGCCAGCTGTGATAACTAATGAAACATCTCCTATTGGAAATGGCCGCATTGAAAACAGGTGCAGCAATTTCGTTCAGCCACATGCGACCATGACACTTGGTACACCTACACATGGCAACGTGACACAGATTCCATTCAGTGCCATCAGCTGTGGAAGATTCCTAAAGTGAAAAACATAATGATTATTATTACTTAGCCTGAAAGACTCAAGTTATCGCTTCATATTAAAACCGGTGCTTATCACTTCAACTTCAGTGCAAGACCCACCAGGTTCCATAAAACACACACCTCCGATTGGATCATCTGAGCTTAACACTTAATTCCCCTCTCTGAACCAAGGTGGTTTTGCTTTTGGGGATAATGAACATTTTCTGCTCATTATTTATTTTTTTGCGATTCTCATAGTTTTTTTGGCACAGAAAGAAGCTTTCATGTAGCTGGCAGCCATTTTGAGATGTTTCCTGACTGTGTATGCATCTCACTAATGATGTCGCTCAGAAGCACATCTCTATAAATGTTCAGAAAACATTGTTCTGGTATCTACACACCTTTGGCTGCTTTCTGACTGCCTTGTCATTCAGATGCTGTATTTACTATGTTGGATATCACCGCTTTTATACACGGCCTCTTACTTGGAAGCTTTGACCAGCATCCAGAGACAAATGTTTTGACAAAAAGACCAAATTGAGACTGCGATACCACCACGCTCTCCGGGAAACGGAACAGAATCCAGAAACCCGCTGTCTTCATGCATTTAAATAGGCACATAAACGCAAAAACGTGCAGACAAATGCAAAGAAACATCATGAAACGGCATCTGTGTGGGTTCATGCATGTGTTGTTCGTGTTTGTAGCGGCGATAACATCCACAGGGCACTGCTATGCTCTCCAGTTCCTCATGTAATCATCTTCTCCCACGACAATGACGGCAACAGAGAGTCAAAACGTGTGAAGTGATCATAACTGTGCTGTTTGTTTCTACCTTTTGAAGCTATGTTCAGGCAAACAGTCACATGGAAACGCTAAGCAAACTGATTTCCTGATCTTTTCGTGTAGGGAATCCTTTTTTTTTGCTCCTGCAGCTTCAATAGCCATCACTAACACCGCAGAGAGATATTATTGTAAATTTGGGTTGCATGCATGCAAAATACAGTAACTGATCAGACTTCATAAGTTATCTTCTTTTTCAATTCTGGTGTGAGCTCTGTAAAATCCCACGTGTTTTGTTGTGTACTCGCGTCCCGCACGCACTATCCATGTGTGACTGGACTTAAAAAGGCCAGCTTGAAGGATGACAACCATCACTTACTTCAGAGAGCTGTGAATGTAGAAGGGAAGGATCAGGAATGTAAGAGAGATGAAAGGGAAAAAAATTGCAGATGAGGTAAAGCAGGAAAGAGAGGAGTTTTTAAAGATTTATAACGCATCGACAGCCCCCGTGCCAGTCAAAGGAAGACATGTTTTACTTTACATACTTAACTTTACATGAGAACCACAGAATACAAAAGTTTTTAACACTAATATTTACAGGTACTGTCATTTATTGGTACCACTTTAGATTAGGGAACACATATTCACCATTAACTAGGTGCTTACTAACATGCATATAAATAGCATACTAACCCTCTATTATGAAATATTAAGCAAGTATTAACACCTTATTTAGGAAAAATCTTAAATCATGTCATAATAGAGGTAGAATAAAGTGTTAATAGGTGCTTAATGATTACTAATAAAGGGCTAGGAGGCTACTTATATATGTTAGTACGCACCTAGTTAATGGTGAATATGTGTTCTCTAATCTGAAATGTTACCCATTTATTTTAAAGGTCCCCTATCAGGCAAAATCAACTTTTTAATAATTTTTATACTTATTTGGGACTCACTCATGTTTTGTGGTCCCCTTCAGTCTAAGTAGAGGAGATAAAACACTGGATGTTGACTTCCGCACTCACTGGGACGTCACAATGTGCTAAATTCCTGGAATTGTTGCCTCGCGGAGCTCCGTTTTGTCCGTAAAACATGCAAGAGTGCTGGCGAGGGCAACAGTATCTGAAAAGCGGAAGTCCGCAGAAAGTTCTATTCTTGGCTCCACAGTGCAGCACAGAGTTCTACACAAACTTCCAACCTCAGAGGATTTATCTGTCCAGTGGATACATGTTATATATGACGGCAGTGTGCCTGCTAGAGCCTGCAAATGATCACTTTTCCAAATGCTAACTGCTGTTAGCTCCCAGTAGCCTCTGATGGCTGATTTCCTGTCCCTTAAGTTTCGTTTTACTTTTTTTTTAAGGTGGACTTAAAGAGATACTACTAAACAGAGCGTTCTGAACAAGGCTGTTTTGGCAGGGTGATTGAACTGCTGTGGTGCTTCATCCTTATGGTATTTTGACCAAAGCATGTCACAGACATGTTCATTAGGACACCAGGGAACGAGGTTAACTTGGAGAAATAGGGTATAATATCGGACCTTTATGGTAATCAACAGTTGCAGTGAAAACATGCCGTTTTTGGCAGTGGGGCAAATATTTGTAGATGTTACAGTTTTTCCAACATGCTCACCAAGTTCAGCCCACTTTCCTTGGCAGAACTGTCAGCATTAGTGCAGGATTAGATGGGGCTGATACACATTTGGTGTGCTGGTGAGTGAGGACACTGCGGAAGAGATTCACTTAAAATTAACTGGCATGCCCGTCATGTTCATCCCAGTGAAGGAACATGCAGTGGCATGTCAGAGCTCATTAATGTGTCCTTGGACTTTATTACACCAGGATTCTGGCTGCACTTCATAGTGCGACGTCCATGTATCTGTTATTGGTTTTGGTCACAATAAAAAATTATGGATTTAAAGGAATGGTGGTGATTAGTCAGACGGCATTTACGAATAAAGTAAATCAATATACGTATGTACATAAACGCACACACTCACTCTCATTTGTGTGTGTATCCGTGTACCGAGTCATCTCACGCTGCTGTTAATCCTTCCCAGATTGAGGTCAGCGAGGTTATTTGACGATCTCCGTGTGTTTACAGCCCCAGCTGTAAGATTGTCTGCCCCTACCTGATTGGTTCTGTCTTCCAGATGTTGTGATGTTTGTGTAATAAACTGATTGGCCCGAGAATATTTTTTTACTGTGGCGAATATCCCTGAAGGAAGTGGGCCATGGGATTCTTCCAAAAAGCTGGAGGAAACGACTCGTTGTTTTCACCCTCTCGTTCCCCCGCCGCAGGTGAAAGTCCACAGCAGCAGCAGCAGCAGCAGCAGTCGGTTTTAATTTTGGTTCGGTGTGAATGGGAAGCGCGGGGTTGTTATGGTAGCTCCTGGGTGTATTCAGCGCATCGCATCGCATGGGGCGGTTGCTATGGCGACGGCAGGTTGTAGCGTAGGTGTGTTGTTGTGGTAACGGTGTGTCAGTGAGAGGCTGCTGCTGCTCAGTGTCGATCGGAGAAGGGAGAGGATGACTGGGCCTTAAAAGACTAATGAACGGGATCTTGATTTAGACGTTGACATTTCCACTCGGAGCGTCTGATTCATATTTTAGGGGGATATTACATCGAGTGTAACTTATGACATTTAGAACTGTTTTTTTTTTTATCATGGTTATCTATGAAAAGAAGAGCAATAGCTCTGTGTTTACATGTTTGATACATTTCAAGTTTTTCATTCATTGATGTTCACATTTTCTGACTGTAAATGTGGCTAATTTTGGAGAATTAGGGCAAGAATATTATCTAATTGTGTTTTTATGTTGCTGTTCGTGTCCCTTGCTTCCACAAGCAGTGAGGGGGAAATATTTAGAAACGACACACACTGTGTCTGATTTCATCAGTATTTTCAAATGTGCTTCAAACCATCCCAGGAAAGTGTTTATTCTTGTCTGGGTTTATATATATATATATATATATATCCCGAACAGTGTCTCATTTCAGTGTCACCGTCGCTGACCTGCGTGATTACTCGCTTTATTTTCCTGCCGCCGCTGTTTTATCATCTCTTTTTTTTGAGTGTCTCGTTACACTCTGGTAACCAGATGTCAAGCATCTTTTTTCTCCACCCCCTCCATCTTCTTTTCTCTGATCTTTCTGCTTTTGTTCCTCTCCCCCCACCACCAACACCACCATCCCCCCGTTTGTTTCATTAGTGATGTGTGTGTTTCTCTGTTATTTCTCCACAGTGCTTTTTTTCTTTTATCACAGATACGTGAGACTCACAGGGACACACCGTTTTTCTTTTTTTTTTCTGACTTTTTACAGGAACTCACAGTCACATGGTGGTTTAAAAACGGCGTCGGCAACCGGAATTATTCACCAGCCTAAGAAGGTTGATGCATGTGCGCGTGTACACACACAGCACACATGTAAGCACACATGCGTAACGTGTTTTAATGTGATCCATAATGATGGATACATATTCATATCAGACATTTTGACACCGGAGGAAAAGGTGCAAATTAGCAAATGAAGGACGTGTAAGTTTCAGAATGCACGCGATCTCACAGGTGTTATTATTGCCAGTAACACCTGTTCTTTTCCCGCTGAAACAACAAACAAGATGTCAGTTATGTAAATTGAAAAAAATGTCCTGTATTTATGTATTTATGTAGCACTTCACACATGCATTCATGCAGACCATCGATCATCGCGTGAAGCCACAATAGCAATGGAGTATACACAACTTTTCTTTAGTTCTTTTTTTTTTTTATGAATGCAGTTTGGAACCTCAGGTCTAGTTTGTCTTTGTCTCTCTTCAGTGCTCTGGTACAAATCCAAAAATACCTCTTGAGCTAACAGAAGGACCCTTTTTCTAAGCCATAGGTGTTTATTTCTGTCACCGTTTGGAGTGTTTCCAGACTGCTCTGTGAAATGATCACATCTTGATGTCTTTTTTTTTTTTTTTTTTGCATCCTTTCACTTGACTGTTCCTCTCTCTCTCTCTGTCATCTCCCTGTTTGCAGCCATCTGGTTTGAATTCTGTCCACTGTTCTCAGTTGTTTTGCAGACAGAAGGCCCGGGCTGAATTCAACTTTTAATTCCTATATGTACCATGTGCGATCGAGTAAATGTTTGAAAAGATATCACATGTGACAAAGGAAATAGACAACACCTTTTAGAACAAAGGCTTGGTTGCATTTACTCCTTTTTCCTTGCGGTGATGTTGGTGAATTAAAGTGTGATCCACTCAAAGCAGAATGTGTGTTTAATTTGCACTTCCATAACAGTGTAAACCAAATTAGTCTGTCTCATTATAGCTAGTTCTCCACATTTAACAACAACAGAACCCATGAATGGTGTTTGAGTATTTCTTTATATGCACTCGGTGAGGTTATTGTGCGCGCTTTCCTCAACACTCTCATATTTCAAGTTATTATGATTGCTCATTCTCTTTCTTCTCTCTTTCTTTCATTCTGCAGTCATCGCCGACTCGTTGACGGCAACGTCTCCGGCCGCCACTCTGTCCAAGGTGGAAGGCGACACGCTGCAGCTCACCTGCGAGGTTTCTCGAGCCACAGTGCAGCACACCCACCTGTCAGTGGGTTGGTACCTCCGATCCCCGGAAGATGCGACCGCCGCGCCGCAGGAGCTGGTCACCTTGTCCAGGGACTTTGTTCTCCGCTCCGGCGGGACGTATCGGCAGAGGATGGCGGCGGGAGATCTGCGGCTCGATAAAACCAGCGCTACTTCGTACCGGCTGACCATCCATAAGCTGCAGCCTGTGGATCAGGGCCTGCTCTACTGCCAGGCTGCTGAGTGGATTCAGGACACGGACGGGAGCTGGTTCGCCATGACCCGCAAGCAGAGCAACAAGACTCAGCTCCGCATTCAGCCCACTGGTGAGTACTTCACTTTACTAAACCAGAACACTGTGTCCATGGTAGAGATGCTCTGAAAGAGAGGAGATGGAGAGGGGAAAAGTACTTTTGCGTCCCTATCCTTTTGACAAGCATTCACATACATGTGAGTCAGCTTACTCTGATTGCTGATCTCTATCTCACACTAAGCTCATTAGATTACTAAAAAAGGGCTTATCAAAACCTCCACAGACTCCCCTCTTTTCTATTTGTGTCCATTTGATGGGCAGCAAACATCCATCCATCCATTATCTACTGCTTTATCCTCCATTGGAGGGTCGTGGAAGGTGCTGTGTCTATCTCAGCTGACATAGGGCGATAAGCGGGGGTACACCCTGGACAGTTCCCCAGTCCACATGTAGAGATAAACAACCATTCACACCAACGCTCAATTTAGAGTGACCAATTCACCTAATCCCCAAATCTGCATGTTTTTGGACTGTGGGAGGAAGCCGGAGAACCTGAAGAAAACCCATGCACACACAGGGAGAACATGCAAACTCCATGCAGAAAGAACCTTGTTCCACCCGGGGCTCGAACCCTGGTCTTCTTGCTGCAAAGCCGAAAGCGCTAACCACTACACCAACCGTGGTTCCGGGCAGCAAACATATTCAAGAAAATTTAAACCTTCTCCTAACAGTGTGGGCGTTTGACATATGAAACATAGCTTTTCCATACATTGTATGATCTCCAGGCAACAAGTAGCCCAGAGATAAACAAGCAAGAATGTGTTTTTCAATCCCTCCTCACTAAAAAAAAAAAATGACTCCCATATAGTTTGTTTTCTTGAGTGGGAGAAGATGAGGTGGTGTAGAACAAACTCTGTAGGAGAATGCTGTCTAATGGCAAAGAGTTAACAAGTAAAAGGGAGGAAGAGGAAAGGGGGAGGGTGACATGTGGTTCAGTAAGTAACAAGGGTTGCATAATGGAAGAACGTGGGAGAAACAAAGAGTGTGTTGAGGTGGATGATGGAGGAATATGGCGCATATGATAATGATCTAATAAGACGTCGACATCCAGACTTAATGGACCAGAAACAAAGACGACTTTGCGAGTCCTCACTTCCTCACAGCCTCCCACCCAACTTGACCCCATCGCACTCGATCGTGCTGTATCCACACGCATA